>NC_079524.1:6562684-6924350 GCF_003711565.1 Takifugu flavidus | reverse complement strand
CATGTACGGGTCTCTCTGGTTCTTCCCCTCCCGGCTTTTCTCCGGACCGCTGCAGGTTAGCCCAGTTTAATCCCTGCTTTTCCCAACTGTGCAGTTATTTTTACGTGGCTTTCTGCTCTGAATTTTTTTTTTCTGTCTGCGTAGGCAAAAGATACGACCTAAAAATGTATAGAAGGCAACGCTCAGTTGAGTTATCCAGAGCACGTCCCTGTTGGACGGGGGAGAGGCAGATTAACCTGACTGCATCTCTGCACTGGCTCCGCTTCAGTAAGCTTCGCAGCTAAACATGTCTTCAGAGGGGAGCGTTTTTAGCTAGCGACTCAGTACAGACGTAAGTGTGGATATGTGAGATTACACCGAATGAGCCGATGCCAGATATTACGCTGGTGCTATCCTGTTGTAAATGTTATCTCATCCTGAACTCTGCACTCCGCTTTCACCAGGACCATCTGAAAACAAGCTCAATAGCAACTGCGAAGCCGTTTATTTAGACTTTAATGGTCCATCAAAAGCGTGTGCTGCTGTGATGACTGAGGTCACCAATACATAAATGTTAAAATAAATGTTATTGCACTCGTCGTGGTCTCGCTCAGTGTTTTGGAAACCTGTGGTTTGTGGTGCAGCTCCAGAACACCGACATGTTGATAATGTACGTATATCCCACGCCCACCCCCTATCTGCCCAGTGGTGTGGAAACAATGCACCACGCATTTCTTAGGCTGCTATTTGTGAAGCCTCGATTGTGCACAGGGGGGCTCTTGCGATGTTGCGTAATGTTCCCCACTCAGCCGTAATCCTTCTTATGCTGGGTGAGCCCCTCATGTGATGGTGCTGAAGGGCCGGGAGAAACTGGGTGGTTATAGAGGCGTCAGCAGGCTGCTTTCTGTGGACCCCACCCACCCACACACACACACACACACACACACACACACACACACACACACACACACACACACACACACACAAAGCTTTGTCCTGCGTATAAGAAGAGAAACTTATCCTAGAAAGTACCTAACTTGTACCTGAGACGCTGGATGGAGAGTTGACGCCGGTGCTTGTCCTGCGATGGTTCGGACCAGATGTATGCTAAGTTATCCAAGCCTGAGTCCAGCCCTTCTTTTCTCTTCGGTTGTCTGTGAGCCATGAGAAGGGCTGTTTGTCTTCAGATTTGTATTGCGGAATGTGACAGCTAAGTGTTGACGTGTTACCTGTTAGCATTGATTGATGTGTTTTTTTGACAGCTTCCATCAGGGTGGAATTTGTTTTGAATAAAAAACAATACATGTCGGATTTCTTGTTCTTTTAAAAAATCTGTTCATCTTTTGTGTGCTTTTCTTTTGTTTTCCCTACAGGAACCATCAATGTAGGCTTCAGCCGGCTGTTTGACAAGTCACACATAGGAGTGTCCCCGTGCCTCTGTGGTCCTGTCACCTTTCCCCTTCCTTCCCGTCCCCGCTCCCCTTATCGGTCTTCTCCCCGACCCTCTTGATCCCTTTTTTCTCGCCACTAACGCGTCACAATGCTCATCAAAGAGTACCGCATCCCCATGCCCATGAGTGTGGAGGAGTACCGCATCGCCCAGCTCTACATGATCCAGGTGAGGCTACATCGAGAGCCAATAACTTTCAATGTCCGTGTGACCAATCATGAAATTAAATGATTGGTCATGGGGCATCTCATGCCTGCACACAAACAGGGAGAGCTTGTGCGCTGAGCCGATATAAATTCTGTGATGCAGGCTTTTTCCACTCGTCATTGCCTGTGTTTCTTTCATATGTGTGGGGAGGTTAGGGTGGGGGTGGGGGGCTGCTCTCACTTTAACTGTCCCGCACACAGACGCTGCCATTGTAGGCATTAGACTTAGCCGTTTTTAAAGCTTCATTTGTTTAACTAGGCATTTAAAAGAGGAAAAAACCCTGAAAACCCCCCCGCGTCAACAGATTTTCTTCTTGCGACTCGTGTAAGGAGGATTTAGTTCATGCAGAAATATGCCGTACAGATAGGAAGTGTGGGGAAGAAAATATTCTGATGTATTTTTTACATGTGTGTGTTCAGGTATTTAGGTGTGCTTGGCCCCATTTACAGGGGTTTATCATTCCAGGCAGACTCTGAATAAACATTAAGCAGTTGTTTTGGGATTTGAACTGGGTTGTTACATAACAGGAACCATAAGTGGTTTCACATTTGAAGAACACGTTGAGATTAGAGGCTCATGCGATCAGTTTAAGGCATTTTTCGAGAATTTTGGTGCGCGTTGCTACTTCAGCCGCCTCTCATGCATTTCCCCTCATGTTAGAAACACTTTGAATATTTAAATTTCTGATAGAGACTAAATGAGAGCTTTTGAGAATAAAACTGGGTCAGCAAGTGTTTGATAGCTAGCTGTCTGTCTGTAGCACAATTGATTTCCCTCCTTGAATAAGATTTCTTGTGATTTTCTGAACTTCTTCAAAGTTGTCAAAGCCTGAGTTAAATCACAGGATGTGTTATTCACGTGATACCTTCGGGAGTCTGAATTTCTGGCATCTGGGTGGAAAACAGCCAGTCTGTGTTTTGCTGACACGGTGCTGATCATGAAGAAGCACTTTTGTCCAAAATTGCTCATCACAAGATCTGCTTGAATGACTATAGATCTATATTTAGACAGATAAAGGGGAACTACTCTACGTATGCTCCCGTAAATGATGCCCCCAGTAGGGACTTAAATCAATAACTTTACCTTAGAAAGGAATCTCATAATGTAGGTTTATGATAATAAAAGTCTGCCTGTGGATGTCATCTTGCATCACGAGTGACAGGCACACAGATGTTGCATCATCGTCTTTAGAGGCGGCATCTCCTGTGACATGTTGGGAAAAACCTTTTATCGCATCAGCAGTGTTACCACCACCGCCGCCGCCACCTCCTCCTCCTCCTCCTCCTCCTCAGTTGTCTATAAACCAGACAGGTAATCCAATCGTAGATTTTGGAGAACAGGAATCAGCCCAACAAATCATTTTCGACCAACAAAAGCTATTAAGCTGCTACTATGGCCACTTGATCATTGCTTCTGTAATGTTATTTACTCTTTGATGCACTGTTGCATGTTTTTCTTTAAATATGCAAATATGTGCCGCAAGCTGGTTTCACGTGAGCAAGACTGTGGAACCTTTTCATATGGTGGTAGCACACCTTTGACCTACAGTTACCCTTTCCCCTAACCTCACCCTAACTCCACAGCCTTGTTGCTGCGAAGCTTCTGTCGCCATGGCAATCGTGACATCAAGCGAATGCCGGTGGTCAGGTTTTGTTCAAGAAGGCAGCGAATGAAAAGAGGAAATGGAGGATAAAAAAGAGTCTATGAAAGAGGGAGGGTAAGAAATCAGAGTGGGAGTGGAAGGGAAGGAGAACGATTGAGCTGGTGTCTGTAGATACCCATGCTTCATTGCTGTGTGTTACCAGGGCAACTGCAGCATGTAGGCCTGCCTGCTGGCCTGTGATCCATCCTTGTGCGAGTCTCAGAGATGAAGTCAGGGCCGCAGAATAGCTCGGCCGTATCTGCACCTCGGCAGCCCGCTTCCCGCCGTGCCCCCCCCCCTCGTCCCTGCTCCGCCTCTGCTGCTGGGATCGCCCATGCGGTTTTGCTGCAGCACGCAAAGCAACGGAGGAAAGTGTGAAAAATGAAATGAGAGAATGTTGCCGCGCCTCATATGTTCGCGCACATCCGTCACGCTCTGCCTTAGCTGCTGTATCTGTATCAGGAAATGAAAAGCAGCATCTCAAACAGGAAACATGCCTCGCTAACTTAATAGGAGAGGAAAAATATCAGGATGTGACTCTCTTCCTGTCAGATCAGTTGGATGTAGCGGGTTTAATGGTACTGGCCTTTTTTTTTTATTATTTCAGGAGCATTTCGCTGCTGCATAAGAAAGGTGGGTGAGAAAAAGCGAGCGTTAATATGGCAGCGTTGTAAGGGTAGACGTTGGACCCACAAATGGTATTTTTATTCCATATAGGTTTTCACTACTCTAAGATCTACGCTCTTTCATGGCCTTTTGACAAATGTCTCTTCATTTCTGTTCCTCCCCATTAATTGAATAAATACTGTTCCATTAAGGGCATAACATCGCACACACTGGTGAATTCATCTGGTTCCTGCCATGCCTATTTGAATGTGCTTTGTGTCCATGTTCCCGGTAAACTGGAAAGAATCATCTGTCGCTCCAGGGGGGAGAAGAAGTGACACTGCTTTTGGCACACTGCGTTCACTTGCCTAATTAAAAGATCAGTCTAGCGGTTCATCCATTTAAAATGAATGCTAATAGTACTCACAGTAATTCTTTTTTCTGCCTGGTGCAATTGAATAGCCAAATGATAGCTATCTGTTTATATAGAAACGTGCTTTATGTTACCCATTTCCAGGTCACACACTGGATTTGGTAGGTGATTAATGCATAGGCTTGGATCTATTTGATAGATTTTTTTGCTAACTGTGTTTATTGCCTGTGATGCACTGTAGGTCAGATGGCCCTGTGGCATCTGTGTTGTGTCTTTGGAGCTGTTGAGAGAAGACTGGGTGGCTAATGAATGACCTGTCATAGGTAATGAGGTCTGGATTGCTAGATGCCTCATGGCTTCCTCCTTTACTAGCCCTCTGCTCATTGGCTGGGCTGGATCCCTTAGACTCATTAAATGAGTGACTGGTAACCAACATTAACAGTTGTTACTCTCAGTGTTTTTAATTATCAGCACTTGGACTTTGATCTTTGGTGAGAGGTTCTCATTTATCTGTTTTTATTTCTCATTTTCTCAAGTGCTATTTTTAGGTGTGACTCATGTAAAGAAAACTCCACCCAGCCCGTTTGCATGAACTTTGAGATCGTGATTGAACAAACCTTTATAAAACCTGTTATTGTTGTTGGTCATTCTGTTTGGTGCATTTTTGCAGCCAACTCAGCTTATTTTATGTAAACGTGTCAGCAGAACATTTACACTTTGTTCTTCTTGCAGAAAAAGAGCAGAGAGGAGAGCTGCGGTGAAGGTAGCGGCGTGGAGATATTAGAAAACAAGCCCTACAAAGATGGACCTGGTGGCTCAGGCCAGTACACCCACAAGGTCTACCACATTGGCATGCACATTCCCAGCTGGTTCCGCTCAATTTTGCCAAAAGCAGCTCTGAGGGTTGAAGAGGAGTCGTGGAACGCCTACCCTTACACCCGCACCAGGTGAAGTTTGCCGCTGCTCTGAAGGCCTCCTCCACAGCCCTTCAGAGCAGGAGTGAGGGTGTTTTAAACCCTGCCAAAAAGAACTCAAAAATAAAAGTTTTTGCACTAAGTAGGTGGAGACACTGTTAAAAGCAGTGAAAAAGTTAAACCCCATCACCTGATTCAGATCTCGTGAGGGATGAATGTGGTGAGGGGGTCTTGACGGTGGCCACAAAGCCAAAGAATAGCAGAGCTCAGTGTGTGGCCTGTAGCGCCTCCAGGCTCTTGGGCGTCGTCACTCTCAGGGTGACTGTATAACCCCCGACAATTATAGATGCAGAAATGTTAAAAATCCATCCACATTTACCAGATGCTCCAGTGTGTTGCTACTAACACGTTATTACCCAGAGGCCTGCATCTGTCTCTTTGTTGCAGTGGTCTTTTCTAAACCTTTGATTGCATTTTGACCTCCAGATACACCTGCCCCTTTGTTGAGAAGTTCTCCATTGACATTGAGACCTATTACAAACCAGACACTGGTGACCAAGTCGACGTCTTCAATCTTTCCACTGCAGACAAGAGACAGAGGACTATTGGTGAGAAAACCTGGCTTTCACTTTGATTCCCTGGGAAAATAAAAACAGTTATGAAACTGTCTGGCGGCATGTTTAGACTTCTGTAAAATTGAAATTGATTTATTTTGCGCACGTGGAACCGCTAAAATAGACAAATATACCAATAAAAATGATGTGTTTATTCTGAGGCGTTCCAAACTTTAGCAGCAGGTAATGCCCACCTGTGGCAGTTTAGGGGTACTGCATGTGTTTGTTGCATTTTAGCTGAACATGAAACCGGTTTAAGGGCAGGCGGTGACCCAGTTACAACCCTGATTGTAATCATTTTAATCAATAATTTATTCCCGTGCGTTCACAGCCAGAAATATAGTCTAAAGAATGCTGGATTACATGATATAGTAATTAATAATCAAATATCTTTGCAGATCCGATTGATATAGTGACAGATCCAATCCCGCCTCATGAATACAAAGCAGAGGAGGATACGCGGCTCTACAAGTCGGATAAGACACAGAGGGGTCCCCTGCGGGATGACTGGATCGAAGAATACAAAAATAACCCAGGGAAAACTCCCATTATGTGTGCCTACAAACTCTGCAAGGTGGAGTTTCGCTACTGGGGCATGCAGACTAAGATTGAACGCTTCATCCACGATGTTGGTGAGTACACAAAAAAAAACGGGTCACACGCTACCAAAAATGCAGTGCACTCTATAATTGTAAATCCAGGAGTTGTTTCTCAAGTCTTTCTATTATCACTTTCCAGGTCTGAGAAAAGTGATGGTTCGTGCCCACCGGCAGGCCTGGTGTTGGCAGGACGAGTGGTACGGTCTGACCATGGAGGATATTAGGCAGCTGGAACTGGAAACCCAGCTGGCCCTGGCCATGAAGATGGCCCAGTTCAGTCAAGCAGAAGAGGCCACAGAGGCCAACGGAGCCGCTCCGTCCCAGGATAAGAACGAGGAGGTTAAAGAGGCAATCAGTTCCATTGAGGCAGAGGAAGTGGTTGTCAGCTCAGGAGAGACCCTCCAGCCTCGAGGCGTACTCACAAAGCAGTGGTCCACCTCGTCTCGGTCCTCCCGCTCATCCAAGAGAGGAGGTGAGGAGCAACACTTCCTTACACATTCATCCCCATCGCCACTTTATGCTTTATTAAAAATATTATAGAAACACTCATCCCCTATTTACATATATAACTTCTATCCAGGTTTTTAGTTCCTCTCGTAGTACCGGCATTTTTCTCTCTTATAGTCTTGAAACAACAAGATTATGGATTAATCCTGATTAATTACACAGTTCAAAAATGTGCCTTATAAATTAAAAACTTCCCTAATCATAATTATGGAAATGGCAAGTTAAGTGACAGAGGGTGTCCATATTATATACATTAACCAGATGTGGCTGAACATGCACGCTTGGCAAGCTTCTCTGCATTGTGTGCAGTTTCTTTTTATTCTTATTAACTTCCTGCTTTGTTCTTCTTGTACCCACTGAGCAGGCCGGAGTTTCCTTGTTGTTTCCTTGTAATATGAAGGTTTTAATCCGCCTGCCTCCAGGTTTGCTCTATTACCCACCTCGTCTCATCTTTCCCAAGCAAACAGAACTTCACAGGGATTATTTTCCCACTAAACCACAGACGTTTCCAGCGTCTTCCACGTGACACCGTTCACTGCAGTATGCCCCCATAACTCCCCCATGTGGCTCTCTCCTGGACTATTTTTAGCAGTTGTGTTGACATCACAGACCAGAGGACACCCCCCATTGAAGACAAATAATAACAGCCGAGACCTGATTGCTGTTTTCTTCAAAATGCATTTGTCAGTCGATGCTTTTAGCTTGTCTGTCAGAACGGACCACGCGTTTTGTGCACCCCTCGACCATGAAGCGCTCCATCTGTGGTGAAGCCATGCACCGCGGTGACTGTTACATGTTTATATAACACTCTCCGTGTGTGGGCCGGGGGATTTTTTGCAGCATTTCTTTGTCACAGTGACTGTGTGTTATAAAAAGGAAGAGGGAGGCTAAAACACATGTCCAAAAATAACAACTTTTTTTTCCCGCTTTCGTGTCATTTTGCAGCGAGTCCGTCACGTCACAGCATCTCAGAGTGGAGGATGCAGAGCATAGCACGAGACTCGGACGACAGCTCGGATGAGGAATTCTTTGATGCCCATGGTAACCAAAGATTTGCGTTATCCTCTTAATTCCAGACAAAACATTGTTTTTGTGGTCAGTCTTGCGAGCAGCTGCTTGCTTCCCTTTCCCTTGACTCTGCATGCGTTTCTTTAACCACAGATCAATTCTTAAGCTTCCCAGATACCCAGCATGCTTTGGGGCTGCAGTTGAAATAAGTGGGTGTGTTACCTTACCTAGGCTGTCTCTGCTGGATGAGCTTGGCCAAGGACATGTGCCAGGTGTCTCACCCTGACGCCCAGTCCAGAAATCACACTCTTCTCCCCCCAGCAGTCACCAGCTCACCCACGCCCTTGTTTACACACTCCCCACACACACACACACACCACCAAGCAATAAATGAATCCGTGCAAAATGATTCATCAATATTTTGTGTTTAAAGTGTTTCCTTTCTGTCACAATGCTAAATAAAAATCATCTTGTTTATTTTATTGTTCCACATTACAAGTTTACACCCGTTCCAGCATAAATAAATCCTGTGGACATCAGTTTTTTTAAGTGGGAATCATTGAAATTAGTCAGATATTAGTCAGTAATTGAATAGTGCAGCGTGCAGGGGGAGACAAGCTGGGGACTGATTCTTTAACAGAAATGTAAGCACGTTTACATTCATGACATACATAACATTTTCTGGAAGAAAACATGAGGTTTGCAGAGATTAAAGTTGATATTTGATGCTTTGTATGAACACAGAAGAAGTCAAAGGTTAGTGTCCACGGGGTCCCTGAATAATCTGAATATTACTGAGCTGCATTTTCCCCATATTTGTTTGGTACAGTAGCATTAGAATTAATCAACGTGAAGCGAGTTTTTAATTAGTTTAATTCTTAAAGCATAAAATCTAAGGTATTCAGATTTACTGTAGTGCCACAATCACACTACTTTCAAATAATACTGAAATTGAACATCAGTATATGACTGGATTAGAGTTTAACAAATATGAAACTATTTTATTTCCATTGACCTTCTCTCCCTTAAGGATTATGTTAGCAAGTGGGGGAGAGGAAAACAAAGAATAGACTTCCGTCATTGATCCAAGGACCCGTGTCTCTGGCTCTGAATGCCGTCAATAAACAAATTAAAAATTAGTCTGGTTTCTTTTTTTTACTAGAAAAAATGTAAAAACTGTTAGTATTTTCTTCCAAAGGACAACAGCGAAATAAATTAGGCAATTCTATTATTTTAAGAATAAGAGCAGCTTAATTCCTTTTAATTACGTCACGCATTGTTTTGAAAATCAGATTGGGATTCCTGCCAACACCAGATTCCTGTTCACCCAGCCCCCTCAGTGGTGACAAATTTAACCTTAAATAAAAGAGGGTTCAGTGATGGCAGTGAAAGAATAAAAATGCGCTGTTATTTGCAAGTAATGTGAAGACTTGTGGCATTGTGGTTTTTTCAACCTGTTAATTTGGTGACTTCGTGTTTTTTCACTGCAGAGGATTTTTCCGACAACGAGGATTCCCTCCCAAAGGAAATCACCAAATGGAACTCCAATGACCTCATGGATAAAATCGAGGCTGCGGACACGGACGAAGCTTCGGGTGTGATGCTGATCCTCAGAATTATTAAGGATGTGATTAAGTGGCCTCAGAATCTAACGGGACTCCTGTGTTTGTAGGGGAGCTGCTGAAGGACATGACGGTGGATTATGAGAGATCAGTCAGCGAGGACCGACTAGATGAGGTAAACGTGTCCCAGTGACGACACCAAATCTGATCTTCCTTCACTGCAAGCTCTTTTTTTGTTTATGAGTCCACCCTAAAGGAATACTGAGGTGTTTATGTGTCGAGGACCCAGAAATGTCAGTTGAGCTAACTGAACCCTTGCTGCATCAGGCTTTTCACGTTGGATAAGACTGATGAGAGGAGGGATGCTTGTCCCTGAGCCTTTCTGTCCTCTTGTATTCAGATGCGTGGCTCACTTAGAGGCCAGGCTGATAGCTCTCCCATTCCCACCATCATGGTTACAAGGCACCAGTCAGTAAGTAAACGTTGTTGGCCCGCGTGCACTGTGGTATGCCTCAGCTCCACAGAGACCCCACTTCTAAAGTCCCCTGAACAAACCCAGTACTGACAACCCCCCCCCCCCCAGCCCTGTTATTCCTCCCATTGCCTGATTCGTTGTGTAAAAGCAGGCGTGCGTTCAACTCCGATGTACTGGTGTTGCAGCTGTGGTGTGAAGGAAGCGTTGTTGTTGTTTTCGTTGTGTTGTCCATGTGGCGTGGAGGTTGGTTCTCTGCACATTTCTGTGCAAATCTGAAAACAATAAAACACTAAAAATCGGAGGGCATTGTCTGCCGCTGCCCACACTCTGCAAATGTCTTTAAACACCACTTCTTTTTTTAAACATTATTTTCTCAGGAGAGTTCATCACAGCAGTGTCTGCAGCCCTCCAAAATCCACGTGCTCATCTTGGTCCTGCATGGGGGGAACATCCTGGACACGGGAGTCGGGGATCCGAGCAGCAAGCAGGCGGACGTCAACACCATTAGCACAGTTTTTGAAACGGTCATGCGCGTCCACTACCCCGCCGCGTTGGGACGCATCGCCATCCGCTTGGTACCCTGCCCTGCCATCTGCACCGAGGCCTTCTCTCTGGTGTCCAAGTAAGGCGGCACGCGCCCCTGCACGTTTCAAGCACTGTTGATTATGACCAAGGATTCAATGTATTTATTTGGAAAAGTTTCAGTGGCCTCCTGTGACCTTCGCCCCGTGTGTTTCTTTCTGTCTTCTGTGCAGCCTGAGTCCATATAGCTACGATGAGGGCTGCCTGTCCAGTATCCAAGACCACATCCCCCTGGCCGCTCTCCCTCTTCTGGCCACCTCTTCCCTGCAGTACCAGGAGGCCATGTCCACCGCCATCGTGCGTGCCAACCAGGTGTACACAGACTTTATAAAGTCTCTTGACGGGGCAGCCTTCTCAGGCCAGGTCAGTCCTCATCTTCTGTATTGTTGTGTGTTTCCGTTGTCAGTCACTAGTTACTCTGGTTTGATCTTTTGGTTTCAACATTTATGCTCATGTCAAAGAAATATATCGTTTTATTAAATACTCCTCTGGAATTGAACCTCTTTAGGTCTGTCTCATTGGAGACTGCGTGGGAGGAATCTTGGGATTTGATGCGCTATGCAGCAGCACTCAAACAGTAAATGAAAGTCAAAACAGCAGTCGCAGGGGCAGCATTGTCAGTGTGCAGGTGCGTGTTTTACAACACAACCGTGACTTTATTGAAGATGAAGCTGTCATCTTTGTGCCTACATGAACAGTTCTGTTCAAATTTCTTGTTTCCTGTTAGGACCAGGACCTCCTCTCTCCTGGAATTACTGTTAACAGCGGCCACGGGTCAGCCTCACCAACCCTGGAGGGCAGCCGCCATCTCAGCCGCAGTAACATCGACATCCCTCGTGCCGGTGCAAGCGAAGACACCAGAAAGCAAATGCCGCGTAAAAGAAGCGACTCCTCCACCTACGAACTGGACACGATCAAGCAACACCAGGCCTTCCTCTCAAGGTGCGTTGCCTGCGGCGAGACATGAAAACCCGCCAGTCTTTGTTTTTGTGTGTTTCGTATCGCCCGTCTGTGATGACTTGGCGCTCTCCTTGTAGTTTACACTCCAGCATCTTGCACAACGACGCAGCCTCACGCAGGTCGAGCAGCAGCACCATGCTGGACGGAAGCTCCCTGGGGAAGTTTGACTTTGAAGTGTCCGACTTTTTCCTGTTTGGTTCTCCCCTGGGATTGGTTCTGGCACTGAGAAAGACAGTGATTCCCATGCTTGACAGTAAGTGAACTTATACAGAGGAATGCTTGGGACCATTTAACGGTCGTCCCATCCATGTCAATTATCTGTTTCATCAGAAGCAGGCAATTCTTGCCTCTTATCTCATCTTCGATTTGATCTTTTGCCAGTTGCCCAGCTACGGCCTGCCTGTCAGCAGGTCTACAACCTGTTCCATCCAGCCGATCCCTCAGCTTGCCGCCTGGAGCCTCTTTTGGAGAGGAAATTTCACCTCCTGCCTCCCTTCAACGTGCCCCGCTACCAGCGTTTTCCCCTCGGAGACGGAAACTCTGCCCTGCTGGGTGAGTACTCGGCAACAACAATGTCCAAATATAATCAAATTAATAGAAATATGTTGTCTTTGATTAGATTACAGATTAAATAATTTTAAACCTCAAATGGAAACAGCATCTTCTGACATCTGAAACCCTGATATTAACCTACTGTCCTACTTCCCATGAATGCATCGTATAATCAATACATGGTTAAGAAACACATTGTGATTTCCCGCGTAAATCCTCTGGATACTGGAAAGCTTTTGGTGCTTCGATGTGTTTTGTGAATTACTTTATTCATCTATATGTGCTTAAAGTCCTGTTGGTGGTTTCTGTGGTTTTATACTGGAGTGACCCTTAAGCCTCACTCTCTTTTTTTACATGAACATTGTCTTTATCGACAGACATAGAAATGATGCTGGTAAGGTTACTCCTGAACCGAGTTTTTATAGCTTTTCAAAAAAATATAGCCATCGTTAAATAAACAATCAACAAAATACAGTAAGTGTTGTTTGTGTAGTCATGAACGCTAAAAAGGGCAAAGTTTAACTGCGTTATCTTTAGGCGGGAGTACCGTACTTAACTGACTAGCAGATTCAGTAACACAAACGCAGGCTCAGTTTAATGCTTGACTTTCCTTTCTTGTCTCATGCTCAGCTCTTCTTGCTTCACATGTTTTTGTGTCTTCCCTTCCTTCCTCCTTTGGTGTCCTGTCCCCATATCTACACACATGACCCTTTCCTTTCTTCTGCCCACCCCCACCGCCTCCCTCTGTAGTGGAGACTGTCCAGAGCAACGTTCAGGTGATTCTTGACAGTGGGCCCACCGTGACCTTTCGCTGTCAGGAGACCATCAGTGAGACCTGCATCCCCGTGCCTGTGCTAAACTGGCAGGAGGGCTGCCTCAAAGCCACCCCCATCACTCTGGAGTGTGTGTAGCCACCCTTTCTCTTTCATCCCTCCACTGTGTTTCTTTGGTCTGTTCATTGTGTCACTAATACACACATTTAAACAAACTAAACGTGCTTTCTGAGTATTCCCATTGCTCTGGTTGCATCATCTGTCCAGCTTCTGCTGAGGACATTTACCCTCTAATGCCTTAATTAAAGTGTCTGAATTGAAATACAGCATATCATAGTTATGTATATTCAAGTAAATGAAAATGATGCATTTTGAGTAGGTTTTTGCCATGGAAATACTTCTGGTGATGTTGCCGGTGTGTTTTAATTTCACGTGCAGTGGTTTTAAGGATGCAAGCATTTGTCTTTGTGCTGGCTTCAGTTTGAGGGATTATTTCTAATTCTGAGGGAATTTATGGGAACATTTAAATGAAGCCACTTCAAACACATCTGCAATTTTACGTTTGCATTGAATTCTGTCTTGATATTCCATTTTATGTGTTTCTATTATTGTCTGCATTCTCACCTCAACAATAAGGATCTCAAAATTACCTTTTATTTACCTTTATCAGATACACATCGCCTACAGAAGCAACAGTACCGTGTGCGTGTGTGTGTGTGTGTGTGGTGTGTGTGTGTGTGTGTGTGTGTGTGTGTGTGTGTGTGTGTGTGTGTGTGTGTGTGTGTGTGACATTTGTGGGTAAACTAAATGTAGTTTTACAGTGTTTTCCGTCTCCATGTACTTGTTTTCCCGGTCATTTTACAGAAATCTGACCGTGGCAGCTGCGGTTTCACTCATCCTGTGAAACCATGGCGCCCGCCGTCGCACATCTCTCCCGCCACCCAAACCTGCACCACCCCCCTCTCCCACCCCATTGCCACAAGTACCCCCCTGCCCATGTGTCTGTCTAATGAGATCTCCTTGTTTCGACTCAATAGCAGATGTTGTTCAGTCTCATGGTGGTGTCTTCATGGACAGTTCGTACCCATCTTCCCCCGTAACGGGCCCCCTCTCCCGGGGCCAGCGGAGGGCCAGTGAGGTCAGCATTGCCAGCCAGGTCTCAGGAATGGCAGACAGTTACACTGCTACCAGCATAGCCAACAGTAAGTGTTCTCAATACCAACGACCCACTTTCTCTTCACTCACACACAATCTGGTCCACTCATTCCCCTCTTTGTCTTTTCCTCCAGATCTCTCCGTCTCTCCTCTTTCTCTTCTTTATTATTCTGACTCTAAACACACCCCCATTCAAACTAGAGCATCTTAGTCAGCTAGTCAGAAATAAACACCCTCCTCTGTTTCTCTACTGATGCTCAGCCTCATGAAATTCCTCTTCTAACTAATTTGAAAACCCGAATTCCAGAAAAAACGAGTTCAGGTCCACTTCTCACTGTGTGTCTCACTCTTACCCACCGTCTAAATGTAAATGCAATAACCAAGTGCTGCATTTATCTGATGTTGCAATGCATGTAGACACCTGCCCCCCTCAGCCATTCTCGCATTGTGCAGTCGGTGTTTGCTGAAATGACCGGTACTCTGTTGCGTTAAATGTGAGATTGTCCTTCAGAGTCTCTTTCACTTTTTATTTCAGAACATTTATTTTGGACCTCACACTGTGTTATAATGTTGTTGCAATGATGTTCAGACCTGTCAGACACCTTAAATTGTACTAACATTTTCTTTCCAGCTTTAACATTCCTTGTCTATTGCACCCTGGACACGACATTCTTTATTGTGCATAGAAAAAAAAAAGTTTTCCTGTTGCACCATCTGTCATTTTTACACATTTTTCCCTTTGTTTTCTCCTTATAGCCAAATCATGTCAAATTAGCCAGTCCAAAAAGTTTGGCCTTTTGTCCGAACTCGCCCTTTCTTCGCAAACCAAATTCTTCCTGAAAAGTCCGCCAAAGTTCCGTAAAAAAGCCAAGGCTGACCAGGCCATGGAATTACCCAATGCAGATCTAGGGGCAGAGCTGGACGGTGAGGCAGAGGCTAGTGAAGGTCAGAGTCCGATTGGTCAGTACGAGAACTGCCTGTCCGCCGGTCTGGACTGCGCTTTATCTGATCTGGTCTCGCTGGACTCCCAGGCTGAAGTGGAGCAAGGTACTTTACTGTGAGAGGGGACGGATAAAAATCAACATTCAAGCTTTGGTGCTGTTTCTGACTCAATGCCCCTTTGTCTTAACATTCATTCCTACTTGATCTTTGATATTTTAAGTGACCGAATAATGTAAAAATGTACAGCTTCTGCCTTCTTGTCGTGCCGACACTGACGCGAATGACCATGTTACCTGCTCGTATGGTCTAATTCTCTTTTCCCTTCTGCCCTTCAATCTTATTTTCCGCTGCTGGTTTCCATCTTTTAGCCGGAGATCTGCTGGGGACGATGCTGGTTGTGATTTAAGAGCAAAAGTGTCACCTTTTCACAGATAGAAATGCCGTTTCTGCAGAGTATTTACTCCGTTCCCATCACAGTTGCAGCACGCTGGTGGGGCACCAAGCGGCTGGATTTTGCCCTGTACTGCCCCGATGCTCTCACAGCTTTCCCAACCGTGGCTTTACCACATCTCTTCCACGCATCATACTGGGAGTCTACTGACGTGGTGTCTTTTCTTCTGAGACAGGCGAGTCAAGATTTAAATACCCTCTTCTCTTTTTGGACTTGTCTGTACTGCCTGCAGGCACCAGGCCTAAATAACCCAGAAATTCCTTCCTGTAGGTGATGAGGCATGAAAACTCCAGCATTCTGGAGCTCGATGGGAAAGAAGTGAGTGAATTCACTCCGTCTAAGCCTCGAGAGAAGTGGCTCCGCAAGAGGACTCATGTGAAGATTAGAGTAGGTGTCTTGTTTACAAAAGTGGGAAGTGGTGTGACGGTGTCTCTTTAGTGGCCATTGTTCGCTTCCTGGATTGACAGAATGTGACCGCAAACCATCGGATGAACGATGCGGTGTTCACGGAGGACTGCCAGCAGGTCGTGACAGGTCGCTTTATGTACGGCCCTCTGGACATGGTGACTCTGGCTGGAGAGAAGGTGAGCTCTTATCTGCCCCAGCTTCACACACACACACACACACACACGCAACGGCTGCTTCTGTGTGTGCACATTTTGCTGAGTGTTTGACGCTCCTCTGCAGATTGACCTGCACATCATGACGCAGCCTCCGTCCGGTGAATGGGTGTACTTCAACACGGAGGTGACTAACAGCAGCGGCCGCGTCTCGTTTGTCGTCCCCGAAGATAAACGTCTGGGCATCGGGGTCTACCCAGTCAAAATGGTGGTCAGGTGAGATTTTTTTTTTTTTTTAGACTTTTCAGCCTTTTTCTCCAGATTTGAATGTAATGCGTACGCTGCTCATGTCCTGGTCTGACTGTTCTCCAGGGGTGACCACACATTTGCAGACAGCTACCTGACTGTCGTTCCGCGAGGCACAGAGTTTGTGGTGTTCAGCATCGACGGATCCTTTGCTGCCAGCGTGTCGATCATGGGCAGTGACCCCAAAGTGCGAGCAGGAGCCGTGGATGTCGTCAGGTATCAGGATTTACTTCCCTGTGTCGTGGTGGTAGGATGATTGGATGAGCATGTTCACACGTTTGTTTTGTTCCCCTGTTCTCGCCGTTTCAGGCACTGGCAGGATTTGGGCTATCTGATCATCTACGTGACAGGACGACCAGACATGCAGAAGCAGCGGGTGGTGGCTTGGTTGTCACAGCACAATTTCCCTCACGGCATCGTCTCGTTCTGCGACGGCCTGGTCCACGACCCTCTGAGACACAAGGCGAACTTCCTCAAGTCCCTAACGGAGGTCAGATCATGAGGGAACGATAGAATCTGATGCTGTATGCAGTTTATGTTTGTGTACTGTGCTCTGAATCTGTGTAGGGTCAAGAAAAAGAAAACAAAAGTTCTATCAATACTTGAGAAATATTAATCCCAATGCAAACGATTCCAGGCTCACATGAAGATTTTCGCTGGCTACGGCTCAACCAAAGATATCTCAGTCTACACCTCGATTGGTCTCCCTCCATCCCAAATATATATCGTTGGAAGAGCCTCCAAAAAGATGCAGCACCAGTGCCAGGTGCCGTCGAACTTGCGATTTTAGAGGAAAAGTAGCTGTAACCAATTATAATAACTAGATAATAATGACGTGCTTTTTTTTTCCTCCCCAAAGTTCATCACCGAAGGATATGCAGCTCACCTGTCGCAGTTGGAGTACAACCACCGCTCTCGCCCAGCCAAGTCCAGCAGCGCGCGCATGGTGTTGCGCAAAAGCAGCTTTGGTTTGGGCGCCAACGGTGATTTCCTGAGGAAGAGGAACCACCTGTTGCGCACCATCTCCTCTCAACCGGCCCCGACTTCCCCGACAGGCGGCATCCACAACAGGCCGGAACGCACGCAGAGCCAATCCGACGGCGAGCGGCTGGAGTTTACCCACAGCCACAGCCAGGCGGCAGCACAACGCAGCATGAGCATCACAGCCAGCTGTTGGGGCCGCAGCAGCAGCACCAAGCTGGATCCGGGGATTTTCAGCCCCAAATGACCTTAGGAGTGGATGGTACAAACACAGAGCAAAAAAACTGCCACAATAAAATGCAAAGTGTGAAACAGATGGCTGAATACAACAATAACAGGTGCTACAAACCATTCTTTACTAAGCTAACGCCGTTCATAGTTAAATTTATGTACAGCAGCCGAAGCATCTACCTGACGGAGACATGCAGGCAAGTTCACATCATTTTTAGGACAGGAAGTCAGACTGTTTCTGTAGTAACAGTTTATTAATCTTGAATACAAGCTTTTAGATTGAAGTTGTTAGCTCCAGGCGTGACGAGAAAAGAGCAGTTAAAGACACGATACGGTGGCTGTATTATGTCCAAATACTGACGCTGTATTGTAACTGATTGATGAGATCTCTGCAAGCACAACTCTCCCCACAGAGATCGACCTTGGGCGTCAACATTTTTGAGATGCTTCCTTGTTTTCAGATACCCTGAGTCCACTTGTGGGAGCAGAGCTGATTGGGAGAAAATGGTTTAGACAGCAGAGGTATTTGCATAAGGGGGGACGGAGGTGTTCTGAAAGTCAACGTGAAGAGGTTTTATTTAAGTAATAAAATGTTAAAGGCAGCATTTAAAAAGCAGGAGGCAGCCAATGCCTTCAGTCCTGGTTTTCTTGATTTTATTTGCCCTTAGACCAAAGAACAATCCAGCTATCACACGGAGCTGCAAACTGCAAAATTACCCTTTATCACGGTTGCAGCTGAACCGATTTGACCAAATTGAACTCGAGCGTGTTGCCGTAGCTTCCTGAATCAGTACTCTGTCTCAGCCATCAGGAGGACTCGGGCTGCCGTCTGCATAAATGTGCCAAAGTAGAAACTGATGAATGATGCGTTGTACACGAAGAGAGGGGAAAGGAATGAGCTCTTCTGTGCAAGATGGAACAGATTGTGTAATTATGTATGTATCTCAATGCCTTAAATGGCTTGTACATAATTGTTAAATCACAATGCAGATCTGGTATCTGGTCCTCTGAAGACCAGTTTTAAGTGTCTTCTTTGCTCTGGGAGGTAAAAACCACCTCATTCAGGGTACAATCTGTTGTCTGATGATCATTATTGTTATTTAAGAATATATATATATATACTATATTTTAAAATGCATTGATTTTTTTGTGGGCAAGACATGTTTTAAATATTACTTCAGCTATATTTTGTTTCATTATTTTTAAATATTCAGTTGCAGCAGAAACTCAGAGGTCTTTTACTGGCACGGTATTGTATTTTGATTATTTTATGTTGCAAATCACCACAGTTGTTTCAGAGGAATTGCTTTTTCATGTCACTTTTGTCTGTTTTTTTAAACGGGATACAGCTTCCCTCTTTATATGGTGAAACTGTAAATGGGATGCTAGGCGTGCTGATAGACACTCCATCTTAGGTAAAGGCCTCTTTTCTCTGTTCGGATGCAACTTTTGAGGAGGACAAATGTTCACATTGTAAATTCTGTACCATATGCTGTTCAATATTTGTTCCTGAAAAGGGTAAACATAGGATTTGTCAATTTATAGTGACGTGTTTTCGTCCCTATGATAGGCACCTGTGGGGCTGAATGCAATGGACCAACTTGGGCTCATGTAAGGGGAAGTGTGCAATATGACAACACCAGATCAAACCGGCCGTGCTGAGTGAACGTCAGCACAGTGACAATCGCCACAACAGCCACTTAATTTACAGACGCTAATAGTAGGAGCTCCCACACGCCTCCGGTTAAGAGAATCTTTACAAAAACAACCACGATGCCATTTATTCAATCGTTGCATTAAATTGCATTGTAGAATTTCCGGCCTTGATACGTTCAGTGTTGTTTCCCTTTCCGCTCCAGCGCTCAAAGGTCCAGTCAGCTCACTTCTCAATTTACTAGGGCTACTTATCTCTCAACAAACACAACCTCCCTGAAGGCTTTTGGGATCTTTCAACTCTGGTTTTTCGTAAAAAGGGTCGTTTTTAAAGCGGGATCTGTCACTGCTGAAAACAAAACTGCCTGAACTCTTCTTAATCAGGATTTGTATCACTCTCCCTCTGCATTTTGACTACCGTATTTTATAGATTTGGTTTGCCTGGAAATGCTGTCAAGTACGAGCTCAGAGTTCTGAAAGATCCGATCAGTGGAGTCCAGAGAATGTAGGAGCAGAGTGCTGTGGTTACCGATGGAGTGAGGATACCTCTGGGCCGACAATCGCTTTTGCTCCTGACGCACAGGTGCACCAGAGGCCTTATATTTCCCTTTTCTGACCATTGTGTTGCGAGGCCGAAGATGAACTCTGCCCCCTCCCCAGCTGACTTCACAGAAACGGATAGACTGTTGAAGACTCTTAATTAACGGACTGTGCGATAGGAAAATGCCATATTTTTGGATCGTTTTCTTTCCGAAGGTAATGTACAAAGAATTCTCACTAAGATTAGGAACTTTCTGTCCCGTTTTGATCTTCTGAGTTGCCGGCGAATGTCCCAACAGTTGCATATATAACATAAAGTAGTGCTTTGAAGTTTACATAGGCTATACTTGTGAAGATGGTGTTTGTCACGGCAGTACCGAGTTCCAGTAGTTCACACATTTGAAATTTTCCTGAGGGAATGAATGGAATACAGCTCTTTCACAACAAAATGATCATTAAATTTGCTTCAGTGGTAAAATTATTGGTGGTGTGGCACGATTTTATATTTGGTGACATGACTTTACCATTGTTGCTTCCATGTAAGTGTTTAGGTAACGTTTTCCTTCCTTCCAGTCCAAAAGGATTCAAGTCACAACGGTGTAAACATTCCATAATGCTCATTATGACAAGATTTAGCCATTTTTTCATCACTTTGAGGTGAGGTGGTATCCAAGACTCTCCACCTGGTGACTTAAACATACTTTTGTAATGATTTTGTTTGTGTCTCTAAAATATAACCAAATCATTCATACCTCCAACACATTAGACACTAGTTACAGTGGGCTGTGGGTTAATGGTCAGCAAGTAACCTATGTTTGCCTTTGACAGGACCCCAAAACTTTCCGCCAGACATTTTTCCCACCTGTCAGATAAAAGCCTGTGCAACTGGATCAAGTTTGCTGCTAGCTTACATGAGTTAATGTTCATGTAAATAGTTTTTTTTGGGGGGGGGCTCAAAATGCTGATAATGAACACTTGTACAATTCAAGGCTAAATATCTAAAAATGTTTCAGAAATATCCAATTACCGTAGCTTTATTTAAAAAAAAAAAAAACACCATGCACAAATGCCCAACATTAGGTAGTATGTGAAGCTGCTTCATCAGAAGATGAAGTGGACCCACAAAGTAACAAACGTGATCAAAAGGTGAGAAAATGTGTATGTAAAGTAGAGCTAGGGGCAAAAAATATTGCCATGCTTTAAAATGCGGATATTCTAAATAAGCATGAATTAGTTCATCATTCTATTGTTGCAAGTGTGGAAACGCTACAACAGTGATCTCAAAAGATTTTTTTTAATCAATTTCATGCCATTTCTCCTTTCAGCACTTTAAATAAAGCACATTTACACATTTGAAATGATGAAACACATCAGCGTTGAGTAGACATGGCCAGCTTCTACCTGTTGATTCCCAGTTTTTTCTGAAAGGTGTTTCCATCTCCCTTGGTGGCTTGCTAATGGGATAAATAGTGGTTAAATGTTAAAATTAAAGATTTATTTCACACAAATATTGCAAATGTACCTTGTTGATGTCTTTGTGTTGTTCTCGGCTGACAATCTCCTCTATGATCTCTCCTTCTCCTCTTATCAATCTCAAATAAAGCACACATTATCTTTTTTTCCCAAGAATGAAAGAATAGAACAGTTTATGAGTATATTTTCAGTCGAAAGCTAATCCATCCCTGAAAAGTCCATTGGAAAAACTCGGCTTACCTGGTGCGTCCAGTTTCTGGGTCGACCACCCTGCGGATCACACTCTGTCTGGCCTCGTACTCCTCTTTGGTGAGCGGTCTCTTCGTGGAGAGTCGAGCCTTCTGCTCATCTGTCATAACTACACGGAAAAACACTATTCAACTAAATTCCTGACCCCTCACAAACATCTAAGTTGGGGTCTTATGATGATAAATACTGACGAATGCAGGTGCATTATCTTCATTCACCACATGTTTAGAGTATAACTGACAGGTCAACACAGTTGAGCCGTGTTGACCTTATTTCTCACCAGGTCCGAGCTCCACCTCATCACTCTGCCACAATTCCGGATAAGAAGGAGGTTTAACGGCTGCAGGAGATGGCAACGATGGCAGCACCGCCATCGCCGCAGCCGCTGCGGCGGCCGCTGCCGCCGCCGCTTTAGTCTTCTTTTTTAACTTCTGTTTCTTCTTTTTCTCCTTCTTGTTCTGTTTCTTCAGCTTAGCCTTTTTCTTCTTGGCTTTACTTTTCTTACTTTTCTTCCTCTTTGTCTTTTCATTGCTGGATGAAGACGAAGACGAGGAGGAAGACGTGGATGATGATGATGATGATCGTCTGCGTTTCTTTTTTGTTTTCACATCTGTTAAAAAAGCAAGAAAGAATCGACAAAAGTTCATTAGAAGTAAGTTTTCTGTCAAAACTTTCTAATCCAATGTTCCAAACCTTTATTCTTATGCGACGATTTCTTGGACGATTTACTTTGACTCCTACTACTGGATGATGACGAAGAAGATGATGAAGAGGATCGACGGCGTTTCTTCGGTTCCGTTTTATTCTCTCTGATGGATCTGTCGTGTGATCTGCTACGATTCATTATCGCGGCGATAAATCCCAACAGAATCCTCACGCAAGATCTTGGTTGTGAAATATTCGAAAGCTCCGTTCTTGTGATTTACGGAAGTATGTCCGTTGCGAATTCCCTTCCGCCAAACAAGTATAATATTTTAGTTCCTAGGCGAGATCCGTAATTTTAATGTATTTACTTTGTCATTTAACCCTTTATGTTTAATGCATAGCTTATATGTGACATTTTAAAAATATGTAGTGTTAATCTTATTCCTAAAATTTATTTATACTCTGAAAATAGTCACCACAGATCATTCCATCATTTAACAGAATACCTAGACCAGGGGTCGGCAACCCGCGGCTCTGGAGCCGCATGTGGCTCTTTGGCGCCGCCCTAGTGGCTCCTTGGAGCTTTTTCAAAAATATGAAATTGGAAATTGTTTTAATATAATTTCTGTAGGAGGAATAACGTGACAATCATTCTTAAAGTTTTCCAATGCTGTATAAATGTGTATAATAAATATTTAATTTCAACATCTCATTATAATGGAAGTTAAACTTAAAGCGTCATCGTACAGCAGAGCGGCCACGTGGTGCCTCATTCTCTCCAGGATGCTGCAGGGAAAATAAACATTTCATCATGAATGCTCATTATGTATTTGTAGCCTACTTATCATTTGGAAAGTAGGCTAATGCAGCTAATATAGACACTTACAGCAAGTGTTGCCTTTATTATGAGCCCTATATAAGGCTTTTAATTTTTTGCGGCTCCAGACAGATTTGTTTCTTGTTTTTTGGTCCAATATGGCTCTTCCAACATTTTGGGTTGCCGACCCCTGACCTAGACTGATTGTAAAATCTGTAAATGTACTTTAAATTATATGCCTAAAAAGTAAACACTCAGTGTCCTGACATAGTCTGAATACAAAGAATGACCCAGAAACTATATAAAGAATCAAATTTATCAGTAGAGACAGCTTAAGCATTGAAACAGTTTATTTCAAAGATTTGCAAAGGCAATAGTGAATTCTTAAAGCTTGTATATTGATAAATAATTTCCTGACTGTTAGCCCTTATTGTTCTCTGTACAAAAGGCCAATCCAATCCAAAAAAAAATCAGTCTGTTGCACAAAATGCACTTAATGCCAGTACTCCAAGACCTTTAACGTCAGAATTCTAATGGAATAGTGTCCTCCATTTATGGATTCTTGTTTAAATACTGCAACTGTAGCAATAAATAAATTGATTTTTTTCACATTCTTATGTCCTCACAGACATACAATAGAGTTGTAAAGACAGGCAGCTGTCAGAGAAAATAGAAAACTGCAAGAGTGAATGTAACAGTATTCAAACATAAGTATTCTTGACGCTGTAAGTTGTTTGCAGGAGGTTCAGCAATAAAGCTACCATCTTTTCCAGTCAGTGTGCAAGTTGAGCCAGTGGAGCTCGTCGTCAGGGCTAAAGGCGATGGAATGTGTCGGTGATGTATTTTCCTCTCTCCATTAAGATGCAGCTGCCATGCGCACCCTTTCTGGTGGGTACAGCAAAACGTTCTTTGCTGCTTTTATCGTGTTTTTCATAAGCATTGCTACAGTCATGGGCCCCACACCTCCAGGTACAGGGGTGATAAAGCCAGCCTTCTTTTTTACACCTGTTTTAAAAAAAAAAAAAATAAAAGGATAAACTTTAAGATATGCGGCACACAAGCGACATAGCAATAAGTAAGACATTTACAGTTAAACCTTACCCTCAAAATCCACATCTCCAACAAGTTTGCCCTTTCCGGTGACTGGATCCTGCACTCGGTTTATACCCACATCAATCACTGCTGCTCCCTCTTTGACCATGTCTGCAGTTATGAGGTTTGGGATCCCTGATGTTCAGCAGACACACATTGGAGTTAGAACCACCAAGAGACAACTCAACTTCCGCACATTTTCTTAATGCCACAGACACAAGACGGAATTTGTTTAATCACATTCAAAACAAATATCCGTGTTCTACTTAAAAAAAAGATTAGACTTAAAATATTAAAATTCAAAAATCCGGTATACAGACCTGCTGCAGCTATAATAATATCAGCTATTTTTGTGTGTTGGCGAAGTTGCTCCTTTGGAGTGTAACGGTGAGAAATGGTGACAGTTGCATCACCTGCAACAGACATCATTCTTAGCACTGGATCTCATACAGATATTTATACCCAAAGACAACCTACATGCCCTGCAACCAACCTCCAGGCCTCTCATGACGACCATCTGTATGCAGTAACATAGCGATGGGCATTCCCACGTTCTTGGACCGCCCGGCAACCACGACATTCTTCCCAAGTGTAGGAATACCTGGAATCATTTTCTTAATGTTAGTTGAGCTGGATCTAACCCTCTAAACAAGAGGAGGTAAACACTGACTCCTCCTACCCGTGCGATTAATGATCTCCCAGACTCCCCAGGGGGTCGCAGGAAGCATGGTGGACTGATCCAGGCACATGCGGCCCACGTTTACCACATGGAATCCATCCACATCCTTGGTAGGCGCAACTGCATTGCAGATGGTGCGCTCATCTATATGATCTGCCAGAAGACATAAATGCAGTTCAGGAAAAAGTGTAACAAACCAGCCAACCCATTAAAACAGTGTATGTTTACCTGGCAAAGGCAGCTGCACCAGAAGGCCATCAACACGATGGTCTGTGTTGAGCTTATCTATAAGATCCAATAACTCCTCCTCACTGATGTCTGAATGCTTGAGGATTGTTTCACTGCTGATTCCTGTAGGAGGTTGTGAAAGTGTGAAAACAATCCGCACCGGGTGTCTGAATAGGTGTTTTTGACGCACATGCGAGAAGCCGAAGTGTTTCCCGTCTTACCAACGTCAGCCGCAGCTCGTGTCTTATTCAGGACGTAAGAGTGACTGGCAGGATTGTCTCCTACCAGGATCACACTCAGATGGGGTCTCCTGTGACCGGCCAACACCCACTTCTCCACATCGGCCCTAGCCTCCTCCCGGATCTGCCGTGCTAGTTTCTTTCCCGAGATGACCACAGCCTCTTGCCTGGGAGATGGCAGCAGAGCCAACATTAAAAATCAATGTCAATCAGGACAGCAACAAAACAAACAAGCAGACAAAATATTTCCTGTACCAAATTATCAGTCTCCTGGACACCACGTGTTAATCTTACTGAATAGGACTAATGACACCGGACACCACCTGTATATACTGTATATCCAATCTCAAACTTTGCACATGAGCAAAGCCTTCTAAAATTAGCGCTGACATTTTAAGGGCAACTATAACATGAGAACTTGCACAATCAAGCACACTAGACTTGCAATAACTTATGTGAACTTGGCAAAATTTAAAATGAAATGCAGCTAAAAACAAAAATACATTAATAATAATGCAAATGTGGCACAGCGTCCCACTTTCAGGACCAACAAGAAGGTCACTTGTTACATAACAGCAAACAAAAATAATAACTGAGGAGTAATGAGCCAGTAACAGTGATGTAACCACCCTTTTCACTTTGTCCGAACAAATTAAACCTTGTAGAAAAAGTGCCACATCATGGGGCAAAATGAGGTGATGACAGGGCCAAATACAACCGGTGTAATTGTGTCAAGGCAACAGGACAGCACCGCTAATAATTGTAGATTATAGGTAAATGTAGAACTATGTTTTACGTGTGTGAAGTATCCTTTCCCAAAAGAAAACCATTTCCCATTTATTCAACTAACCACATTCCTTTGTACATGCAACGTTTTTTCATGTAAAACCAAATCAGATTTTGAAGGTTTCACAGTGTGTGCTCAATTAATTCATTACCTGCATCACGGCCATGGTACATTCAGCACGTTTCCAATAAAGCAGCAGCACGAGATGCTGCAAATGCTTTATCAATATCATGGGACGTCCTCTACCCCTCTGATCATGGCCACTTCAAATAATATGCATACGCATTCCGTTGCATTGGCGCCGACCGCAACATAAATAGACCTACAGCTAAAATTGCTTGCAAAGCGCAGCCTGCAAGCGCTCAGCCCGATTTCATCATCCAGCAAGCCGCTGCCATACCGCCGACAAACGGCTGGGGGCGCACCCAACCTCCTCGCCGCTACGAATATTGGTAGAAATAAAAAATCTTCCTAAACGTGAGAAAGCTTAGCAACAGGCGGCATCGTATTCAGCAGATGATACTGTGTAGATCCACGCAAGAAATGTGTATTTCCCGGGTTATCAGTCTCTCGTGAAAATTCGTTAAAAGTGGCATTAAAACGGATGAATTACATTCAAGACGGCGGACGCACTAACCTTGAGGCGGACGTGTGCAGTTTACAGACTTGTTGCTGGGAATGTTGACAGAGTTTCCTGAGAGTCCTGATGGCTGCCATTCTGACCGGCTGAGGGGAGCGAAGAGGAGGATAAGGCCGATAAGGAACCACACCGCGGAGCGAAGCGCCGAGCGAGTGGAGGGGGCCGCCGGAGACACGGGAGGCTTTAAAGCAAGCCCCGCCCCTTTGACCGGCGATTGCGTAACTGGTGCGTGCGTCCACACGACCGCGGAGATAGCGACGACGGACCCTCCCTGACTAAATCGCACGCTACCATGCGCAACCGTGAAGTGTGTATATTATTTTTAATCTTTTTTTTTTTTTTTTTATCTTTTTAGTGCACACTGCATATGAAAACGAGTTTTTTGCGATGAGTGCAGCACTTGGGTTTCCCCCCCCCCCCACGACCTGTATATACCGCATTGGGTAGTCATCTCTGGAAAGTGTGTCATGTATTGTAGACAGTCTTTAGAAATCATACTGGAAGCAGTGGAAAAATACAGAATGCGGGCTGTTCTTTTTTTAATGAGTTGTCAAAAGTTAAATGTATCTTGCAAGTTTTTCTTTTTTTTAACAAAGATACGTGACACATTTTAAGACACTGACACATTTTATCGACCCTTAGACGAGAATAATCTGATGCAGAATGTGACCTTTATAGTTTGTATTTTAATTATCCTGCAGAAACTCATGTTACACTTTTTTTTTATGCTGGACTGGTGCTGTAGCACATACAAACGACAGTCGACAGGGGGCGACAGAACCCCTGGGGGGCCACTTCGGGGACCGTTACAGGAAGTCTGTGGGTGCCGTTCACGTTAGCTTCACCGCTTCTGGAAGCTGCAATCGCCATTGAGAAACAGTTGTTTTTTTCCCCCCCAAGTGTCGCATATTTTTGTCAAGTAATTCATACTACAGACGTTTAAACGGCGCCTCTCCACCGACTGCGTCGCCAAGATGAGCTTCCTGTTGTAAGTAAAGTTAGCAGTCTGTTGCTAAAGTTGTCGGTGCGGTCAAGGCTAGCTGCATACGCCTATTTAACACAAAACACCACCGAACTTCTTTCGTATTACACACATGAATATATCATTATGTGCTTAGTAGCTGTCGGCTTTTGGCGACTTAAAGGCTTATGCTTCCGATACCAGGACTTCTTAACCATAATAAGTTGACTAACTTCTGAAACTCTGCAATTACGTAAATCGTGAACCGGATTAATGGTTCTTTGGGGACGGCTAGACATGAGAGCGACTCACAATCCTCTCTTCAATCTTCTGGAGTAAGATTTGGCGTTAGATTTTCGTGTTGTGTTGTGATAAACGCCTTTATAGTTTAAAGTTTAGCAAATGGGGCTGTTTTAGACTCATGTGGGTGAGGAACTATCTGGGCAAATAGGCAATTTTCTTAACTTTGTTAACTCATGACACATGACACATGTGCTACAGTCAGACATTAGTCAATCCAAACAAAAAAAAAACCCAAAAACCCATCTTGTCATGCTTTAAGTACAGTTCCTGAAGCCCCCCCTCATCCATGTGTATCTATGGCAGCCCAAGTGTTGTGGATCTTGCACTGGATTGATAAATGCTGAGCCTCCACCTTTGAATTCCTACAGTGGTAGTCGCTCATCTAAAACCTTCAAGCCTAAGAAGAATATCCCAGAAGGATCCCACCAGTACGAACTTCTGAAACATGCGGAGGCAACATTGGGCAGTGGAAACCTGAGGCAGGCAGTGATGCTGCCCGAGGGAGAGGATCTCAATGAATGGATTGCTGTTAACAGTGAGTGCATTAATATGTGACATTTTTCTATACATACATGTGTTTATGACTCTCCCAGGGGTGTAACCCACCTTTGTCTGGATGCCAGTTTGGATACATCCACAAAGTAAACCTGTCCTTTCTTTCAGCGGTGGATTTCTTCAACCAGATCAACATGCTTTATGGGACCATCACGGAGTTTTGTACCGAGCCCAGCTGCCCTGTGATGTCTGCAGGACCAAGGTAATCTCTGCCGATTCTGTCTGTGGTTGTAGTTCTATATGTGTGCATGTTTTACTGATGTGGCATTGCTTTGGTTATGCCTGTGTCTGGTGGAATGGAGACACGAATTTTAACATTATCTCAGATTCTGTCTTCACGTATTAAACAGAGGAAGCCCTGGATATTTGCTGAACACATCATTTTTGGCTAATGACCTAAATCTGCTGAGACGCAGGGTGCGTCATGTTAAACCAACTTCAAAGAATCAGCATGACAAATACATGTCTCCAAGGATATTGTACTATGTAATAAGTCATCTTTTTCAAAATCATATTTCAAGGGCATGTACTGTTACTGTTCCGGCCCTTATTTTAATCATTCCTGTAAGGATAAACTCAAATACTCCGAGTGCCCTAAAATGCAAATCTTCAGTATAATTTAATCTATCTAATGAAACCTTTTTTTTTTAAATTTTGTCCATAATTAAGATGATTTCTCTGTGTGTACCGTAGATCATCTGAGTGTCACATGGACAAAAAACGGGAATCAGACCTTGCATGTGATCTTTTTACACACCATTAAGCTAACGTTACTTCCTCATTCTATTTATGTTTTCGATGCTGAGAAGCAATCAGCTACAAGCATTCCTTTAATTTTCTCACCCGCTGTATCAACTAATGACAGAAGCTAATGTCCTTTAACGTTACTCTGTAGATATGAGTATCACTGGGCCGACGGCACGAACATTAAGAAGCCCATCAAATGTTCCGCACCAAAGTACATCGACTACCTGATGACCTGGGTGCAGGATCAGCTGGATGATGAGACGCTCTTTCCTTCCAAGATAGGTAAGGTTAACAGTTGGTGAAGTTATTCATTTTGGATGATAACTCGCCTTTTGCCATAGACTTTTTGGCATGTTGATGCACAGTGAGCCTAAACAGACAGTAAGTGCTGTGTTTCTCATAGTTCAGGTTAGTCATATGACATGAGTTTAGGTCACGGTGTGTCTAACGAGTGGAGCAGCCCTCCAGAAAGAAGGAAATGCTTAAGAATGTTGATTAATTGTCCAGGAATGTAGACTGAGTTTTCAAACCACGCTGTTTTTTTGGATTTTTGCACTTTTTTGATCATTTGATTCTTAAATTGTATGTGTCACATGAGCCATGACTAGATAAAAAGCAAAATAAACCTTGATGGGACAACTTTGGAAAATATATTGACTGTTACAAAAGACAAGGGTAACCTTGTTTGTCGGCATCGTAGCCCTAAAAGTAGGCCAAGCGCGATGTCATGGTCTAATGAAAGACTGAAGCAGTCGTGTTGTAACTTGTCTTGAGGCGCCAGATCAATATCTGATTTGCACCCGCATGCATTGATCTGAAACAACCTTGACCATTCAAACAATAGCTTCAAAATCCAATCTAGGGTCTACAGCTTCTGAAGAATGTCTCTTATTATCTTTTGTGAGATGCTGGTGTGCTTGTGACAGCATTCAGAGCCAAGCAATAAGCTGATGCTGGTAACTGATGATGACTGACACTGATACTGTTTTGTTCACATTTTTACTGGTACGATGAGAAATCTTTGGTGACGTTTAAGAGGAATTCTATTAAAACCTAGTGTTTTTTTCCTGTTTTTGTGGTATTTTACCCTGTTATTCTCCTGGAAATGGTGAAAAATGGTCACTCTCCTCACCACTTTGCTTATTTCCTCACTAACAACGTTGAAATGTGAAAGAGTTTTTTTTCTATCAGCAAAAATTGTACGATAAGATAAAATACAGTCCTTAAAATGTTCTCATTATTGGGGGATAAATTACCGGACCGATAAATATCGTGCCTGTAGTTTTTTGTCAGCGCTGTTATAATCATCACTGAAACTACACTCACCGATTTTTCCATCTTTGGATTCTGTTCATGTTTAACACTCTTGGTTTCACTTTGTGACGTCTTCTGTTCTCGATTCTGTCTGTTTCATATTTGCAGGTTCACCATCTATTGGGTTACCTGCAAATATAGAAGTTTAATAACAAACATCCTTCTACCCTGAGCACAAAATATTATTTGAAAATAACATTATATAATTTCATTTTTATTTTTTACTGTTCCACAGGAGTCCCTTTTCCAAAGAACTTCATGTCTGTGGCCAAAACCATCCTGAAGCGTCTGTTCAGGGTCTACGCTCACATCTACCACCAACACTTTGACTCTGTGATGCAGCTGCAGGAGGAGGCTCACCTCAACACTTCCTTCAAGCATTTCATTTTCTTTGTTCAGGTGAGAATCTTTTCTTCCCCAACTCGTTAACACCCAGTTAATGCAAGTCGTCATGTATTTACCAGGAATCCATACGATAAGATACATGACTGCAAAGTTTACCACAGTGAGTAAATCCATAGAACTGTTTCAAAGCTAACATTTTTCTTCTCCTTTTGTTAGGAGTTCAATCTCATTGACAGGCGAGAGCTTGCCCCCTTGCAGGAACTGATCGAGAAGCTTGGATCAAAGGACAGATAGACCTTTGATTTCACACTGAAGTCTGTTAAAATTTCTTTTTCCTCATGTGTTCGTCATTTTCACCTTCGCTACCTCTCTGACGCGTAGTTGCAGCTTTTCCTATCTGTGCCTTCTCTTTTTATCATTGTACATTTCTTTTCTTTTTCTTCTTTCCTCATTCTTAGTTAAGTTAATTTCAAATAGTATTTAAGTTTCTTACCACTCAACTGGGTTTGAAGCAATTGCTTAATTTCAAATTGGACCAAGGACACAAGTTAAAGTGGAAGCCAGTTTACCCCTGGCAGGTTTTAAATATTGTTTTAATTTTCCAATATATTTTTTAATTAGTAATTGGAAATGGGGTTATTTTCTGCGGTTTACTGTAATTATATTGGCTGCTCATTACCTTCAAAATTTCCATTAGAGTAGAAAGAGCGTCAATATGTATTGGTGTGTAGATGGTATCCTCAGTTTATCATGCAGGCAGTGGTATAACCCCCCACTCCCCCAAAAAAACAAACAAACCATAACAAACCCTAATTTTGTAAGATTAAATCTGATCACACCAACATTCCTCATACTGAGCTGCAATCTGAAGGTTTAAATGTCTGAAGGTTATGAGGAGCTGCGGTTGGAAAAGGTCATTTACTGGACACCAAAACACCACCAGCAACTGCATTATTGCAACTCCACTTAATGCAATATTGTACTTTGCACTTTTTTTTTACTATTTCAATTGTATCAGTAGATTTCAAGGTCTGGTCTTTCCAGCGATGTGTTTACTATGCTTGATAGTTTACTGAGTAATCACTTCAGGTTTTTGTGAGCTGAACCTTATAGAGGAGCTGTGCTGGTGAAATCATCCTGGTAATGGTAAAAAAAAAAGTCTATATGAGAAGTTTTAGTTTTGCTGTCATTTTAGTTCATTTATGTGGTGCAGAGAAAATTTAAGAGACTTGCATGTACAGTATCTAAGCCTTCATTGCTGGATTTAAAAACACTCCCATTTAGAAAAAAATAGCCTTGCACTGATTAGTGACAATGTTTTTAATAACTAATCCCTCTATAAATTCATATATTATGTTCATTCCCTGAGTTCCTCTGGCTACAACAGCTGGGCTGTTGGTACTGCCAACCTTTTACAAGTCAGTGCAGCTCTCATCATTCCCGAGTTCTATTTGGTAAACTGTGGATAAAGGAAGTGGTCCTCCACCCCTTTCCTGTTGATCCAGACAACAAGAGATAACAGGATGCCTCGCAATGATCCAACTGATTTCATTTCTATACAGCAGAGTGTGTTGCTTTTTTCAATGATGCGACACTTAATGCGACCTTTCCATAATGTGAAGACCTGCTATTTTGAATCGCATTAGCTGCAGGTCATTCAAAGTTTAAGGTGTACCTCCGGAACTTTATGATCTATAAGAAAATCGGTTGATTTTGCAGCTGTCGTTTTTTAAAAATTCATTTCTATATGTCACTTGTAATTTCTTTTTCGACTTGTGACCTTTTTAAGATTTGTGGGGGTTTTAATGTTTTCTTTATTCAATTGCTGAACTTACCATTTCAAATAAGGAACAGGGGCCTTCAGATGAATTCATTCTTTTATATATGCATAGTTAATGGTTCAAACATTGTAAAGGTTTGTTTACAGTGATGATATATGGGGATTTATGTTCGGTGTCCAAACATTTGCTGTAAATAAGATTGGTAATTTACTATATCTGAACAAAACTGTGCCTTACACAAATGTCTAATATGACAGTATTGGTAGTTTACAAATGTCAATAAACAACAAAAGTATGATGCAGTGTACATTTTTTTTATTTTATCTGTAGTCTTCCAGATGTTTTTAAATTTTTGCACATATGACAGCTTGATCACACTCCAATATTAACATTGCCGTTCCATCCATTTTGGTATTTATCTATTATTTTCTGTTATTTCTACTGTTAAGAGATTAAACATACTGTTTTGACGAAGTAAAGACATTACTCATTAATTTCCTGAAATAGAAACTAAAAGTTCCTTGTTCCTACCCGAATCATTTTAACGCACGTACAATGTCACGTGGTTTATTTGACCAACCATCTGCGAGTTTTAAGAGTTTATTGTTACCCTGTGCTTGGACTTACGGTGGCATCTCCTGATCTCGGACCGTGATGGTAACTGACCTCTTAAAAAAATACAGATCACATTGTATTTACTGTTCGTTAGGAAAGTGAAGTGTTGTACAATATATGATACAGGTTTCGTTTTAATATGCTTATGTTAAGGACGGCAGCAACACCCTGAAAGTCCAATCGCGGGGTACCAAATTTTTCAGCTGTGAACAAAGTTAAAAGGAAACGAACTAATTTACCAACGCTATCAGCAGGTTGCTGTTGATCTTCTAATTTCTTCTTGATTCCGCGTTAATCAGCTGATAAACAACCGGTAAATGTTGCGATATAAACGTCTTTATTTGTGTTGCCTGCTGGTAGGAATCCAAAATGGGACCTCGTTTGAATTCCATGCCAAATTTAAACAGCTAAAGTTGGCTAATTAAAAGCCTTCACACTACGTGATATCTTGAACCTAAAGTAAAGTAAAAGTTAACTCTGTAGTTTTTCCTCCAAGTTTCACTAAATATTTCTGTATGGCTATCTTTTGCTAGCTAAAGTTGAGCTACCTGCGTGAATGTATTTATTCGAGAGTGTATGATGACCGATTGCTGCTTGGGGCGGTAGATTATGGATTTGCATGGACTGCTTGGATGAATTTGGCTGGGATTTTTGTGTATATATTCACAAGTTGAGATTGGGTAGGAAGCTTAAAGCGTTATAGGTTGCAGAGGTGATGGACTTATCGTTGCTATCTGGCGTTGCGTACATACAGATGTACATATTCTATAGTTGTAGGGCTCATATAGTTGTACGTATATGCATCTGTTGGTAAGGTAAGTTACAGTCGTAAATAGTGGTTAATCAAAAGATAGTAGGAGGTTCCTTGTCCTAATCAGGCCTCTGGCCTTGGTTCCTTGAAGTTAAAGGGTCGGAGTCTGCAGGTATTTGAACACCCGGCCCCCCTTGCAGAGGCACTGGACCTCAACTGGGCTTTCGTATTTAGTTTTCTCCACTTTGGTTTGGTCGGAACCCCTGTTTTTGAGTCCCCTATGTATTCCGAGCATGCATAACCGGTTGTGTCAAAGGGAATAACCAAAGCACCATCGCAAATTGTGCACAGACTTTTGTTATGGTGTGATCGATAATTTGGGAGTTTCTTTCCTTGTTTCAGTGTCAACTCATGTTACAGTGAGACTACACAAAAGCAATGGCTGACGAGAGCACACAGTTCTGTGGAAACTGGTGAGTATGGTCAATGATCTGCCTGAAGTCAGTGCTAAGAAAGGAAACGGGTTTTAATGGATTTGTTGACCTTCTTAGCAAACGTAACATCCCAGTGGCTAACTTTACCACCCATGAGATCCACTGTCGAAGAAACATCGCACTTTGCAGTGTTTGCCACGAGCCAGTTCCACGGGCCGATCTTCAGGAACACAAACAGCAGGAGCACACTCGGGTATTGGACACAAAACTAACAACACTGAACTAATTTTTAGTCCTGTGGAAATGCCCACAAGAAGAGCCTTGAAATGCATTTTTACTGATTTCAGATAACGTGCAAGTGTGGTTTGAAGTTTGAAAAACATCAGATTGGCGCTCATCAGGTATCCATTAAGAGCCTATCTCGTGCATGTTTCTAATAATTTTCTATAATAAGTTTCTAATTGATCCTTGTGTTAAATTGTGCTCATTTATTGTCTTTGTCAGAAGTCAGAATGCCCTCAGCGGCTGGTTCCCTGTCAGTACTGTGACCTGGAAATCGCATACAGTCAGTGCAAAGAACATGAAGATTACTGTGGCACACGCACTGAGCCCTGCATTCACTGCAAGGGCAATGTAATGCTGAGGGAAAAAGCAGTGCACCCACTTTTATGTGGAAGCCTCACCCCCGAAGAGAGGAACAACAGCCGAGCAACTGGAAACCCAACAGGCCCACTGACCCGGGGATCGTGGTTCGAAGCCCACGCCACCCGAAACGTTCTACAATCACAGGACAGGGGAGCAAAGAATAATAACGTCTGCGCTACAAAACAACAGGACCTTCCGTGGTCATTTGATCAAAAGGTCCATAACACTTCCAGAGAGCATGGTTCAAAAGAATGGAAGAACACTTCGCTGAGAAATACAGCACCCAGACATGGTGAGTTTATTACTAGTCTGAGTAGTTTTCACTATTAAACTGAAGCTTTTTTCTTTGTTATTAAAGATTGTTGCAATACATTTATTTAGTGGGTTCTAGTATACTGCGCTTTCCCCTGAGGCGTCTTGAATCCGTTGACTCACCAGGTCCCTTTTTAATTTTTCCTCTGAAACGGGAGGAAAATGGTTGCAGTTGACTGTTCTGAATGTCTGTTGAATAACAACTTTTTCTCTTGATAGTGCACAATCAGAGTGACTTCCTGACTAGCAGCGGCTGCGGTAACGTGTGGTCGAATAGGGATGTCACACCAGATGCCGATTTGTTACATCTGGACTACATGCTGGCTCTCAGTCTGCAGAGTGATGGGGACTCGGTGGCGGGAAGCGTAGAAGCCACCCGAGCGTTACAGGAGACGTTTAGTACCACTGTAAATGAAAACTTCACTCCAGACATGAGTCCAGTGGACAGCCCTGGTCAAATGGGTAAACATATTGTTCAGTAAACTTTAACTGTATCTGTAAGTATTTCAATAATTATTGAGGTTTTTTTTTTTTTTTACTAGGTATCATGCTACCATGTGAGTTTTGTGAAGAGCTGTTTCCTGAAGACGACCTTATTTTGCATCAGGTTTGTCCGGAGATTGTGTTTTAATGTGATATATCATCATCATCAGTATCTGGTTTGGTCTGGTGCAACTGCAGCCATCGGAAATGAGAAGCAGACATGACCACTCTGCTTTACCTCCTTTCTCTTCATGATCTGTAGCGCCACCTACAGGATTGCAGTGATATGCAGCAATTTACTTCATTTACTGCCTTTTTTTGGTCATTCATCCCCACTCTGACCACAACTATGCATTTCTTCATGTTCCTGCCATTCCTTCATGTTTGCTACTGTATTTCCCTGACTTTATACTCACTGTTTTGTTTGTGTGTTTCAGACTGGCTGCAGTCCCGCCTCTGCTTTTGCATCCTTCAGTAAGCACCCAGCATCTCCACCTAAAGCAGGTGGAATGAACAGGAGTACTTCAGGGGTGTCGGACACCAGCTCTGACACAATGGCTTCAAACATACTCTCAGCCCCACAGTCAGTCTGCCTGTCCTCCGAAAGTCCCCCGAGGAGTCCTCTAGATGGCGACGTGGTTATTCCCTGTGAATTCTGTGGGGTTGCTCTAGAAGAGGCTGTGGTCTTCCACCATCAGGTCTGTCAAAAAGAAAAAGGTCTTAAAGTTGTCATTGCTAGTTAAAATAATGATTCGCATTTTGTCAATGATGTTCAACAATAGTGTCATTTGTTGTTTTGTTTTTTTGCTGTTTTTGTGCTTTTAGGACAAATGTGATATGCGTCCCCAGTTGGCCCTCCCACTGAACAATGTAACAAAGACACCACTCAAAAGTCATGGAAATGAAACCTTTGGGTGGATGTCTTCAGAGAGTCAGAGGAGAAAGAAGCGTCAAGGTGCCTCATGAATTAAACTCTAAATGAATATGGAATAGATAAGATGTGATGAGAGGTGACTTAGCTGGTTTATTTAAACTCAAATGGGTTTAAGCTGCACAGCAAGCCAAACTAGATATAAAACCGGCCCCAGTGGCCAGATCATATCTCAAAATAATGTCTCCAAAAGGTGAACAAAATTGAATTGCATTGTTTTAGTCAAGTAGGAGATATTTAAAAGTAAAAGGTTCTAGCATCAGAATAGAAACAGTTTTTATCATCATTAGAAACCAGAGATTTTAGGAGCAAATACTAGTAGAACTTATGTTGTGACCTCTAATATTGACGTGCGCGTCGTTGTACTTGCAGATGAATTGTGGGCGGATTTGAAATGTGATGGAGATGTAACGTCTGGATATGCTGGAGAGGAATGGCACCAAGACAACCCCGGCCCACCGATTCAAAGGAAAACTTACAACAATAATGTCTCGGTCAAAGACGGACCCAGTGGGAGTGGCGCGGATGTGGAAGGGCTTCACCCGTATTTTAGTACCGCCGAGAGGTCCGTGTCTCCGTCACTACATGGTTAAAAGCGCTGATCAAGCTGCCAGGAAAGTCATGTTTGACATTCATTAGAATGTTTACACTTTGTTCTAATTTCTTTTGTTAACCAGGCCAAATGAACCAGGAGATAAAGGCAGAGAGAGAAAAGGCAACCCGGCAACAATGGTACGTCATTTTTCCCGTTGTTATGAAGCTTTACTAAAAGTTACCTGTATTGTCACCTCTGATTAACCAAGTCAGAAAATGTTTCCCCAATTTGCAGTTGCCCAAGAAGCAGAATGAAGAGCAGGATGAGGACTGAGGGTGGGAACATGTGGACACAAGCAAAACCCATTTACTAATGTGCTTTTCTCTAATGTTTAACCTTTTTTTTTTTTTTATTTTTTATAGCTTTTCCCAAAATGAAATGTACTCCGTTCGTGCTCATAAGTGAATGTTCTGGTAGAGATCTTCCATATCAGCTGTCAGTTCCAGTAATCCCCACAGGTGCCATTATTCTTTGAAGATTCAAAGAAGATCCACAACAGCCTTTCTTGATGTACACCTGCAGTGGCATATAGCAACTTTCTGACTTGTCATTGGCACTAGTAGAAAAGTTGTCGGTTGAATTTCCTTTCCTGTTAACTTGTTTTTATTCAGCGTGATGAGTAGGATGTGTGGATTTGTGTTGTCACAATCTGAGAAAACAGGAATACATCAATTATTGTTATGACACATCAAGACACACATCAGTTATTGTTAATCAAGACAGATCTTGACAAAAAAAACCACATTTGTGTATCTAATGAGTGCCTGTCCAGTTTTTTGAGTGTCTCTCCTAAGACCTAGTTTCCAACCTGTTTTTATGTCCTTTAATTTATATGTAATGTGATTTATTATTGTGTAATGTGTATATCTTTTGCATCTCCACATTTGTTACTTTCCTTAAGGGCATTTTGAATTTTCTTTCTGATCTTTGAGGAATATTCTCTGATAAATTTAGATGTTATCCAAAGCACTTTGATAATTTTATTTAAAAGGGCTTGAGGAACAAATAACATAAAACCGTGACCAGAAAAAAATATATATAATGAGCAGTAGCATTCAAGGTTCTTCAACTCTTACCTGTTACTTTATAAAGCAGCACCTCCTGTACTCTAAGTGAAAATTCATTAAATCTTTTATGGGTAAATTTGTGGTGCCTTTTTTTTTAAAAAAAAAACCATTATTATCTTGTTCCTATAAATTAGCTTCAAAAGAGAATTTCTCAGTGTGATTTATATTCTTATGTTCACTTACTGGGTCAGTCAGGATAAATGACTGTAACCGTCGAGTCAAAACTCCTGACAGATAGTCGTGGGTTTGCTTCAGGTCAGTTGAGTGTGCCGATAGCCTCGGGATAAAAACTGTTCATTACTCTTTTGGCGTGTGTTCTGATGGACCTGTAGCGGTTCCCGGAGGGCAACAGTTCAAACAGATAATTACCAGGATGGAAAGAGTCTTAGAATGTTGTTTGCCCTCTGAAAGCACCGAGGGTTGAAGGTGGTGTCCTGAGAGCGATTAGCTCTCCTGATATAGTCACAGCTGTGCTCTTTTCACTATTGCTGTGATGCTTGTTGTCCATGTAGAGAGGTAGAGAGTGTCCAGCTCCATGAGAATTTGGAGCTGGACACTCTCCACCCTCCCGGCATTGATGTGTAGAGGTGTGTGGGTGTCCTGCTTCTTCCTGTCAGCCTTGGCATCTCCTGCCTGTAAGCTCTCGTCGGCATTGCTGATCAGTTCCTTGAGTCACCTCCGTATGTCCTTGTGATGGTGGAGTGCAGTTGTATGTACAGAGAGTAGAGAAAAGGGCTCTGCACACAGCCCTGTGGTGGCCCCTGCATGTATGTAAGAGTGGAGGAGAGGTGCAGGCCCATTTTGACTGACTGGGGCTTGTTTGTCAAGACGTTCTTAATCCAAAGGCAGAAGTTGGGCATTATATCCAGGTTGGACATCTGCTGCCGGTGTGGATGGTTTTAAATGCAGATTAGCCAGTCATATAGTATGTCCTCTGTAGCTCCAGATGGTCTGTGGACCTGTTGGCTCGGTATGCAAACTTGTCAGGATCCAGGTGTAGTAGGTCTAGGCCCGCTGCTTTCCCTGTGCTGAGCATGTGACATCTGCAGGATGAAGGATGAGGGTCTGGCTTCTGGTGTCTGGAGCCAGACGGATGGTTCACGTTCCCACCGACTCAAATCGGGCTAAGAACCGGTTCAGCAGCACCTCAAAGCAGAGGCAGAACCAGTTCAGCTGCAATTTTGGTCTGAGAAACGTAAAGTGGAGTTAACAAACCGGTGATTAACGCATTGGTTTATTTATCCACGGCTGATTTGTATCAATGTTAATCAAAATAAAGTTGCCTTTCGCGTCATCGAATTGGAAAAATTAAAGCGCTTGACCCGGGCGCAGGTCAACATGTCTCCGCACGGTGGCGCCCGTTGACCCCGGGAGAAGGGGCGGGGCTACACCTTTCAATGGGAATCCTCTTTTCAAAAAGCTGCCAACGTTCCCCTGGAAGAAAGTGTGGGTCAGTTGACTGCTGTCATCGCCGGAATTGAGACAAAAGGAGGTCGGAGCATGCTGTCTTCAGGCGGGAGACGAATGTACGTGTGAGTCAGGCCAGACACCCAGGTTTACTGCGCAGGAGTCTGAGGCAACGTGCGTTTAACCGAAAAAGAAGAAGAAGAAGCCAACAAACCGGCTCGAGGCTCGCAGGTGGCAGTGCGCACGCGGACGGAAGATCTCATCAAGGAGCACCGACCGAACCTTCGGCCCGCAGCTGCGTCCGGCACCGCTCACCATGTCCGTGGAAAGTTACTCTTCGCTGGATGAGTCCTCTCTCCGAGCCCTGGTGAGTGCGTGCATGGAGATGCAACTGGACCACTGGTGCTCCCCGACTGGGAACAGTGGGACAGTAGACACTTATCCGGCATCCACAGGAAAAATGGAAATTCAGGAAAATCTTGTCGGCACATCCAGTGAAGCTCACCGTAGCCTCCACTAGTTTGACATAATTAATTACATTAATTACGATTCAATTCAATTCTAAATTCAGCGTTTTCACAATTAGAGCATCATTATTATTGTTTATCCACTCTTAGATCTTAACATTTTCAAATAAATTTGACTTACAATAACTTTCATTCAAAAATATGCATTCAGGTGAATAAATGTGTGTTGGAGATTTAGTTAATATTCCTTTTATTTTATTGTATTGCTTGTGAATTGACATATTGTTAAACTTTGTATTGTCTGCACTATTGAGAAAAGAATCCATGAAGCCAAACCTGAGTTTACAAATGCAGAAGTGACTTTGGTCATTCATTTATCATGAGTTTGTAGAAACATGTCACACTTGTTTCTATTATGAAACACTAAAAAGATTGTAATGCGTGTTCCCTCAAGACAGGATGATGAAGTGCATTTTAGTCATCGTGAAACATTATGACACAGGTGTGATGGTGTATCAATCTTAAAAGGTGAACGTGTTCCAGGGGCAGAAATTCCGTTAGTCATGCCTTAATTATTTCCTGAAGCGGAGGACGTCTGACAGCCACACATCATGACACCTGTAACACAGACGCCTTTACAAGCGTGCATGAGTCAGCCTGTCTGCTGCACATCGTCACACGCCATCTTTTGCAAGTCAACATTAGGAATGTGCAAAAGTCGTGTCCCACAGTTGCACTTGCAGGCTTTTGTGTAATAACATAATACACTGAGCACAGCGTTGGAAATCAGGGCCAGTTATGCTTGTGCAGTGAAAAATTAGTGCTGTCAATCTTCAATCAGCCTGAAGTGCACTTGGTGTTTTTTTTTTTTTTCAAACGTCTGTGGACGTTAAACTCACAATTTACGTTCCCGAGCTCCTTCTGGAAGAGGCCATGTCAGAATCACAGATCGCCAAATGGACTGTTTACTTTGGAGAGCGCTGGCGTATGAATGTGATGGTTTGTTGACCTGTTGGAGACTTTTTAAACAGCATGCAGACAGACAGTTTGCACTTTTTTTCTTTTCTTTTTTTTTTTTTTTTTTTTTTTTACAAAAGGTTTCAACTTGTCTGGACAGGGACTTTATTCTCATAAAACACTTGACTTATGATAATGGCAAAAATAGAGGAATAATTTGGAAATCATAATTTAGTGTCAACATAATGGCTTACATTTAACGAAAGGAACGGCTGAGTTCAGTTAATTTATACAGCAACAATGTGAGAAAATAGACATAAAAGGATACCATATGGGATCCTGTGCCACCAGGTGCTGTGGACAGATACAGACGCTGGAATTTGAGGGCTTTATCATCATGTGACACTCAGTACAAGAGTAAAGTGGATCTAAAAATGCCCCTGCTGCCCTGTGCTGAGGCTCTTCCTCACAGCTTCCCTCCAGTGATAAGGTCACCAAAATCCCACGTTTCCACCGATGATGTCTGCAGTGACTCGAGTGTCGGGGTTTTCCACAGTGAACCGGAGTTAAAACTCTGCTGATTAAACTCCGACGGGTTTGTGGCTCCGCTCTGATTTGTGTGGAGGTTGCAAACGGAGGATCACTTTTCTGCGCATCGGTACAGGATGATGAATATTCAGACGTGCAGGCTCCGTTAACGTGGGCGTCGCTGGGGTTTGGGTTTAAACAATTGAATGATGAATACCAACCCCAGACCTTTGTTGTATTTAATGGCCCAAACAGTCAGAAGGTCAAACGGCGGCCTCTTTAACGCTGCTAATCCCGTCTCTACACTACTATTCAGAGCCCAGACTCCCTTTTGTATTACCCATCTAATCCATTCCATAGAAACCAGGAAAAGCGTTTCTCTCTTACTCTGGACCACCCCAGTTATTTACGCATCCACGGTGTATCAGCTGGCGTTCCACTTTCTTCGGGGGGTGGTTGTTGTAGGTCATCAGCCTGCTCCTTGTGGGACAAAGAGTCTTCTGCCATCCAAATCACTCCAACCTGTTGATTAGTGATTGATTTATTCATCTGATTTGAAGGTAGCTGATTATCAGCGGTTGTGTCTCTGTCTTCTGGTGGATTCCAACATTCCCGTTTCAAACCTGCATCCTGATCCACTCCCGCTGTCTGGACGCCGGCTTTGACTGTCGGCTCTGATTATCTCCCCTCTGTCATCTCACCTGCGCAGTCCAAAATCTAACATGCTACAAATATCACAATAGCATTTTTTAGAAACGTGTTTTGGCCTTCACAGTGTGATTTATTATTACATCTTAGTCTTGTCTTTTTGAAATTGAATTCAACCGGGGGGAAACTTTTCCGCCGTTGGCGCCAGTCTGGACCCATTTCACATACTGCAAGTCTGAGATGCTGATTTGTGACTCGCCTTGTCAGGTCTGTGAGCCTCCATTTTCCCTGGTGATCAGCAAGCATTCACCCATGTTTAAAATAGGGCAGTTTCACTCTGTGGACCCTGGTCCCTGTGAAATACAGGACCCCTGGGGTATGCTTTTGTTGTGATCTGGACCCTTTGTGACTTGAGGCCTCGCATGGTTGCAGTTGGAAAAGAAATAAACAGTCCCAGGTTCTCCTCATTTTCCCTAGTGACATCCTAAATGTCATCATCTGGAGCAAATACACCAGAAAAATCTGCTGCAATATGAAGCAACGACCGCATCTTAATTGAACTTAGCTGTTGGGGGATTTTTTTAGTGTAAAATAGGACAAAAGAATCGAATCGAGTGCTGCGAAAGTTAATATTGCTGCTGTTCGTTGCTCAATTGTTTCAGCTTTGAAAAACAAAAAAGACACGACTACAGGAAACGTAACGCTTCTCAGACGGACGAAGAACCGGGAAAATGTTTGCACAATGTTGCAAGGCCTGTCCCGAGTTTTGTCTGCCGTCACAAAACATTTCATTTCATTCAAAGAAGCGTTTGGCATACGAGCCGTCGCACGCACCAGGTCCCTTTGAAAGCTCTCTGCTGCAAAGCAAACCATCACGGAGAAGTGTTTCATTATTCCCGACCACTGGCGCCCACTGCTTCAGCGTTTACATACTGTTGTTGACCGTTGTGATTGTTTATGGGGTGTTTCCCTGACAGGATTGCTAAAATGGAGAAAATGCTGCCTCCAGTGAATACCTGTTTTTGTTTTTCTGCCGAGCCTGTCATCTTTCTCACAGGTATACATCCTCCCCTCGCATTTCCATAAAGCATTTCCTGTGTGATTAAGTTTCAAAGTTGCTGACGAGGAGGTAATGAAGACGCAGGTTGTGAACTGTTTGCAGGCCGAGGCAGTTTTTCCTTTGAAGCTGACATCTTAGAAGCTATTATCTGTAGCTGATTTACAGCCTCTGCCTGTACAACTCAGCCTGTGATGGGTTCTATCCAAACACATGACGGCAGATAAGACTTAAACGAAAAAAGACCAACGTCTCAGGATACAGCTATAAATGACACACTGAGTTGGGCTCTGAAGCAATGAGGAAAAAACAAGCCGTGCACGTGATGCCTGCATAAAGGCCACCAAAGTTTACTTTTGGACTTTTTTACATTTATTCCACTGGGACAATAATTCACTAAACGGACACTTCCTGATGCATTTCAACAAACATTTATTTCCTATTAAAAGTTGAAACTCAGTTCAGTGTGTCACCCTTTCTGAAAGAGGATTGTTTGGTCTTGTTTTGAAATGGACCCAACAAATATAATATAGTTAAAATTATACAATAAAAGAAGTATAAAGTGCTCACAACAGGTCATATTTTGTCTATTTGAAATAAAGTCATACTAATGTTGCACTTAACCTTTAGTGTAATAGAAATATTTGTGTTGAGAATGCTTTTGTGAGGGAATTAATGACTGTACGGGAGTTTGCTTGATAAAGTCATTAATGTCTGGAATCACTCTATTTATACTCTGTGAACACATCATCAGTCAAATTCAAACAAAATCAACTATTTCATTTTTATTATCATTTGTGCTTAATTTAAAAGAAAACATTTATGCTTAGCGTTTGCCAATTGTACAAACCAGCGCCCCCTACAGTTTTAAGTGTGTAAGAACACATCATACGGTTGATGACGCAGTGACAAAACCTTCCAGCATTTCCATTGATGTTTTCTTTAACTTTGCATATTATCACTAAATGTGTACAGTTGTGTTTCTTTCCATTGAGCTTTAACCCCTTGAGCCACCTGCAGATGTTTCCAGTTATAATCTGTTTATAAAATGTGGAATTAGCAGATGGAATGAGCAAATTCCTCAACAGGGGATCAGCCCTTCGCGGGAAACGTATTTAAAAGTTTATTAAGAATGTGATTAGTGATGATGTGTAACGATCCTCAACGTCTGCACCAGCTGCTTGGAACCCTGTTGAAACCCTCACCCTAAGTGATCTGACAGAGTTGGCCTCTGATATCGCTGGTTCATCAGGCTGCAGAATGGAAAAGGTCTGGATAAGGGATTGGACTTTTTCCTCTCTCCAGTCTCCAGTTAGCAACATCCCACTCTCAATTTTCCCAATGTCATCCAGCCGCATCTCATCTAAGGTGATTGAAGAAATGTGATTTTGGAGCGGCTCGTTAAGATGCTTGTGGTCACCCAACGCATCCCGGCAAATGTCACTTATCCCTGCAGTCTTTGGATCTAATCCCAGCTTTTTATTCCACTATGGAGCTGGGGGGTGTCATTAGAAATGAAATCAGCCCGCAGCAGTACAGAATGTTGTATTAGCTCTTATGCTAAACCTGAAGTATTTATCTAGTTCACCAGCTTCAGAAATTAGTTCATTTTCTGAAAAATTAAACAAATACAGAGGATCAGAGCTGCAGAAATACTGCAATTTGGGAGTTTTCTCTAATAACTCCCCAAAGGAAGGAGCCATTTCCTGTGATCCACTCAAAGCTGTCCAGCGGATGTTGGTGTTTTGTTTTCCAGCACAATGTTGTTAGCATCGTAGCATTTTAAAGATGTCAGCTCATTTGTGGAAGGTTTCCCCCCCCCCCCCCCCTCTGTTCTCTAGTGGGACATCTCTGTCAATGTCCTTCTCTTCTCTCTTTAGACCAAAATAGACAGTCATGTACAGTTGGGCTTCAGCTCGACCTCTAATGTTTAATATTATTTATATTGATAAAAAGCAAACACACATATGGGCACAAGTTAAAGGACCGTTTCTACACGGGGGCAGCTCCACAAAGGAGGGCCCTGTTCTCCAGATTAGACTGTAACTGACCTTGATCTCCCAGTGACCTGACCTGCACCTCCGGGAGAACAAATGTCTAAAACGGCCAGCTGAAATGTTCCAGAACATCTCAGTTATCAAGCAGACGGCTATGCACCAAAGCTGTAAGGTGCATATTTCACCTGTGCACGATTAGCCCACCAGTGTGTGCAGTCTAAGGCACTAATGTAGAACTTGAGTCAGAACACCTGACTTCAGATCTGTCTTCAGGGCATCAATTTATTCCTATAGAACATTCCTCGTGCCCGTAACCCCTCTGACCTACATGCATTCCTTGTGTGTGCTCTTTGTGTGTGACCTCGAGTGTAAAGAGGACACTGTTTCCCTGGTCTGCCCTGGGCCTCTGTCCCGCCATCCAATTATTAGCAACAGTTAAGCCTCACCGCACGTGTAGGCACACTCACAAAGAGCACGTAGCTGCATGTACGGTAATCTTTCTTTCCCCTCTTTTTTTTTTTAAAAAAAAAAAAAAGAGACTCAATGAGCGCTGCAGGACAATAAGTTTCGACCTTGGATCTAGTTTGTTTCTTTGTTCATTTTTGAGGGCGAAGGGCATTGAAACGGTTTTTTTAAAACTTTAACTTGAATACAAGTCTTGCCTTGCGGGGCTCTCGTCTATGCAGATTAGGTTTCTTTTTGTGTGTGTGTGTGTGTGTGCGTGTGTGTGTGTGTGTGTGTACACTCTGGCCTACTGTATGCATTTCAGAAGTTAGGCTGAAGCTTATAAATCATTACATCAGAGTCTTGGCCCCAAATTAAGGCAGTAACGGTTTTGAACCGATGCCCTTGTTTCTGAACCTTCTCACCCTCAGGTTCTTGTTTGTTTGTGTCTGCCACGGTCCGGCTTTCTCAGTGGCAGCTGGTAATCCGCCTCAGCCCTGCTACCAGGAGGGTCTTATGTGTCCTTATAAGGGCAAGCTCACTTTGTGGGCCCGACACAAGTGTGTTTAAAGCACTGATCCGATCTGCTGCCTGGCTGCACTTTAACCTCACTCCGCTGGAAATTATTTCATTTCACACACAACACACGTTACCAGTGCATGAGTGCACATTTCTCATGGAAGGTATACATATGCCTTTGTCTGAGGGGATTTGCTCAGCATGTTAGAGTTCACAAGGTAGAAAATAATGTTCAAGCACATGCGCACCCGCTGGGAGTCAAAAGGTCAGGACTCGGGTCCTAGATGAGCCTGGGTGTGTCTGGGAGCCACTGCAAACCACATTATAATGGAAAAATACATGAATTATTTTAAGGTTGGGTGGAAAAATAAAAAAACAGAACAGAAAATGTGGTAATGAGTGTACATAACTAAGGCATTAGACTTCAGTCCTGCGTGGAGAGCCGTATCTTGACACACAGCATTTAAACACTCGTTCATCAATTTCTGTTAGCCAATGTTCTAACGATGAGTCAAGACATTATTTATATATTCGTTATCTCAGCCTTCCTGCTTGTTTAGCTTAGTTGTGGACATCAAACACCACTTAAGCTCTTTTATTTAGGAGTATGGTGATACACAAGAGTAACCTGGATAACGATACCATATATATATACTATAAGTTTCTGTGATGTGTAGCAGTTGAGGGTGTTTTTATCCTCAGTCGTGAAACACCAGCTGGCTGGGATTAGAGCTTAAACCACAAGCACTCTCTAATTGGCTGTGATTGATTGAACTGCGTCAGTAAGTTGCCTTTGCAAAGGTTTGAGGTTTTGACTCCGTATCAGGAAGTGACTCAAGGTGACAGCGCAAGCCTTCGCAGGCCCGCTTATTATAGCAATTCTCTGTATGTTTGTGGAAAAACAATGAAATACTTTGCTTAATAGCACCGAGTGAGTAAATCTAAATGGGAATAATTAGCTCCAGATTCTACAGGTTTTTGTTTATCCTTCGTAGACTGTCAATCACAAGTTCCCTCTCCATCGTGTTCCCCATCAGCCCCATCCAGAGCCAACGCAAACACCCCTGTCATTAAAGGTGCTGACAGCTCCGTAAAGCCTCGCCGACCGTGTCATTTTCAGTAAAGACAATCTGTGTTTTGTACACTCCTGAGTCATACGCCTGTTGGCGGTGGAGTCAAATTCAATAGAAACCTTTCCATCTGGGCATAACGGCAGCTCTGTTTCTGTTGTTTTGAGCCGCAGTTGACGGTTGGTAAACCAGAGGTCGATGGCGTGGTTTGAAAAATGCCCCTGCAGAGGTCAGTAGTGGTGTTAATGTGTAACTGGGTGAACTCATTCCCCCCCCCCCCCCCCTCGTGTAACGTCCAAACTGTGCATGTTTTATCAAATGGACTCTGTTTCTGCTTAAGTGTGTTTCCGTTGCTGCTACAGTGATTCCATTTTTCCTTGACAGGATGCCAATTTTAAGGTGTGTTTTATTGGCTCAGGTGACGCCCACTCGTATAACCTTCTACGCAGCTATTGGTCGACTGGCTTATTTTCTCCTCTTTTCAAACTAAGAAGGAAACGTCAGTTGCAGTCACCGACCTTTTGTTGGCACGTGCAGTGCAGATGATTCAAATGACTCCGGATGAGGCTGTGCCCTGATTGGTCCGTTTAAACCTTTGTTATCCACATTTATAATGACCATGTTGTTGTTTTCCTCTATTTTCCTTTAAAGGGCATGTCATGAGTGAGTGTGCACAATTTCAGTAATTTGATCCGGTGCTACGGCCAGAAAATGTAGTGAAGTGCCTAAAAATGAGAGGGAGTCTGCTTTTATTTCCTCTTTTTCCGGTGAATGCTGTTTATTATGTTATCGCACTGCTGAATCGAACCCAGGCCCGGTTCCTGTTTCGCAGAATTCACGACCATCTCTTTCCCTGTGAGTCAGCAGGAATGTGAGGAATGACCTATGCGATGACTGAGTCTTTCCCACCCAGCTCCCATCTGCCCATTTTTAGGCATACCCAGGTTCAGCTCCACTTTAATTTCTTCAGTTTGTCATCCTTTTCCCCCTTTTTTTTCTTCTGGCACATTTCTTTCCAAATGCTTTCTTCTCTTTAGTCAGCTCACTACTTTAAATTGCCACAAATTATAGCAACATATGAGTTAGAGTAGGGAGGAGAGCATGCAGCACAGTATTTCATCAGGCCACAGCAAGCTTTCAAAAGAATGAGCGGTCATCATCTCTCATGAGATCTGCCCCCTCCTCCTCCAGGACCAACTGGGAGGGTTACATCAATCTTCTTTTCAAAACCCTCTTGTTTGGTTAACAGGATTCTTTGTGTTGGAATAAAAAGACACGCAAAGTGTATAAACTCTGCATGTCTTAACGGGTGCAGCAGGAAGAGCTTCAAGTGTGCGCTTGTGCGTAAAGTGGATCAGAAAGGGCAGCGCGAGGAGCCGCTTATCTCTGCGTGTGCTGACAAGATCCTGCTGTCGTCTCAAGGAGACGCCTGTCTCTTATTTGACAGGCGTCTTATACCCTGTTACACACGCAGCTGTCAGGGACATGAATGCGTCTGTGTCAGTGACTGCAGGTGTTCCTTTTCTACACACGCTCGCACGTCTTAATTAGTCTTCTCGCTTCAAAAATGCTTTTGATCTATTAGTTGCCCCTGAAGTGGATCAGCGAGCGTTTCAGTGGGCCTCCTTGTCATCTCCATCATTGCCTCCTGCTGACTTGCCAGGTTAAATTACCGCCAGAGTGGAGGGGACACCTGGGTCTCGACCTGGACGGATCAGCACGCGTCTTTCTTTGAGCACCAACTGTTGTCGTAGCTGTTTCTCATCATCTGCTCAGGACCAGGCCCTCCCGTCTCCATATGAGTGGCTTCACAGCTCTTGTCATCACCAGACTATTAGCTGTCCGTTGGTCCTGCTGACCCTCGTCCACCGTATCACACACGAGCAGAGCTGAGCAGGGTCTTTTTAGTACCTGTGAAGCTATATTTCCAGGATTGTGACCCAGCTTATTAACAGCCAAATGTGACAGTAGTGAAGAGAACAGTTCTATTTTTTTTTAAAAAACCCAATCTGAATGATTGTGGGGGTTTCCATAAAACAAAATAATTCTTCAAGCATCATAACCTGTAATGATGATTTAATGGTGGTTTTAAGTTTTTTCTTCTACTCATTTAGTCGCATTGTATTTGACTATAACCAATCGACTATAACCAGGTTGTTTGTTGTGCATTTCCTGCCTTTTATTTTGGGGATTTATTGTTTTATTGAGTGTTGTATTTCTTGTGCAGCTGGATGGGACTGTGGATCTGGACGAGAGGCGTCTTATCCGTTCAGCAATCCGTGAATTAAGGAGGAGGGAGATCGAGGACATGGAGGCCGCTCTGGCCACTAAGAGATTTCGTCCCACACGGCTCAAACTGCAGGAGGACAAGGAGAACCAGCACAGGTATACAAGCTCTGATGTCAACTTATACGATTCAAGTAATGGTCCTTTCCTGATTTAAATTTGCCACTTTGTTTAGGAAACAGTGAAAATCCATTCTCAGTTTTTCAAGGGCAGACCTTAAGCTCAGTCACATCCAGAAAGTTTTAACTCAGCTTCGATTCTGTTTTGTCAATAAATACGTTTTTTGCTGGGTAGGCTAAAAGAAAGCCGGTTACCTTAATATGACTGTTAACATGAGATTATTTATATTTAAGAAGCCCAAGCATGCAGCAAATCTCAAAGTAGAGATTGATAAACTTGTGAAAGTTATATTTTCCACTTTATACCTTTTAGTCATAGAAGTGTTTGTTTCACACCACACATCAGATAATAAACTATGACTACTGGCTAGCTTCAAACTAAAGTAAAAATACATTTTATTCAGAAATATCAAGTGTCTACTGTACTCTATTTGAATACATTAGTATTCCCAAAGTGGTATTTCTCACTGGTGTGATGTAGAGTTTCTCATCCTGTGAGTCATGTGTCCCTTCAATGTGAACAATTGTAGGAAACTGCAGATTATTAGGGAACTGTGTCAGTCTATGAGTAAAGGCAAAGGTAATAAAATGAGCATTACAATGAAAACGTGAGCCAATTCTGTCCAATCGCTAACAGGTCTCTCTATTTCTGCACTAGTGTTTCCTCTGATGGGCTTTTACTCATCCAGGAAAGTTGTGTTATCTTGGAATTGTCTTTCTCTGTGTGACAGTAACAGAAGGGCCTCAGGATGCAGCCTGTTCTGTTGTGCTGAGATAATGAGCCCACTTTCATTGTTCTTCATTGTTGCGACATACAAATAAAGTAAAACTGGTCCTTAGAGGAACATTCCTCCAGTGGAAATAAAAAATATTTCTTACAGTATTTCTAAAAAAAAACCCTCTGGTTTTGGGTTTGAGGTTGATTGTTTTCAAAGTATCCGTCCAATAACCACAACTACCGCTAAATAAAATAAATTGAAGTATTCGTATTAAGTGGGAATGATCCATCATCAGATTTTCATTTCAGTGATTCCCTGATTGATGACACCATTAAGGATAAGGATAAAAATGACCACTATGACCATTATGACCACTTCACTGTCGTTATTTCAGGTCCGAATCTGCAGAGAAGTTGGACGTCCTTTCAAAAAAGTTGCAGTCAGTCCAGGACATTGATGAGCTCACCAAAATGGTATTAAGAGGGGGAAAAAAGCATGAAATGTGGCGATTCTTCTTACACGCGTCCCCTGGTGACTAATTTCTCGGTTTCTCTGTGAAGCTCCGTGCAGCCAGCGAGTACGAGGAGAGGAAGATGATCCGAGCAGCCATCCGAAAGATCCGAGACGAGCAGCAGCAAGGCGAGTGCAGCTGTTTGACGGCGCCGAGGGAGTCCGTCCCACTGAGCGATGCACCTTCTCACCCATTCGATCAACATGTGGCAGCAGTTGTTTGTGAAATGCAGCATGTTTCTCTCCCTGTTTTCTGGCATCTTAAATGCAGATTTTGAACAGGAAGCTCTCAGCATCCATAATTACACAGTTGTTTACAGAAATCCTCCGTGTTGTTCATGCCTCGGAAATTTGGGACAAAGCCAGTCTCTCTGGTCGAGAATCCTGACAGAACCGTAATCAGTTTTGGGATGATTAAGTAATTCTGCTTATTTTCCTGCTGTGTGTCAAATGGGCATGTAAATGCTGTTAAGTGGCGTTGCAGTTTGTCGATGGTCACCATGGGAACAGTAGTAGATTTACCTATGATGCTGGATCAGATAGTGGATTCCTGTCATTCTTTAGTGCTGTCCGGTCTGGATGAGGCCCCTGTCACCCCGGAGCCGCTCCAGGCCACCTATGACAGATCCATCCCGCGTCTGGTCACGTCTGTAAAAGTGTGTGTCTGATCCGTCCCTGCTCCTTCTTTTAGGAAATGCAGAGAAGAGTAAAGCTACAGTTCGCTGTCTGGACCCTGAGAACGTGGAGCCCCAAAGCAGCTTGGGAACTGTGGTGAGTAGCGCAGAGAGTGATCGGTGTGGTTTTTCCGAGGTTATCCTGATGGACTCCAAATGTCACATTACAACTGGTGGGAAAAACTGTCTCAAATGAGATATTTGGTTGTGACGACCGTCCTTGCGCAATACAATCAAAATTTCAAGATGACGGAGAGCATAAAGTTCAATTTCACTCGCTAAAGTGTAGAGGTGCCGAGACGTTCTGATCTAAATGAAATAAATTACCGGTAGTTGTGACTTAAGAGCAGAAAACACCTCAATGTGTAATATTCTGAAGCCAAATGTTTTTTTATGATATCAATTTTTGGTTGGGTTTTGTGCTGGTGTGTAAATTAAATTCCTCTTTTGTAGGTTCACATAAAATAAGTCAAGTGATAGTATCTGAGGTATTTAACATAACGTATTTAACATATGGTAGACTGACGCTCATGACAGCAAAAATAAGTTAAGGACCGACTACATTGCGGGCGGAGCGTTGTTTTCATGGCAACAGAGACCATTGAGGTTTCCTGGTTGCCACAATGAAGAATGCAACAAACAACAACAGGCATTGTGACAGCAGTCACACACCACGTCAGGACGCTCATCTGGTTGCCACAGAGTGAGGAACGCATTATTGCTTTTGTTTTTTATGTTCTTTACTAAATATGAAAACAAGGTAGTTAGTGCTTGTTGTTCAGTTCAGATAATAACCTGTCACACTGAGACACTTTAATTTTAACCTTATATTTAAGGCAAACGTGGTGATTCACATATTTCAAAGATATTTTCATATTTTGGTTTGATTTCATACTTTACCAGCGCTGTTGTGTGTTTATCTGTGGTTTCCCTCTACTGCTTGGCCCTCTAGTGGACAATGGTGGATATAGTCATAGTAAAAACCTTAGTCTCAGCATGGAAAATAAAATTAGAGTGCTGCTGGAAAGAAGCTGTGAAAACAAATTCTGACTGTGGATCTGACAGTAGCCGACTCTTATCTTATCTGCTGTGTTTGATCAGAGTATCTTATTCTGACAAATGGTTTGTTTCCACTGGACTGAGATTTCGCAGGCTTGCTCGGGTTTAAGACCGCTGTTGCTTTACCGTAATCATTTTGATGAATGGAGATGCACTTTAACCACACTTTTAAAGAAATATGCTATTTATATGAGTTACCTCAGAAATATGAAGGGGGGAGGAATTCAAAGGTTGTTGGTGTCGGTTCCTTTGTGTGTGCCTGTGTGCACGTGTGCGTGTGTTTGCATTGTCCTCACATAGGAAGTGACGATAGCACAATGTTGACGTCACAGGATGCGCTAACATTTAAGACTTATTCCATCACTTCCTGCCAGCTGAGCGCTAGCTGCGTCAACAGACCTGTCAGCCTCTGGGGGGGAGGGGGGGGAGACTCAGCGCTCTCAGCAGGGGGGCATCAGACAGACGGACAGACGGACAGGCAGGCAGGCATGTGGCCCACCAGCAGTCTCTGAGGAGTTTAGTCTGTGCTGGAATGGGGATGCCGCCAAAAACAACATCAAGAGGCAGCAGCAGCAGGGCTCCTTCCTCTCACATCAGAGCAGCGGATCTCTTTGAGCTGAGAGCAATTGTCCCGGGGCAGATGGGGGTCTTCGATTAGGCAGGCAGCGACACACAAACGCTCACAAGCAATATTTTGGACTCCCAAATCCCAGCTGTTTGAAACAAACATGCAAATTGGATATACATGTCCCATATTTGACTGTTTTTAATAATTTGGGTTTTACAGTACTCTTTAATGGCTGTCTTAATAGTAAATTTTACAGGGCTAGGAGACCTGAGAGAAAGGCATATGGAAAAGTTTTTCTCATGCATATAGATACACATTATTTAAGATAGAAATACATAGAACGGGGAATTCACAAAAATTAAAAGCATTCAAAATTTTAGTCATTTTCCATCAATATGGAAGAAATTTGGGGAGAAAATAGGTCAAAACAGAGTCTTAGAAGTTAATGGGTCAACCAGCCAACCCTGGAAAAACGTGTGTATTTATGGGGGGTTCAGATCCCTATGGAGAGAGAATGGGAGGGTAGGGAAGTCAGGGGAGTGGCCTGCTGGTATTATGTGTGGTGTTGGTGTTGGTGGTGTGTGTGGTTGTGTGTGTGCAGATGTGAGTGTGTGTGATGTGAGTGAGAGAGAAAAGCACCAGTCAGAGTAACGGACGTCCTGACTTCAAGAGGCTTACAGCTGAGAGAGAGGGGGGCAGTCGGTCAAGTGAAGCGAAGGTAAATGCCATTCAGATTTTTCTGTCCTTTGTCACAGATCAAAGTTTCTTTTTAAACTTTTGCATTTGTTGTTTTATCTACATTTTGGATCTCACATTTTATTCCACTGAACAGAGAGACTGGACTTTTATTTTACTCATCTCCCAGAAGGAATTGCTTTTTAGATTATTTTCTTTAGTCTTAATAATTATAGTAATTAGGGAATACTGACATTGACACTATGCTTGACCTGAACCTGGATCATTATTTTCCTCAGGAGTCAGCACAATAACTTGCCTCACCTCAAACACAGGTGAGTTGTTGGGTGAGCAACTGGTGTAGTTGTGATCTCATCACAAACAAGTAAGAGTCTTGGGTTAACTGTCTAAAAACTGTATTAAATAATACAGAAGATTTAAAGACTTTTGGGGGGGAAATGGTGTGGAAAGATGGCTTGGATGCATAAACTTGGAGTTAAATGGAAGGGAGGCTGAGGGCTCAGCAGAGTGCGTGTGTGAGTGTGATTGCTCCCCCCTTTCTGCTACTGTATTTCATTTATTGGAGGTAAGCCGAGCATGTGGTTCCTCCGTCTGCAGTCATGGAAAATGAGCCACCGGGTTTCTTCCCGGTTCCACGTGGAGACTTGGGAGACCCTGAAATGTTGAGACTTTGCAACTTCAGCACTGAATTTAAGCTTTATGGAAAACTGGAGGTTGTAAAGCAGGAGTGTCGATCAGTAGCTGATCTCATTGTTGGCTCAGTCTTTCCCTCATTGTTATTTTTTTGAAAGTTGAGGAATCAGAGGAATCCAGATGGCCCACGCCTTGCTGTGGTCACAGGAGAGGACAGTTGTTTTTTGTGTTTACTGGTTTGTGCTTTTGCAATTATGGTTCCAACACAAAATGGGCCTTTGAGGTCAGATGGGAAGAGTGGTCCGGGCGAAGCACTGGAGCAGGACAACATTACTCTCGGTTTCACTCTACCAGGTTTGAACTGCTTAGGCCAGATGGAAGCCGCTAATGACAGCACGGTGGCTGGCAGCAGGTCTGCAGCTCTGGCCTCCATCTCCAGTTCCACTTTATCTTCCCTTCTTTTTTTCCCTCCTTCTGCCTGACTGTCTGTGAGAAATATGTTCCCTGTGGTTTAGTGGGAGCTGTGAAATGATGGCTTTCTGTCTGGAAGAGGAGGGCGAGTGAACAGAGACTTGTCCTCTCTAATTGTGTTTATAGCTCAAACACAATTATCTCCCCCTGTGACTCTTTGATTGAGTGACTCCACTTAGAGAGTGCCCTTTGTGTGTGACCTCTCGCATTATTACACTGTAGTGTCTTCAGTCTAGTCTTATTGTTGCTGTGGACAGAGTGTCCACTTCACCAAGACACATAAAGCATTTCATATGTTTTATGTGACATCTTGTCACACCTATTTTTATTTTGGATTGTGGCTGGGCATATATCAGTGGAGAAAGTTTGACACTGGAGCCACATAAGGGCTACAAAACCATATTTTACTTGTGTTTGTTTAATCTTATCTTGACTACATTATGTGAAAAGATTAGGTTCAGTTCTTCCTGTTGGCGCCTGCGTCTCCTGGCTGATCTGATCAGCTCTGCAATCAGCCTGGAAGCAAGGGAATGTTTCTCAGTTCCCAGCTTTCCAGCTTGTGTTTGATCAGTTCTCTGGCTATTCATTGTGTTGATTTGTTTTTTTTCCTTATAAATTGTTATTTATCAAATCATGTAATCAGATTAAATATAGAATCAGCTATTAGTGCCAAAGATTTTTCCCTTACAGTTGGACTCAGAGTGTCATGTATTAAGGAAATATATGGTACTGAGTTGAAGAACGTGTGTTTGGGCTCTGAGGAGCCATTCTTTTAGTAAAGGTAGCCAAGCAAAGAACATAGTGCTGCCTTGCGCGACGGCAGTCTTTACTCCTGTGGCACACAAGGCGCTCCTCTTCCCCTCTCAAATGTATACAACAGAAGAGTAAACATATCTCTGCTTTTTCAGCTGTTAGGATGGTCCTCATGGCCAGAGCCTTTGACCTGACCTCTTGTAAACTCATTATAGCCTGATCTCGAGCAGATGATGGCTGAACGAATCTAGGTTTTTTCGAGTTAACTGATTAACTAAATGTAGTGACCTGTATTCTGTTTCTGTTGTTTTGTGCAGGAGACAGAGAAAGAGAGCAGGGAGCAGGATTTGCTCAGCCACCAGGCAAAACAAAGCAGGGAACTGCAGAGAAGAGGTGAGTTGCCAAGCCAGGAGGAGAAATGCTCTTAGAACCTGGAGCCAACACTGACCATCTCTCTGAAGCTGCATTCATTAGGCCTCTTTGCAATTTCCTCTTTGCTGCCTGTTAAAAAAAAGTCAGTTCAAGGAGGCATTCTCCTGAGGTGGCGATCAGGAGGTCATATTAGTCCAGACTCTTTAAGCTCCTTTATTGAAGTTTTTTAACTGTTGCTCAAAGCCAGAGGCTCAACAACTTTGTTTTTTTTAAAGTGTGAGGTAATTTTGTTAACCCCACCATTAATGAAGTAGCATGAATGCAAGCCTTCAGGGTCAATGAATGTGTTCGGTTCACTTGTGTATTTTAACCTTGCAGGCACAGGGCTGACGATAAATGGCTTATAAACTGTGAAAAGTACACGCTAGAGGTGTCATGAATGTTACAAATGATCCTATAGTGTGTGTCCAACCTCAGCAAAAACAGTTAATTAAACAGGCTTATCTTTGGCTATGTTTTTTTTCTTCATCTTAATCTCTGGTCAGCTGGCCTAAGCTTGGCTGTCATAACAATATCATTCTGTGTGGCCTGGAGCACCTTGGACATGCTTCCCAATGTGCTCCTCCTGGACCAGGACGTGGTGGTTGGTGGTTATGAGAAGAAACAGAATGGGGAAACTCGGCGACCACACCTCTACTAAATAAAGCAGATGGCAAAAAAGCAATAATGCTTATATATAACCCGTCTTGGCATAGAAACCATCTGGTGTTCTTATTTTGTCTCTGCCTTACAATTTAAGCCAGGGTAAAACCTGGGTCAACACATAAAGACCACCATAGAAAAGCAAAGGCGGAAATTTCCTTTTAAAGTGGACACCATTCAACAACGATGCAAAGCGTGGTGGCTGGGAAACGACAGAGTAGCCGGGCTGGGCCATTGTTTTTGTTTTTTTTAAGTAATGCACAGTAGCGACAGTAAAAGTGGCTGGAAATACGAGACCAAGTAAGACGGTCACTGGTGGGTTATTTTTGCTGTGAGTGCGGCAGAATCGTGCCTATACATTTCAAACAATGAAAAACACTTAAAGTACAGTTACCACAATGACCATTTGTCCAGCTGTACTACGTTCTAATCTGAGCTGTAACTGGAGGGGCTGTGTTTTTGGAAATTGAATGTTTGCAGAGACTCTAAGGAATGTGTGTCTCATGTCCTGAAAAAGAGAAAAACTTGCATACGTTGGAGTCTAGACCGTAACTCCGGTTCACACTCAACCTTTTGAAACACAAGGAGAAATTCCAGGATACCAGGACACGAGTCATGCGAAACTATCAGCTCATTCACACCAGAACTGCAACTGTAACAGCTGGAATATGGAGGCATGTTTGAAAGTCTGCTGATGTGTCATGAGATAATCCTAAGGATGGAACCAAGGAAAACTACCTTCAACATCTTTAAAGGCTTTTCTTCTTTATTAGCTTTTATTGCATTTGGGTGCATAAACATGTTACATTACAAGCTAGATCAAATATTGTAATCATCTGTAGTAAGTGTGTTCTATAGGGAACTTCCTCTGAAAACCTGTCCCCTGTCTCTATCACCAAAGTGTGAGAGCCTATCTTGACCTGTTGAGGGCAAAGACAAACACATCTTTGTCAGATCATCTCTTCCCTGGGAAAGAAGGATGGTCGGCTTTTGTTTATGGGGTAGATATTGATTGATTGATGTGGACACATGAGAGCAAAAATACAAACTGTTGTTACAGGGAAAGTGGGGGATTTTCCCAGAAATCTGTTCACAATGGGCATGGCAGCTGCCCATTTTCTATAGTGCGAGGGTTTATAGAAGGGCTGATGGACTTTGGCTGTTACTTTAGCCACAGTTGAGCGGTAATTGAGTTCGGCTTGATTGCATCATTAGATAGACGCTGCTGTCCATCGGACCATTTTAGACAAACACATGGCAGCCAGTTATTGTCCTAATTGTGTTTCTCAATCATGGTTTTTATTCAAGCCATATTACGTAATCACCTGGTTTGTTAGTAGATTAGTTATTGTACAGCATTTATAAAAAAATCTTTGAAGGAAGGAGTGAAAATCCAAATCAGCCTTGTTTAAATGTGGAAAAATTCTGTCAAAAGAGTCGCCTGTCAGACCCAGAATAACTTGTGACTTTGCTATTTAGTCTAATTTTGTCGGACTGCAAATCTGGATCTTGTGTTTCTTCATTCTTTATTCCATTGTGGGGGCCCATGGCCTTAGACATTCATAGTGGCCCTTGCTATAGTATCTCAGGGGCCAGATGTGGGCAGAAGGCCTTGTTTTGAATGTGTTTCTCTGAGACAAAAGGAAAAGAGGACAAATCCATCAACCCTCTTTTCAACCACATTTCCTTCTTTTAACTTTCGTACCACCAACCGTTCGGACCACTCTCTTTAATGTGCGCTCGCTTACGCAATCTCACACATCTTGCTCAGGAACTGAGGCCGGTCTGGAGGAAATGCCCACATCCCCTCATGTCTCCACGTGCCTGCTCTCTGATTGCAGGAGAGATTTTTTGGGCTGACTTCTCGTGGGGCGCCACTGAACTAAAGTATTCCATTTACATCATCTCGATCTAAACCCCCCACCATCCTCACTCATTCGGGAATGTGTCTCCATTTTAAAATAATGATGATAGACTGAGATTTAGCATCAGAAAACAATAACACGGCAGTTATAATAAAGAGAGACTTGTTTATTCTTGTTTTTTTTCTGTTGCAGGTTCCAACTCAAGCATGGTGTTGGTTCTTGATCACCTGGTGAAAGATGATGGGCCTGGATCTCTTCTGATCCATCCTCAGACAGAGGCCATAACTGCAGAGCCGGACCTCCTTTCTCACTGCCAAAAGTCTGAAGCTTCTGCTTCAGATCCAAGCATGAGCTCTGTGCTTTCCACGTCTAGTTTGGATTGTGTGGCTACGGAGAAAAGCCTTGGCTCAGCCTACCGAGCCCGACTAGACTCCGCTGCCTCAGACAAGAGTCAAAGTTCCTCACAGCGTAGTCGGGTCAACTCCGGGGCATCGGAGCAAAGTGTCGACTCCTACATAAGGGCAAGGTTGGGCTCAGATGTCTTAGGCTCCAATATTGCACCTGGATTTGATTCTGACACTTCAATTAATCTGATCGGTTTGTCCAGGAAACGAAGCGACTCAGGAGCATCCAGCCACAGTGGGAGTACGACTTCAGAAGAGAAGGGCCCAACACAGGAGGTGGAGGTAGCGCGAAGTGGTTCCACTTGCAGCTCGGATTCAGAAGCTGAGAGCAGAAGCATCCAGACACAGCCCAACGAGGATCAAGTCACGATTCAAGAGCAGCCCGCTGGTGCCGTTTTCTCTCTGAGACATCGTCCTAATGGCCTTCTCAATGGCGGCGCCAAAGAAAAAACTGATTTGCTTAAGCAAAAGGTGGCGTATACAACCTTTCTGTCATACTATTGGCTGTTATTTTTGCATCTGCAACATAAAGACAGGGAGCTCAGATGCCAAATTCAGTTATGATAAGATAGATTGTTATGTTATTTGTTCTAAGACTTTTTAATTATAGGGTTTATCAGAACTGCACCACTAGAGTGGGCTGTTGAGCCACGCAGCAACCTATGTTCCGTCATCTCCTTAGTATCTCTGACAAGGGGAGCACAGGCTACGTTCTTGGGTGAAACCAGGTCGCATCGGCATCCATAAACACATCCTACCGAGGTTCTCTGAGAACTTGTTACTTAGCTACACAAATAAACCCTGCACCTGATGGACTCTGCTTCACCTCAGCAGCGTGTCAGTTCTACCTGCTGCCAGAGAGGCAAAGACACACTGTAATGGGCCAGAGGTTCTGCGACTCTTCATCCTACAGAACAAGGAAGGCTTGGAGCTGCTGCTTCGGCACCAGCAGTTAACTGTTGAGCAACATTTCCTTCTCAGGGGCTCCGGTCGCCATGACGCCACCATGTCACTTTACTAAATGTGTTTATCCAAGGCTGGCCCCGGGCTTCTTTTATTGTTCAGTGCAATATATGCTCATGCTTGCTCTCCTGGAAATAATGTAAACACTCTGGGGCCCATTTTGACCTTCACGCCAAAAAAAGAACGGGGACCACTGCTTCACTCCAAACACAACAGTTACATAATGAAAACACAACCGGTTCATTCTGTATTTCGGATCACATTGGGGACTGTGTGTGTGTGTGTGTGTGTGTGTGTGCGTGTGTGTGGTGACCCTGCAGCCATCCATGTAGCGTCTGATCCCCTCATGAATGTGGTTTTCTGCCTTGTTAGACACAGAGCTGGTAAAACACTCCTGTTTCTATGTTGATGTACTTGTCATGTTTCTTTTCTCCTTCATTTTAGCTCCCAGCTAACGGCGATCTGCCTGCTTCTAATGGCAAAGCAAAGGATTCTGGTAAGAAAATTCTGACCTAATATCCCAACAGATATTTTTTATAGGACTTGTTAAACAGAGAATTGATTAGAGAATTTAAGTTTCTTTAGTATTTGGACAAAATTGTCTGTCAGTGTCATGTTGTTAAAAATGTAGGAACTGTGAGACAGTGAAGCGTCGGAGATGGATGCATCCTGTAAAATAAAGGGGATGGAGAGATCTGGAGAGGGAGGGAAAATGAGAAATGGAAGTTTGTCTTGGAGAAGATGAAAGGAAGAGATTAAATGTTCTAAATTTAAAGAGTGGAAGAGATCTAAGCTTGGTGTCTTTCCCTCTTTGATTTAAAATTCACATTTAGGTTGTGACTCTACAGCAGAGAAGAAAAACGGTGTTCTGGAACAATTCAACCGCACCAACTCTGTTCGAGATCGAATGCGCAAGTTCACAGAAGCCACACAGAGTCCAAATGTCCCAGCTTTGAAGAAGGCTCCTCTGAAGAATGGTACCGTATCCAGCAAAGGAGGCCAGGCCAATCTGTCAAGAGCTACTGAGCTGTTTACACCAAAAACAGCATCCTGGAGCACATCTGGTGACAGACCGACAAAACCACATATGGATTCCACGTCTCACACCTCCGCCACATCCCAGAATCACACTACACCTCAGCCAAGAGGTGTGGCTAACAAACCTCTGTCTTCTGCTGGCCAATGGCACAACTCCGTGGGTGGGACAAGGCATCCAGCTGAAAAAGATGCTCACGCCTCCAGTCAGTCAAAGGAAGACGAGGCCCCAGGGAGAGCAGCTGGACAACAGGTCACCCAGGGAGAGGCAACAGACCAAGACATGAAGACTTTCCTTACAGTCGAGATCAAGGATGGGCGAGCTGGAGCCTCCTCTACACCTTCTACTAGAGGCAATATTGTCCCCATCACCAACATGACGCCGCGCATCACCACTAATGCTCTGGGACAAAGAGCAGGTAAGATCACTCAACATATTACGCAGTCATCGCTTGAAAACAGCCTTTAGTTTTGTGTGCTTATGCACCCGATGCAGGGGAAATTTTGTTATATTAACCTATGACTCAATGTCAGGAGCTTTACCCCACTGGGTTAAATCTAAATATGGAAAATGTGGATCATTACTTATCTGATATCATCAACCTGGTGTCCTCTGGTGGAATCCCGGATTCTGTGGGAGGCGTATGAACACTGAGGAATCTGAAACAAGTGGGATGTGATAAAGAATTTGGACAGAAAGAAAAGCCCCTGCACAAGTGAATATGGAGCAGCATGGTTGCACTGAAGCTTGTTTGTTGTGGTGTGTGGTGATGGAGGGGCCAGGGTACGCAGCAGAATAGAGTATATTAGGACAATGTAGAAAGCAGCTGGTTGTCTCCGCACAATATGAATAAAGGTTCTGTGAAATGTCTAACTGAATCAGCTTGCAGTAAAAAAAACAAAAACAAATGGTGTTTTATTCAGTAAGTGATGTAAAGATTCTCTGTCAAATTATGGAAGCTAATTTTTCCTTCAAGAAAATCTGCTAGTTTTTAAATTAGTTGTAACTCTGTATAATGTCAAGTACATCAAAGCGGAGCAGTGAAAGCAGCACCGGCTGGGATTCAGTCATTGCATTAACTGAGAACATGAAGAGCGCGAGCCTTGGCTGCCTCCGAACTTCTGTTGTGAGCAGAGAAGCAGCTGCGGTTACAGTCTGTCCAAACAAGACATCGTGCGTTTCAAATTTTCTCACCAACTGGGACTTCCAACCCAAACAGTTTCTTTCAGACCAAAGTTGGACCTCTTGCAGTCCACAGCGTCCTAACCTATGGGGCGTTTTAAAGCTCCACTGGGCTCGTACACAATTTACATGCCTTTCAGCTCAGTTAAATTTAATAGTTTTGGGCTTCTTTTTGGGGAGTATGCGCATCCCTCTGTGACTTAGAGCACACACCTTTCTAATTTCTCTCAGACACCCAGAGTCTTGAATTGTGGTCCGCCGGTGTGATTTCTGTCCTGAGTTTTATGGCCAGAGGTGTGTGCGGTGAGATTGTGGGGTGTTTGACAGCATGTCTTTGGATAATGACTTGCAGGCAAATAAAAAGGCCTGTTTATTTTAGAGGTGGTGACATTTACGTTTCCCTGTACGCTTATGTACCGGACTGCTGCCAACAAGATCATGCACAAATGGTCACATTATTTTGGCATTATTGTTGTCATTCACTCCGTAAAAGTGACATTATGATAATATGACATCAGACTAGCTAGATTAGAATAATACTAATAAAACAAATCCTGTATTTTTTCCAGAGTTGACCCTTGGCCTCAGAGCAACGCCATTCAAAACCACATCATCCAGTCTGTCCTCCGGTTCCTCCATCAAGGTACAATCAGCCTTTGCAAATGAACAATCATAGATGTGATTCAAATCAGCTCCTCATTTCAATCCCACCGCGCTTTTGCTGCATCCATCGCTGCAATCACCTATAAAGGCTTTAAAAGTGAGTGAGCCGGGACAGCCAGAGTGTACGAGAAGGAGGGTGAGAAGGGAAGAACAATGTTTATCAAACACAGAGTGGGTAGATGGTCACATCTGTCCTTGTAGGGTATGTGAAGGAGAGAGAGAGAGACAGCGAGAGGGAGGTGCTCAGGCCATACCCCCTGAGATTTATCTAGGAAATGTTTCCTAAATTACACCTGTCTGTCTCCATACACATTATTTATTTCTCAGCTCTATGAAAATACATGTTGACATGAGGTTTTCTTTGACCCCAAGAACCCACAGAGGCAACTCTCACTGCTATATTTAGGCATTTTTAATAAGTATAACGTGGTCGCTAAGTGTGTCAACCCAAAGGGGGAGTTCATAACACTCCTCACCCGTCTTACCTCTGAAGAGCTGAACTCCCAATTGCTTCATTTTATATCTGACATGCTCCACCATGAAAGGAAATATCTTCATGAGGATGGGATTCAGAGCGTGAGGTGAAGGGATGTTCTGTTTACTTTTTAATGGATGCGTGCTTGTATGCTTTAGTCTGCTCATGGAATCGGGGAGTTTCTTATTTGGAACTCGGAGGAAGATCCGCACGGCTGTGGGTTTGATACAACCCTTGAATTACCTTTTCGCCATTAGTCAGACCTCTGTGTATCAGATATAGACATTTAATGTACAATAGAGATGTGAATGTTCCAATTTTCAGGTTTTATATACAAACACCCACTGACCACATTTCTCTTTAAATTAATTTGAATCACATTTCAGTGCTGCATGAGATAGTAACCACCCTGTACATTTTAGCATAGAGTAGATGTAATTATGTATCTTATGCAAATGAATCTTAATATCAAGGCAACAGTGCGCAACCTGAGCTGTTATGATCTCTTCCTGTTTGGTGTTGTTTACTGTTTTCTTTAGAGCATTAATATCCCTTCCTGGGGTCCTTCGTCTGTTTGGGTGGCCTGGCACTTTCTTTGGTGGTCTATTTTCAGCTCTTAAAACTTCCACAGTTTCCTTAAGAGGTATGCTTTTAGTTCCAGTAAAACATGTTGGTGCTGATAGCATCAGTTTTGCAAAGTGGACTACCTATAAATACCAGCGGTTCTGAGAGACTACTGGGTAAAGAAGACAACAGCAACCTCTAAATGCTGTTAGCTTTACAGAGAGAAGTCATTGTTACAACTGCAGGGGCAATAGCTGGTCGATGCCTAGGTGAGATTGAAGGCCGATTATCCCAGAGATCACAGCTGCTCCCGTCTTTCCTTGCTGACCTCTGAGCTCGGCCTTGAGCGCAGATATAAATAATGCCTCCGTTCTGTAACTGCGGAGATGACAGCTCAGTCAGTCGCTTTTCTGTGGTCAGAGATTTCCACTGCCAACCCCTGTGTCACGCTGGTAAAGTGCCCACAGCCATTGACATAGTTTTTCCTGCGGATGGATACAGACCTCATTGTTAACATAGTGCTGATCCACAACACATGCTGGCTCCCCAACCAACCCTCTGGGTGTCAAAGATTTCACACAGGTCCGCAGCACATGGTGCCAGCTGGTTGGAAAAGATACCAAGGAATGCACCCTGCTGCACATAGTTCAGAAAAAATCTGAAATTTGGATTGCAATTCTCCATCCTTTCTTAAATGACCCTTAACTTTCCCCCTCACTTCCTGTTACTGTGGGTAAAGTGCTCCAGCCATGTCGCACGCGGTAAGACGAGATCCGTGTCCTCGCTGGCTTTAACGCATGATTCCTCTGCGAAACCGACGCGCTTACCTGGAAATAAATGAAGCATCTGAGAATCTTACACCCGGTGTAAATTAAATTCTGAAATCGTAACAGCAGGGCAAGTGAACAGACCTTTTGTCAGTACTCGCAGAATTTTACATTTATCAAAAATTTAACTAAGAGCTTTTTGCTTCTTTAGTAAATCTAGAACTACATGTACCCTGTCATCTTTTAAACTATTTATCCATCATGATCCGATCATTAATCACACAAACCCTCCTGGTCATACCTTGGATGGTTTTTGGCAGAAGGCAGTTTGAATAGGGCAGTAATGTATTATGCCTCTTAGAGCCACATGTAAACCTTTGCTGTCTGCCAGCCCAAGTGTGAAGGACAGGGCTCTAAATAAAAGGAAATCTGTCAGAGGGAGGGGGAAGTTTTCTAAATTGTTGTGGTAACCACTCCCTTGCTGGCCTCTGCCGGTGCCCCAGAGCTGACCAGCTCAGTGGAATGAAAAGGAGATAAATAGATCCGCGGCACCTGGAAATAAGGGGTGGAGCAATCACTGTCTTGGAAACAGAATTCCCTGAACGCTCATTGGCTGTTTGGGGTTTGATTACTTAAGAGGGGAGATTTGCTAAGAGTATAAAGCACCCGCAGTGTTTTGTCTGTGCAGACAGAGGGACAGAAAGAGCCACAACTGTTAGACTTTGCGTATCCCTTTGGCCATGCCTGGAGTGAACCTGGACTTCCTGCCAGCCACAGAGGCTGCTGACGCTCTGGGCAGCCCAGACAGTGCCTGTGCTGAGTCTGGTCTGGAGGAGATGATTGGTGATTTACTCACTCAAGATGAGGCAGAGGATGAAGAGGAGCCTTTATGCAAGAGGAAGTTTGAATTGATGCTACAGTGTGCAGTGAGTGAGATTCATGGTGATCTGCAGGCCTTTGGGAAGCAGGTAGATTCCCGTTTGCTGGAGACAGCGACTCAGGTGGCTCCTCTGGCTGAAGCTTTTGCCAAGCTTCAGGAGGAGAACGCAAGGCTCAGGATTCAGCAAGAAACCCTTGTGAGACAAGTGGAGACACTTTGCCAAGTCATGGGGTTAACCAATCCCTCATTTAGTTCCCTGGCCGGCGAGGAAAGCTCACCAAGTCAATGTGAAACTATAATTGTTTCCAATGATTTTCCAAATCTACCCGCTAATATTTCACCCTGCACCTCACAGAGTGCTGCCTTGGAAGAAACACATGATAATTCATCCTGCAGCCAGCAAGATTCCCCAGCCAGTTCACCGCAGGACCCTCCAGCGCGTACTCTTGTAGAGATTCCATCAAGTTCACATCAGGAGTCTATATCCCACTCCCAGGAGTCAGACTCTGTGTCTGCCGAGACAAACGAACTGGAGAATCCAGCACCTTCACCTGTCCCTCACCCACCTACCTTTGCATCCCTGCGCTCTCTCTCTGCTCCCTCACTGATGGCAAGCTCTTCTTGTAAAGACGGCACGGTAGTGTTCTCTGCTACTGTTAGTTTTACCTGCAGACATTAAGATCCAGTTTGCATCCTCCAATAGCAATATTAGTTGATTATATCTTCCTGGCTAACTTTTGGTATGTGCCTGCTTTGTTAAATGACCTTCAGGTGAGGGAACGCTTTTACGTCCCTCAGTGCAAAGATATGCACTATAGACTGATTGGAGACTAGGGTGAATCACTACCTGATGATGTCCTCTGTGATGGGCTGTAACTCCTAAAATACAGAGGGGGCGGTTGTGGTGCATCTTCGCTCTGAAATGTTGGCGGTGCTAATTCGTTTCCATTCAAAGCAAATCCCACGTGTTTAGAGCGAGTAATTTTCAGCTATTCCAAAGGGAGCCGTACTTTTGAAATATATTTGCATGAAAAAAGAAACCTTAGAAACAATAGATAATCTGTCAATTCGACATTTGAGTTTAAATAATGGAATTATGCAGATTAGAGGCGCACAAATCTGAACAGAAACAAATGTGTATCCTCCTCTTCTGGATAGAGAAAATATTTGAAATAATGTCTCCTTTTGTGGCTTGTTTTATACAGTACAAAGTGGTAATATTACGTGATCCTAGACAAAATTGTATTTTGGCGAAGGATGGAGCGGACATGCAGCGAAGCCGCTCCGGACCACATTCACATCCAGTATATTATCGGCATAACACCCTGACTGATACACGCTCATGTTTTATAACTCCTAGTAACTGCTAGTATAGCATATTTAGCCTAGTTATCACGTTAGGCTATTGAGTATCCTGCTGACATTTTAAAGGATAATGAGCATTTGTGTCATGATCTTCTATTATCTGGCAGTCAAAGGTTCATGTTGCCATTTAATCCTGCAAAAACAGCTGGATCTGCCAGTCAATACCTCACCATGTCTTCATAGATTACCATTGCAGTATAAATATGATTTATGTTTTATTTACATAAGAATTCCCACATCCATTTATGCTGTGCCCTATTTTTAAGCCTACTTGAAGAATTAATCCTATACCCATCAGAGGAAAATCTAAACAAAAGAACATTCTCACCACACATGCATTACCCCCTCAGTGCCTGACTGAGAGCCCTTGTTTGGCCTGTGTCGGGTCCCAAAACATTCCTTGTCGGTCAAGTGCCTCTCAGTCCAATTTGTTCCATGTCCAGAAAGTTCTTTAAACCAGTGACCACCCATAATCTCCCAGCACTGTGGTCATGCTGGGTACCAGCCCTACCCAGTGAGACCTGTCCTGGTGGGAGCCTAGGGAGAGGAGTACTGGCCAGTAGTGGATAGAATCAGAGCCAAATGTTGGAGCTAAAATTGGACTCAGGCTCAGTGAAACAAAAGCATGAAGTGCACATGCAGAGCCTCTAGTGTCGGCACCATCTTTACATCATCAACTCTTCAGGCAGCTCCTTCACTCTTTTGTTCTGCTCACAACTCAGAGATCCGGAGATGGATTGAATGTTTTTCCTTGAAGTTTATATCAGCTAATGCATGTGTCTGACTCTTTAAGCCAGAGCGATGGAACATACCCATCACATAAACACTTATTTCACATCATTTCAATATGGTTTAGACAGTGCGCCTCAGTCACACTCCATGAACAGAAACTTGGCAGCAGCAAACACACGTGCTTACTGTCACCCTCTGAGAGGACAGGAGGGAATGGAAGAAACGAGATATGATGAGTGGGCCGTAAAAAGGGATTATTTGAGAGCCTATGACTCTCATTATGTTCGCAGCGTGAGGAACAATGCGCTTTTGTTCACATCTCCAAAGGCCAGTTGATGCATTAGTTTGTGTTTCTGCTCCCAGATGGAGACGGAACCCGTCGTGGCGTCTGAGCCGGTATTTTCAGTGGCACCCTCTGTCCAGGTGCCGCGTCACGTCCCCGCTATTCCCAATGGCTCCAACACCCAGACAAAACCTGATGAGCACCCTGGAAAAATGACAATGGAACAGCTGGCTGCAATAGAGGATGAGGAGCTCCTTGACAAAATGGTACTTTGCACCCAAGATTTAAAAGCACCACTCCATGATACTAAAGGTTTAGAAAGTTAGTGTATTAGCAGTAAATCTTGACAGTTATTTATATTTATATTCATCCCAGCTCATGTTAGGAGTGCATGCATAAATAAAGCAGTGCCACTTTGGGTTTTTGCGAGCTATGACCTCTTTGTTTGCATTCGTGACTTTTCTTTTTTTCTTTTCGCGACACAGCTTGATGAGTCAAAAGACTTTGAAGAGAGGAAGATGATCCGTGCAGCAATGAGAGACCTACGCAAGAGGAAGAGAGGTAACAGCAAAGGCTCTCCTTTTACTTGGACCACATGAAACAGATGTGCATTTTGTGTTTTTGTGACGTTGCGGTATTTTTTTCCTCTGTGATCTTTTTCCTACTCATTCTTTAAATCATGTGCAAATGTGCGGTTTCCACATTTTTTCCCGTCTGTTTTGCTCTCAGAGGCCAGGCTGGGATGTACTCAAGAGGAAATAGGTAGGGGGAGGTTGGCATACAGAGTGCATTAACAGCTGATGTTCTCTTTTTTCACGCACCAGCCTGTTGTTACTGAATCACTGCAGATGGATTATGAGAGTTTTGCAAATGTGCATGTGTGTGTGTTTTGTGTGAAGACTTTGACAAGTCACTGCACATTCTACCATGTTTAGCACGTTAAGTTTTGCAGTGTTTTAACATTTTGTGGAGTTTTCTTACTGCCTTCATTGAGGATGATATATTTTCAAGGCCATTTGTTTCATTTTTTTATGTTCTGAAATGTTTCCTATAAATACCTTAAACTGACAATTTATTAATCCTTTCAGCTTTTGCTTCAATTGTACGTCACATTCCGATACAATATATAAGTAATTGCTGTATAAGTAATATATGTAGGCACTGAAAGGATACTTTTTTAGGGAAGATATTGCACTGAAAGTGATGAGAACTAGCAAAATTAAAGAAAATGCACCGCATCTACTGTATAAACACAGTCTGATTAAAATGGAGGTAGTGGTGCAGATGGTGACATAGAATTCTGAATGTAATTAAAAACAGGGGTTGATAGCCGTCTGTTGACTCTCTTTATTTGTACAGTTCGTATTATTTGACAGTTATAGCTTTAGCTCCATAATCCTCCACCTTTACCCTACTGCGGCAGTCAGATGAGGTGCTGGCAGTGTGTTTTAGGACATCTTGTCCTCTAGTTTTTCCACTGACATCATCTGTGCTCTGCTCTCTTCCACCCCAGATCAGAGAGAAAAAGAGCGCGACACCCGTCTGCAAGAGCTCCGGCAACAGAGAGAAGAACGATCACAGAAGGGCCGCGCTGGTGCCGGAGCAGGCGAGATGGTGATGAGGAAGGTGGAGAAGTCGGCAGATGGCTCCAGCCTCAGTCAGATCACTAAGACAGACCGCTTCACACACTGTGGTAGTTACTTTTAAAAACAGAAAATAAATTGAGGACGTAGCCATTAGCTCTGTTCATAATCCCTGATAAAACTGATTAATGAATTTGTGTGTTTAGATGATGGGAGCAGATCATCACGCAGCACTGTTGTGGAGGCCAGTTACATACAGAAAACAGACAGTAAGTGGGCATCAGTTAATTTATTTTTAAGTAAAAATCAGTTACAATAGTTGGATCACCAGTGTGCGCATGTTTGTGTTATTGTTTCAGGAGGGACGGTCCAGTCAAAGTCATACAGTTTCACCTCTTCATCCTCCTCCTCCTCCTCCTTTAACACAAGCAAAAAAGTGGGCAGGTAGGCGTAAAAAAAAGACTATAATTTTCCCACATTTTCATGTTTGTACTTACTCTTCGGAGTCTCGCCACAGCGTGTTTGATCGCGAGGATGACACATCTTCTCGTGGCGGCGGCGGCGGGCTGGCCGCCATCGAACGACGGCAGGCAGAGAGGCGCAAGGAGCTGATGAGGGCTCAGACTTTGCCCAAGACGTCCGCCATGCAGGCCCGCAAAGCCATGATAGAGAAGCTGGAGAAGGAGGGCGGCGGGTATGAATAAACAGATGACCACCAAAAAAAGAAAAGCGGCAGGTCAAAGCGGGTAAATGTTAATACATACCCAACTTTGTTTTCAGCCCTGGAAATCAGGCCGTCGCCAAGGTAAACAAAGTTCAGCGTTCCACCAGCTTCGGAGTACCCAACGCAAACTCCATCAAGCAGATGCTGCTTGACTGGTGTCGTGCCAAAACCCGATCATATGAGGTGAGCCGAGCGCCCGCGGCTTAGCGTCTAATGTCAGCCACTGATCCTTCAGCTAATCATATACTCCTGCTTTGGGAATGTTTCCATAACTTAGCGCTGCCTCCGTTTTGATTCTGTTTTCCTTCTCAGCATGTGGATATTCAGAATTTCTCATCCAGCTGGAGTAATGGCATGGCATTTTGTGCCCTGGTGCACAACTTTTTCCCCGACGCCTTCGACTACAGCTCCCTGAGCCCCAGCAACCGCCGGCAAAACTTTGAGGTGGCTTTCAGCGCTGCAGAGTGAGTACGCTCGAGACGTTTGACAGGCCGTCGGCCTCAACTAACCGTATCATTCCTGAGAGTGTTGAGCGACTTCGCAGGAGAAACTGCAACATTTTGCCAGAGGATGTGAAGAATATCAAGAGAAACAGAAAGATGCTGATATTTCTTCTCTCAATCTTTTATTAAAAAAAAAATCCATTCCAAGCTTTTATTCAGTTTGGCTCTTTGCCGGCTCAAGCTCGAGTCTCAGAGACGCATCAGAAACATGTGAAAGCTGTTCCAGTCATGTTCCAGAGTTAATTCTGCCTGTTTCTCCCAGGTGTGTCATTTCCACCTAATGGCTGAGAAAGCCCCGTTACTACCGCTCCTCTAATTACTCCACCTTTTAACCTCCAGTCTACGTTTGTCCTGAATTATGAGTAACTCCTGCGACAACATCCACCTGCTCTAAACCAGCCATCAAACCCCTCCCCAGGCCAACAGGTTAAAAAGGACACCGTTCCTCCACCAGTATTTTCCCTCTTTTCTGAACTCTATCTTGTTGTCTCCACCTTCTTTTGTGCATCACCCCGTTCACACCCGTGATGCCCCCACCCACCTGTGTCAGGTTTACTATATAAACTAGTATCACCCGGCTACAGCCCCACTTTCCAGTTTTGTGTTGCACCATCACCCACTTCACTATTGCACTCGTGACGCTCAGTTATCCCGATGTCCCACACGCACAAAAACACCCAGTTCTGCACACCAGTGTTTTTCTCCCCACAGTGATTGGTTGTCTCTGTTTTTCTTGCAGATTAATTGCCGTTTTATTCATCATCCTGTTGTAGCTGAACAGTTTTTGAAAGCTTTGTGTCATTAGGAGCACAGAAAAACGGCAACAAACAAAAAGGCTAAATGAGCTTCGCCTGTCGCTCATTTGACCTTTTGTTCTTGTGTGTGTTTGCCACATACTGTCAATATAATGTTCATGAAGCATGTCAACTCATGGATATGTATATATGTACGGTATATATATATATATATGTGAACACAGAGAATGTAATGCAATTGTTTCTTTTCGTGTTTCTTTTTGTCTCACCCTCATTTTTATTTGGTTGCTCACTGCTTCAACTGTTTTTTCCCCTCCTCTTTCCTCTCTTTGTCCATAATTTGTGTGCTCTTCTCTCTTTTCACCACTCCTATCTACCCCCCCATTCCCAACTGTGTTTGGGGCTTCTTTTCCTTCCTCTCCTCCCACCTCCCCCTCCACCTGCCCGGGTGCGGGGGTCAGGAAACTATTGGACTGTCCGCAGCTGTTGGATGTGGACGATATGGTGAAGATGAGGGAGCCAGACTGGAAGTGTGTGTATACGTACCTGCAGGAGTTCTACAGGGGTCTGGTGACAAAAGGCCTGGTTAAAACCAAAAACTCCTCCTAGAGTCGCGTCCCCATCTAAATTTGAACCCATGGTGAGAGACGGGAGGGGAATCTACATAGGAACCACACTCTGGTTCTGGGGTGTATTATAATAATAAACAGGGTGGGGTTGGGATGGAGGGGGGGGGTCTGAATGTGTGTTTTTGAAAGCAGATAGACCTTAAAACAAATATAGCATTTCTGGAAACTTCTTTATGGGCTACTTTTGGGCATTTGATCCTCAGCGTTAATGAAACTTAAGCTACTTAAGTCCAAAACACCAAACATGGTGCGTGCATGCGTGCGTGCGTGCGTGCATGCACGCGTGTGTGGCTGTGTCCAGGCAGAAAGCCAGGATGATCTGCAGCTCAACACTTTAAAAGGAACTGCTGCATCACAACGTTTCAAACCGGGGAATAAGGAAATAAAGCAGAGTGGAAAGCCTGCGCTGGAAGCTCATCCGTTGACTTTTTAACCAAGCGTGTGTTTACAGGTGTTTATGCACTTGGCTTGTAAAAGCTTTTAAAGATATTGCACAGCAATATTTACAGGCCAAATGACACGGGGCCTTAGATGACAAAAGAGACTTTATGACGCTGACATTTATTTCTTATGCCAAAAGATTTATACTGGTGCCGTCCCAGTTACTGCAGTCCCTGTGCAGGATGATTACAGCATATGGAGATGGTGCCACCATGTGGTCGTTTGCTGCATAACTCCCGCAGCACATCAGTCCTCTTAAACTGTTTAGACTTTTCTTTGTTATTTGTAGGAAGCATTTAAGAGTATTAAGTAGAAAAGTAGAGTTTGAATCGGACATAGAAAGCGATTAACTGGAACATAAATTCAGCAGAGCTTTGCAGAAGTTTGTTGGTGCCAATGTTAAAATATGTACATTTGTGTTCCCGTAAACACGATCTCGCTCTGCTTTACAGGACTTACGCCAAGTGCATGCCTCTGCTGGAGGTGGAGGACATGATGATCATGGGGAATAAACCCGACTCCAAGTGTGTCTTCACCTACGTACAGTCTCTGATCAACCACCTGCGCAGACACGAGATGTCCATGGGTCGGCCGTGCGACCTCTGACCTGTGCTCATTCAAGCCTTCGGTCCCTTCGCGGCGTCCCCTTCCCCACTCCTCTTCATAATGTCGTGACTGGTCACATAGGTTCACATCCCTGATAGACGGGGTGGGGATCGTGTGTATGTGCACGTGTGTGCCCGTCTACCAGTTTGCTTATTATCTCTGTCGGCGTTGGTGACGTGTGTAATTTACTGTATCTCAGTTGTGTTTTGTAACACAAGGTCCACTTTTGTCTACGGTTTTTACGAGTTACCTTTTCAGGTTCTAAATATTACTTTTATATACTCCAGCTCATCAAGCTTTGAAGTCGGTGGTACGTGCACCTACTGTCACTAAAAAAGAGCAGCGAGAGAAAGGAAAAATATTTTAGCATTTCCCCTTTTAATTTATTAATACCTACAACTTTATATGCTACACTTGCGTAATTCTGATTTCTTAATGATGCTGTAATTTTCACTAAATCTGGTCTTTATTTAGGTACTTTTTCCAACTTTGGTTGCTTGAAGAACTTTCTGTAAGTTATTCTTTTTATGGTGATTTATTACGAGTTGGTATCTGTACCGTATTAGCACAGGAATATTGTTTTGCTGTTGAAATGGAAACAACAAAGGTCTGTTTTTGCAGTCCAACTCAAAATCTTTTCACTGTTCTCTAATCTACAGAGCTACTGAGAACATATTTAGACTTAAAAAAAAACAAACAAACAAGTACACGTCCTGTATACCTCTTATATATATACATGCAGAGAATTCTGTTTTACACAACTGGCCCCACGTTTGCAAAGACTCACAGCACCAGCGTCTTGCCCTGCTAATCTCACAGCTCTTTCAGAGGGCTCCTTATTTATGGTTGAGTAAATGTCTTAGAAATGTCTAATTGTTTGTTCTCTGCTTTTACGCGTGAGCTCTGCTGTCTCGGAGGAAAATTGAGTCTTATATATAATAATAATCTGCTAATTGTAAATTTACCAACACATGGCTAAGATTATTTTTATTGTTATTACTGATTAATTTTATTGCATTTGTAAAAGTGGGTGATCTGATTTTAAGGAAATGCATTTCCGGAGTTGTGTACTGATAAGTAGAAATTAAGATTCATTATACTGCCGCCCTCTGAAAGACCTACTTTCTACAGAACAGTGAGTGATGTATATAAGAGCTTAAACGCGTTCATGAGTTCATGTTTCTGTTTACCACAGGTAAATGTGAATTAAAGCAGTTTGATAAACGAGTTTAAGGAATCGCCATTTATCTAAAAACCTTAAAAAAAACGACCTCCTCGTGATCTTCCAATGTGTTTTTACTCATTCACTAAAATGCCCTTAAAAGCAAATATTCAACACATTGGGGTTTTTTCCACCCACTCTTTATTGATTTGAAACACTTCCACTTGAATCCTCCTGCGTGTTTGTTCGACCCACCGGAACAGCGAGCATCAGCCTCAGGCCTGGCAGGTTTCAGCGCGAGGCTTCATTTAGTTTCACAGCAGGTAGGGAACAACTCAACACACACGAAAGGTCAAGTGGGGGCGAGAAGGCAGAAGATGCGACACGCGATGGTACAAAATGCCAATATTTCCTGTCTTTCCATTTACAATGAGGACACATGACAAATTAATGCTGAATAAAAATAACAGACTATCGGGACGATTTTAGGGAGCTTGTGCTGACTTGAGGAGCTAATCTACAATCTGCTGGCCTCGTTTTAACATGGCAGAAATTTCTAACTTCAATAATCAGCTGGTCATGTGTGAGAGATTTACTTCTCTCTTGTTGACTGGTTATAGGTCAATGTGCTTCTCTTCTGTTTTGGGGTCAGAGGAGGCGTTTTCCGTGACAGGAGAGGAGGTGGCGGGTTTGTAGGCTTCCTCGTCTTTAAACGGGCTGTCCTTGGCAGGAGAGAAGCGGAACTCTTCTGGCACTTCATCCTCTGGTTGAGCCCTCTTGTAGAAACCCAGTTCCCCCAACAAAGCGTTGATTTCTGAGCGAGTCATGTCGGAGAGGGCGATCCTCTGTGAGCACACACACACGCAAACAAACACATGTTTATTTGACGGCTGCAGTGAGCCAGATCTTATGTACTGGAGCCTTTCTGATACAACTTGAAGCTCTGGTACTTCTACAAACTTTGATAATATTAAAGAGGATAATACAGAGCAGCACTGAGTGAACAGACTCATTTAAAATAAGTATGATCTTGAAAACAAATTTCTCCATTATAAATTTGTAGACTACTGCCCCCGTGTGGTCAAATGTATAATGCATTAGAATTCTATTGTAGTTCACAGCATCTGGTATGTGAATCGATGCATTCAGTAATTTTGGAGAGAACCTTGATCATTAAATGTATAAAGTAATATAAAAAGGACAAAACCAGCACAAAACTGAATCTCACATCAAGCTCTTCATAGTAGTGGTTCAGGAGGACAAGCTCAGGGTCGGCCCCAGGAATGTGCTTCATCACCAGGTTGTGGCTGAGGTTGCGATCAAGGATTTGTGCAGAAAGAAAACGCTGAAATATTTCTCGAAACATCCTGTGAATATTCTCTAGAGCAGCCTTAAATCGTTCAGTATCAAGTTTGAAAGGATACTAAAGAGGAATGTCCTGGGTCACAAAGGCTTTGACCTGCACACAGACGACAGTCAGTCCCAGCATGTGAAAATATACATACAAAGATGGTGTTTTATTGTTTTTCGCTCCCATGGGTCACATAACAGATGGTAACCTGCCTCTCTGAGCCTGTTCAGCTGTCATCCACCACATGTCTGGGGAGAAAAACCAACAATCAAACGTTGCATTCTTACATTTCTATTAATATTTCCCCCCCCTTGAATGTTTAACTGCTATTTGTGCCGAAGAGTTTGCACATGATGATTTCACGCCCTGGATATGTTATTCTGGCATATTGAGTATCATGTATGGCTGTAATAGTAAACTCAGAGCTTTTCTTTTGTGGGGGGAGAGAGATTTGATGACACCCTGAAGAGAAGAACCACTTTTTTTAACAAAGAGAAGCATAACGTTACAGCCTCATTTGTGCGCTAACCCCCCCTCCCCCCAGTCCCCAGGGACTTGAAAATAGAGAATATCTGTCTGTACATTCTCCTCTTTTTCAATCCGAGGTGTGAAAAGCTGCGAGTGCATGTGAAGCGGTCTATACGCATGCGTCATGCACAGACACGTAAGACATTTAAAACCATCTATTTCCCCAATTGTCGAAGAGAGACGGCAGACTCACGCCCATGTCCTAATACTCGCAGTCAGTATTAATAAGGCGGTTAATGATCTTTTCCGTAATGAACACTGTGTTACCTCCACTCTGGCTTTGGCGAGTCCGTCCAGTTTCTTCAGATCCACTTGGTATGCTGAGACGCAGTGGAGGAAACTTGCCAACACGATCAGCCACATTGTTCCACGCTGTTCCGCTTCGGTTCGGGGGACGCGGACCTGTGCTCGGCTCCGGAACCAAAGCCTGGAGATGTTTGGAAGCAGGCCTGAGAGGTGGCTGGATCTGAGGAGAGGCGGAGAGATGATGCGCTCGGATGTTACGTCCGGACCTCTTGCCACGTCAAATGTTGCTTTGTTAGAGGCGTGGAGAGGCCGCTCATTGGTTATCTGCCGCGATCGCAATCAACACCACGATTATTATGACATTTTTGAAACCCAATTGTAGGTAATAAAACGAAACCAAGGCAATGCGATATTGCATCAAACCAGAAGAAAATGTCAAGGTTTTATTTGCCTTTATTTTACCTGATCGTCTTTAGCTAGAGCTGCTGACGTAATTGTGAGGCTGGGGATGTGGACTTTTACAGACTTCTACGTTGTCATGGTTTTATAGGTTGCAAAGGCTGCACAATAAAGTCTAAACCGCTGTAAAGGAAGGAAAAACCGAGGGGCTGGAATGTTTAAAAAAGAGAGCGAGAACTGATCAGATTACGGTCTCCAACTAATAGCATACTTTTAATTAATACTGTTAGTGGGTGCATGGTTGTATCGCGCGTTCAAGACCCTGACTTTTATAAGTCAACAATTTCCCATTTACCGTCCACAGCGTACGGGACACTTCATCGTACCAGCCACTAGGCGGCGGTCACTCACTCAGTGGACTTCATAGCATAGCCTCACTAACCTACACCGTGAATGACCACACAACCTTCGACCTAATTTATGATTTAATTCGCTCCGCAGTCACGTTGCCATGTAAACGACTGTCGAGACTGTGCGCGCCAGTGGACGGGTAGGGGGGGGCAGACTCCATGCAGCTCAGATGGAAGCCATGTTAGCGGCGGATTGAATGTTTTTAGTCCACCCGATGTAGTTCCATGATCGGACTCGCGTAATCATCGGCTAGTATCGCTGACTGATTAACGGCCGCCTGTTTACGGAAGCGCACCCACTTCCTCCCCCTCTCCCTCGCGCCGTCCCGGACGTTCACGATTTGTAGGGCACGAGGAGCGAGCGTGCTGCAGACTCAGCTCGCGCTGCCGAGCGCTTCCGCACTGTGTCTTTAAAAGCAGCGGCGGCGGAGGAGGAGGAGGAGGAGGAGGTTCGTGCCTCTGACATGTAGCCTGCCCGCCGTTATCTGCGCCTGGGTCCGCTCCCAAAAACACCTGCTTGCTGTCATCGCCGCACGGAGAAGGGAAGGAAGGCAGCCGGGGAATGGTTTGAGCTGGGAGGCGACAGGAAGGGAAACTTCACCCGTGTCACATCCTCCAGGCTCCGGACTAACCGCCCCCCCCCCCCCCCCCATCTGCACCAACGCTTGGCTGGTCATCCATCACCTGTTTAAGCCGTTAACAAGAACAGGTAAATCATGAAAAATCAGCTACAGGCGGGTGTTGCGTCAAAACCTGTGGAGGAATGCATAACGGGAGATCACAACCGGTCTTTTTTAATCCTTGGTAGTAGTGACGGGGTAAAGATCTTTACCAAAAATAAAATGTTGTTTACCTTTACTTTTACTTAACGGCTGCTCAGGGTGCTGCGGATCGGGTGATAGCAGACATGCAGGTGAAAGTTGAGCCTTACACCATTTTGTTTGGCGTAGACATCCTTGTAATTTAAAATGATTAACACCTTTCTCAGAGCTGGAAAGATGAATCATTGTCTGTGTCTGTCCCGCTCCCTGTGTCACACACACACACACACACACACACACACACACACCACACACACACACACACACACACACTTACACTTACACACACCTGCACCAAAACAATTTATTGTATCTGATGATGGCATAACACTGAGTAATGACCTTGATCCTCTTGTTTCCAAAAGCTGGAGCTTTATCATCTTATGCCATATTTGGTATTGTTCCCTGACCTTTTCTCAACGGACGCACCATTCATTTGTCTTGCAAATGATTCTAAAATGTATTACACTCTATCCTGTCGTTGGCTGAGTGCGAGTGTCTGCAGGAACTGGACTACTTGCCCTGTTCTGTTTATGTAACATGGTATTTAACAGCACAATGCATCGGTAGCCTTTTTGTTAAAGGTTACTGGTCAGTTGTTTCTGCACAGACGACACAGTAATACAATAATCGCACATTTGTTTCTCACGCAGGTCTGTAATACAACATGACAAAAGTACCGAGGGAGGTTTTACCTGGTCCGCTGTGTTGTATCGCAAAGCCTGCAATTGAATGGAACATGCATTTAGATTTTCATTAATAACTTATTTGGGACGCAATCGCATAAATGGCCACTCAATGGGCCTGTCGCACTTGGGAGTTCAAGGACAGAGCGTTATTGAATAAAATTAAAATCTCCGTCCTTCTTAAGTGTCATTCACAGTTTGTGTCAGCTGAACTCATCTTACAGTTTAATTTTAGAAATCGTACGCTTAATATTGTCAGAATGTGTCTTCAGCATTTGATTCTGAGGGTTTGGCCGCCACAACGTGTGAATAAACGGAAGTGATGGAAGTCTGTGACACTGTCGGAAACCAAATGTAACTTCTGCACGGGTCATAATTATTATCACAGGGTTTGAGATTCAGCTCACTACCTGGCTGTGAGTTCATTAGACACTGAGGAAGTGATGAACATTATGGTTTATCATCAGTTAGATCACCATATTGCGGTTGTGTCACTAAAAATGCCATTCGGGGCAAGAGACGAAGGCATAAAACTCTGATTCAGTCATCAAAATGTTCCCATCTGATGAGCAAAATCTTGCTGTTTGGGACACGCCGCATGGCCGCTGGCGCTCTCAGCTTTCACACCCTGGAGTGGGTGCACATAAACACCATGACACATTTGTTTTTATCACATCCTTCCACTCTCTGCTCTGTAAATGTGAGAAGAATCGGAATGGGTCGTGGAACTCGGCTGTTTCCAGGAGAAAAGGACGGACCAGGCTTTCCCTGTCTGTGTTATTTTTGGCCGCATGTATTCATGGTTTAGGTTGGGATCTGTGTGCGCTCGGTTGTGACTCTGGCATGTTGACGATGTCAGGGGCTGAAGGGAACGATGCCGTGCACGTGGCTGGAGGAACACAAATGTCGACTCTGAGCACAAGGGTAACAGGACGAGTAAGAAATCTGATGGTTTTGGGTCAGGGTGGTGCAAAAAAGGGCAAAGTTAATTGGTGGGGTGAGTGATTCAGTGCAGTGAAGGTGTTGGAGTGTGAGAGAAGATGGTAGAGGAAGGATTATAGAAATAGGACGGTAAAATGAAGGGGAGGGGGCGGATTAGTGCTTGGGAAAAATAGACGGTGCCAGAGGGAAACGTGTGAAGATCAATTTAGAGACAGTCTGCAAAGACACGGTGTTTGCCACTGAATGGACCGTCTCCCTCCGCTCTCCCTTCCTCGCCTCCCTCATCTCGTTTTGCACCCACCCACTCCCACGTGTGTCCAACGGTCCTCCCGCCTCTCCTCAGAACACCCCCTCCTAAATGCCATACATGGACCATAGGGAAGAGCCATGTCCAGCCAGACACCCGTTTATTGGTGGACTGAATGACCAACATGTTACCGGGTCTACGCTGCAGCGGCAGCTCTTTACACTACAATGGGGAAGGGGGGGGGGGGGGGGGGGGGGGGGGTCTCCATCAGTCAAGGTCATGTGAATAATTGTCACTTAGTGTCTTGTGTCCGTTAAAGCTTCACTGTTTTTGATTGCTTTGTTGTTGTTTTGTCTTTGAGGGTTCCCATCTGACCAGTGTTATTGATATTTGCCATTCATCATGAGGTCTTCGTTACCTGTGTGGCCATTTCTCCAGCCACGCTGCCCGTTTCAGACAGTTGTCAGGGTCAGGCTGCACTGCAGCTTTAACATTGTTTCATCGTCTGCACCACACATACAACATGTTCACACAATAATTGACTGAGCACTCCGATTACTCCGGTCTTGCCCTCTTCCTCTGCACTCTCTGCTGCTCCCGGTTTGTATGTTGTTTATTCCATGCTGTCTGTTGAATTGTTGTTGTTCTGAACCGCGCAGCGTGTCCTCGTGTTAGCATGGAGCGAGACGGTTTGAGCTAATCTGAACTGACTGAGCATTTCCGTGGTTACTGGAAGACTGGCAGGAAGAGCCGAGCCGCAATCAAAGAGGATGATAAACTGTTATTTTTCTCTTATCATTTTTTAATGTAAATGCGTTGAGGGTTGGAAAATGAATTCATTATTGTCTCTGTGTTATGTCTGTATTTTTATGCTGTTTTCTCATGAATTTGTTCATTCGTTTCAAGCAACGAAGGCAGGTAATGGAAGAGTCATGGCGGGCGCCGGAATGACTCACAGAGTCGTCTTTAGTGTCCCATGATTCATCATCTGAACGTACCTGTCATTTTGTTGGTGCACATTAATATTTGAGTGGCAGTAATCTCTTTGTGTGCTCTGGTCTCTGTTGTCTTTGTTAGAGAATTCCTGTGAAATGGACCAAGATATTTCAGACCAAAGTCAGGCCCAGCAGGACGACCCAAATGGAGCTGCAGCGGCGGTCGCTCAGGCGGCAGCAGACACCTCCAGCACCCACCCTCCAGCCACAGCAAGGCCTCGGCGGCCTCAGAGAAGTGCCAAAGTTGAGGGTTCTATTGATATCTCTGAACCTAAGGGTGAGGCCAAAGAACAACCTGCAGCTGTGGCCAACGAGGAGGAGTCCGCTCCTGATGGCACTGGTGCAAGTCACCCAAAACCCCCTCGTACTGCCGGTCCTAAAGGTCCAGGGCACCACCCAGTGAGGGCTGCCTCGGTCCCTCACCCACCCACTAGCAGGCCCTTACCTCCTCACCTGAACCCTCATGCTCTGAGAGCTCTGTCTGTCGCAGGTACTGCCGATACTCCAGCTCAGGCCATGGAGGACTTCAGGCAAGTTCCCACGAGCTGCGTGTGTCCCAACTCCTGTGTCTCTTCATGTCTCAGCTGGGAACGATAAGACTGGCATAGCATTTATTTTTAGACACTGACACTCCACACTGAAGGGCGCCTGCAAGTCCAAACACGACCAAATCAAATTTAAAAGCAGCTTTTCATTTCATTTTGAGGTCTTCCTAAACTGAGACTACAGATCCCACATTCGATGTAGCGTTTTAAATGTCTCTATTCTGTTAACAGTTCTCATCTCTTTCTGTTCGGGACTGATCTGTCCTAATCTGCTGTACATCCGCTTGGGTTTCTGATGCCGAGGTGTGCTGGACACCGATGCTCATAACTCACGTTATATAACATCCGTTTGTAACAGGGTGCACATCATCACTTGGAACGTGGGTTCAGCCACACCGCCTGATGACATCACCTCCTTGCTGGGGCTGAATGTGGGTGATGGAAACACAGATATGTACATTATTGGGTGAGTGTTTTGTGGCGCACTAGATGTCCACTCCAGACACTGAAGTGTCCATTTACTGTTTGTCTCCTTTTAACCCGTCCCTTCATTAGCGGTCTTGCTCAATCCTGAAGCGCAGTGGTTCTTCCATTTATTATGCCTCTGTTGAATTGCCCACTCATCAGCTCCTGAATCTCATTGTTGCGTCTCATTTATCTCCCAGGCTGCAGGAAGTGAACTCTATGATTAACAAAAGACTGAAGGATGTCCTTTTCACAGACCAGTGGAGCGAGGTCTGCATGGAGAGACTCAGCCCCTTCGGTTACGTGCTGGTCAGTCATGGCTTCCTACCATCAACACATATGCATCCTCTCCCAGTGAAATGCTCAGACAAACGCAGATTCATCCCTGACGATATCTCTGCTCCCTGCTGCAAATTAGGCTCATTTTGTTGCCCCGAGCAATGGACAGAGGGATTGTTTCTAACAGGCACTATCTGTTATCTTCTCACTCTGCATTATCTCTCCTCTCAGTGTTTCACCAACGTATTTGGAGTCGAGACACACCCTCCAACATATATGTTTTAATATATATACGAAAGATCTGAAAACTCCAGTATTTACACAAAAATGATCTTCAGTTTAGTTCAAATATTTAGGGAAACGATGGTTTGATTGTTATTCTCTCTGTAACAGTTTCCCTTGTTTTCCATATCTAAGGACACAGCATGGCTGAAGTAGTTCCCTGTCTGGCTCTTGGCTCTGTTGGCGCTGTGAGCCAGAAAGTGAATCAGCTGTTGAGCTGAGAGAGCTGGACAAATGTCTCCTAGGATGCTGTTTTATTTTTGGATCATGTCGTTGTCAGTGTTGATGGTCCCCTGACAGTGACACTGATGCTGTCCTCCAGCTATCTCGTGCTCCGCTACGCTAGTTAAAACCTTGAAGTCGCTGCCGTTTGACTGTTTTTGTGCTTCATGATAGTGCCAGGTCCTGTCCACTGCTCTCCAAGAGTCGGCTCTAAACTGGAACTGCTGAAAGCACAACAGACTTCTCTGCAATCGGCACTTTAGCGCAGCAACGCAGTGCTAAACAGACACTTTGTCCATCTATTTATACGTTGCTGATCATCTCTGTCACGTCTTTTCGTGTCAGCAACAAATTAGCAAAGTGCTCAATGTGTTTTTGGCTCTAATCTCTCATTGCCATTTGGCACATTATATTGAATTTGCTCCAAGACTTTTCATGTGGTTTGTAAGTGATGATTGTGCAGTAAAAAAGGACGATAGTTAGAGATTAAAAGGGACACTGCTTGTTTTGCACTGAACTTCTTCCAGTTTTTGAAGCTAGCCACAAACATCACACTTGTTATTTCCAGTTCGTTTCTTCATTCGTGCGTGCCATACAAGGTCAAACACACAGATAATTATAAGACACAAGTCTCTCACTCTTTTCACATTCTCGCTCTGCCTCTCTCTCTCTCTCTCACACACACACACACACACGCACACGCACGCACTTGTCTTTAGGATTAAATATCTTTTCTGCAGAGACAAAATGTACTATGGCAGCCTTCAGGAGCTCTTTTAATGTTCAGTGATGCTGATAAGTAAGGCTTGTCCACTATAGTAGATTCAGTCAAAGGTATATGCTTTAGACATGTGCACGTATGCGCGCACACACACACACACGCACATATGTACCAAAACACACTTACTCTGTCTATGCAAGAGTCTATTACACAACAAAGTTACTCAAATTTGTAGTTTGTACACAAGCGAGGGTCACGTGGATTTGTTACTGCCTATAGGGCATTTCAGAGTAGAGAGTGATCATGCTTGTTGGGCCAGCAGTTGGGGGTTGGGATGTGTAGATCAACAGCGGGGGAGCGTACAGAAATATCTGGGGAGGGGCTTGATGTTGCAGACAAATGCCTCATCACGTTTGAACAGACCGCTGGTGTCTGATATGAGTGGTGCAAAAATGTCTAAATCTGCATCCTGATGCACGAGCTGAAGCTAATTATTAAGATGATGGTGAAAGAATGGGAGAAAAGAACGGTCCGACCATCAAGTGCCTGCAGTGGGAACATCATGTTTTCTCTGGAGAGTGGTACGTTTCCAGAGAGAGGGCGGACCACAAACTATGACCTCCTTAAAGTGCAGGACATAATGTAGAGGGAAAGCTAAAATGGAGGATCCTCCAGGGGAAAGTGTGGAAATGTTAGTGGGTCGAGAGGGAAACTGAAGCAGGGGTGCACAGCAAATCTGGGTTTGGAGCGTTGGTTTACTGGAAAGTTTCCTGCAAGTTAAAACACCAACTATAAGCATGTTGCTGTAACTGTGTGTATTTCATTCATCCCGTCTGTCCTGCAGGTTGCTTCCCAGCGGATGCAAGGGTTGCTGCTGCTGATCTTCGCCAAATATTTCCATCTGCCCTTCCTACGCGGGGTCCAGACTGAAACCACTCGCACTGGCCTGGGGGGTTACTGGGTGAGATGACAGCTGGCACCAGTCTGTGACCAAAACACCAGTAAACTTAGCAACTACTGTCATTTTAATCCCTCGACTATGTTGGAGCAGACGGCCACCAGTCACGCCATCATCTCTTGTTCTCATTTACTTATTACCCTTATGTTGTTTCATATACTTTTACCATATTGGGGAAAATAAAGTTATGGAATTTAGGTTGACCATAGCGAACGTATCAGGGCTCAAGTATATAAAACACATTAAGGTAGAAACGAAGGAATCTGAGATCACGTCTGCAGAAACTTTTCTTGGTTTTTTTTGGGGCACAGCGGTAGATAGAAGTCACAGTAGGAGGCATTTCACAGGTTCGATCTGCCCCTGGCTGTGTACTCTCCCATTGGCATTAAGTATTAATGTGTGTGTGATGAGTGAACTTCCTGTTATGCTGCAGCAGGGGCAGACACTTTTCAATCTAACCATGGGAAACATTCAAATGATATGATTAAATGCAATCCCTTTTATTTATTTGACCTTAGATTAATGGTTGATGTTCCAGGGGAATAAAGGTGGGGTGAGTGCGCGCATGTCAGTGTTCGGTCACACCATCTGCTTCCTCAACTGCCACCTGCCGGCTCACATGGAAAACTCCGATCAGCGCATGGAGGATTTTGAGAGCATCCTGCAGCAGCAGCAGTTCGAGGGTCAGGCTGCCTCTGGGGTCCTTGACCACGAGTACGTCGGCAATACGTGCACCATCATCACAAGCGTAATTACAGAAGTAATGGTGTCATTACAGAAGTTATTATACACTTGACTTTCTTCATTTAATAACGTTTCTCACAGTGTGGTGTTCTGGTTTGGAGATCTAAATTTCCGCATTGAAGATCTGGATATGCAAGTGGTGAAATCTGCCATTGATAACAACAAGTATTCAATTTTGTGGGAAAAGGATCAGGTAAGAATAAATCCTCCTGTGGCCTGCCTTGAAATATCTGCTGACCTGCTGCAGCTGATTGCATCTTTTCTTGAATATAAAGAGTGTTCAATGAAGGTTCATCCGTAGTATTCCATGTTGATATTGCTCCTTTTTTTAACTTTCAATACATCATCTTTATTGCCACTAGAGGGCGACATTCTCAAAGAGTGACTGATTAAATAAGAATTCTGCTTTTTACAGCTCAACATGGCGAAAGACAGTGAGACAGTGTTAGAGGGTTTCCAGGAAGGCCCACTTAAATTTCCGCCAACCTACAAGTTTGATGTTGGAACAGATACATATGACACCAGGTCAGTGAAGTTATCCACATCAGGAAAGTGACGTATTGCAGAACCGAGCCCCGGTAATTCTGAAGAAGAGGAACACCAAAGAGCCGTTTTGTCTACTAAGTTGTCTCTCTCTTTTCTCTTTCTCTTTCTCATCCAGTGGGAAAAAGCGTAAACCAGCTTGGACCGATAGGATCCTGTGGCGCCTGAGGGCTACTGCACCTGCTAACGCAGCTCTGAACGCAGGGAAGCGTGGCTCCATTTCAGGGTTGACCAGCGGGACCAAAGTGACGCAGCACTGCTACCGGAGTCACATGGAGTACACAGTCAGTGACCACAAACCTGTGTCCTCCATCTTCACCCTGCAGGTGAGACACCTCAGGAAGGTGTTTACTTTTTACAGTTTGCTTTTGTAAATGGTTTTTTAAATTGGGCGGGTGTAAATGATTTAAACAAAGTTGTCAGTCATGCAGTTTTGGATGATTCTACTAGTTTGCGATGATGATGAGGGTGACATTCACGTTCTTTTGAGGGTTTCTAGTATTTTTTCAGTATAATAAAGAGTGTTTCTATAGTTCCCGTACAAGGTGGATATTCCGCTTGTCACGCTCTTGGTGGAGGATGAGTGGAACAGTATCGCTGATGCAACGACCAAATTCAGAGTTGCGCCCAACTTTGCTCGCAGCTCCTGGGACTGGATTGGACTGTACAAGGTTAATAACTGCTGGAGAAGACTACACAGAATAAACTTTCACTTCTGATTTGTAAAGAAAAAATAAATTTATTGGCATAGTAAATGTTTTGCCCGTCCTGCTGTCCCTCAGGTGGGCTTCAAACACCACAAAGACTATGTGGGATATGTGTGGGCCAAGCAAGAGGAAGCTGATTTCCATCGACAAGAACATCAGGTAATTTGGACCCAGCCTGGAGCCTACTGAGGGATGGGTTTTTCCTCATATTTCGCAACCGCCTGACTTGTGTGTTCCAGGTAACCTTTCCTGAAGAGGAATTGCCCAAAGGCTCAGGGGACTTCATCCTGGGTTACTATAGCAACAACATGAGCACCCTTGTTGGTGTCACGGAGCCATTCCAGGTAACGCTAACATAGGCACTTCTTTGTTAAGCACATGACCTCGTAGAAGGGAGCTTTTTATAGTTCTGTCGTTTTGATTACTCATTAATCATTACCCTCATTATCCCTCATTACCCTCGGTCCATCTTATCTGTATTTGTTCTTCCGGATTCAGATCCAGCTTCCCACTACAGTTGCCGAGCACAGCTCTTCAGACAGTTCTGATTTCAGCTCAGAGGATGACAGCACCGTCGTGCTCACAAAGACCAGATCCCGCAGCCCCAGCCCACGCAGGACCAAACACCGCCACCGTCGCAGCCACAGCCGCAGCCGGTCGAGCAGCCCGGATCAGGCCAAAATGAAGGCCCCAAACGCTACTGACGTCAGCGCCTCTGCAACAGCGAAAAGCGACTCCACAAGTCAACCGACAGGGGGCAGCAGCGGTCAGGGCTCTGCTTCTGAGGATAAGGAAAAAGGGCAGTGAGGTGCATCTGAGTCGGATCTTGTGTCTTTTATTCCGTATTTCTACAACAGAGTATTTTTTGTTGTGGAAATGTACAACTTCGGTTGCCATTCTTTTCAGGAATAACCATCTGGTGTAACCAGAAGGATTACTTTGCCTTCAGTTGTTGTGCACATTATATATTAGTTAATTTTCTAAAGCTTTCACTGTGCAGTGTTTCCTCTACCTTTGTCAGTTCTCAGGTGTGAACCAGACAGGGAGGGCGGATAACCTTGGAAGGACTCAATGATTTTTGTCTATGCAGGATCAAAGAGTACCTTCTTAATTTTCTAAAAACAAACTTGTCATTTCCTGGTGGGGGGGTTGAAACACTGCACTGCTGGACAAGTACTATCAGCGAAGGAGATTCAGGCAATTTAAATGCACTTCAGACAAAGTATTATTGACATAGACACCTCACGAACAATAGATTACTTTGAGAAACCATCAGAAAACCGATCACCCAGGTGATTAGCATGGAATGTGTTTCAAAACACATTTAAACACGAACACATCACTAGCTCGATCGACATTCACTCCGTTTCTAGTAAAATATTCCTGATGTTTGATGTAGAGGTGTGGCTTTGCTCATATACCGCTCTTGCTCTGAAAGGCCACATGGATTACATAGCAACACTCGATGGCATTTCAAAAGATTTACCAATCAGAATGGCGTGGAGTGGGTGGAGACGACACTCCAGGGGGCGTGGCCAATACCAATGGCCACAGCATGATCACGTGTAAGCGTGGAGGGTAAATGTGAGGGTATAAAATGGACTTCCTGTGTGGTAGTTGGCAGTGGGTGAGGGTCAGCTGACACTGCATAGCCGTCTAATCAGCTTGTCAAACTTCAGTGGTCCAATCTACAACGAGACATGACCCAGGAGACGCGTGCAGTCTCGTTTTCCTGTATTCGGTCATTTGAAATGATTTTTCCACCAGTTCTCTGTTTATTCTTCTCCCAATCTCATTGATTCTGGTGATTAGCTGCCTGTGAAAATCATTGTGTTGCATTGTTAGTGTGACCACGGCTGCACCATCTTAGGCATTTTGTACTTTGGGGAGTAGGACAGCGTGTACGGTGGTAGCTACAACATTAGTGTGTGTCTGTAGCCTATAAACCTTGTGTGTGTTTGCGTATGCGAGTGATTAAGGACATGTTTGTGTTGGACCGTGTGCCTGTGTGCTTACTGTGAATGGGATGTGGCTGCATTTGCATGGTTTGGTGCAAAACATACTCTACATTCCAGTACTGTGATATTTTGTCCTGTAAAGTGCTGTTTTTGACTCTAGCAAAATTGTGGGAGTGAAAATTATTTTAATAATGCAGGTAAGGACTGAACAAAAGTGAGATGCTCAAAATATTGTTATAAAATAGTTTGAATGATTTCATAGGGCATTTTTAAATGAAAGAATTATTAGATCTTTGTGTAGCGTGTTTAGAACATGTTAAAGATTGTATCACTTTGTCCTACTTTAGTTTATTTAGATGAATAGGATCAGTTCTGCAGTCTTGATGATCTGTCGTGAAATGTTTATGAAAATTATGCTGTCTACAGAATGTTAATGTTTGTAATGATGTGGAATAATTAAAAGAAAATTATAGGCTTATATTTAAAAAAAAATACAATGTATTTAAGAAAATATACAGTAGGAGACAATCTATGCCACAAAGATGATGTTAATCATGATTTTATTTTCTTATTTAACTGTTAAATGAGCCTGAATTCTGCTGGCCAGTGAGGGAACATTGAGTAGAAATGTTGAAATTATGAATACTGATAGATTTCCTGTTCTACTCGAAACATTTGTTTCTCTTTTAAAAACTTCAGATCAAATGTTTTGTTTATTGTCTCTACTGTAGCGAGTTTTCAGGTCTTTGTAAAACTGTGAATGAAAGTGAAATCATATAGCAGACCTGTGACAGACAATAAATGGAGAAACGGATCGCCGAGACAAGAACCTTTTTTTCATGCACCATTGCTTTTTACAATGTACCAAAAGGATTTCAATACTGTCCAAAGAATTAATATCACATTCAAATAAATGGAGGGTTCATAAGGGCAACATATTCTAACAACACATCATGCAGGAGGCAACAGCAGGTGCATCTTGCATCATGCTTTTGACCTCTGAAAAGAAAGTGTCCACCCTGCAAATTCACAATAACAAATGACTGTTCTGCCCTGATGCAACATTGGTCATGGGTTTGGTTGCTTGTTTAGAGACTGTAAAGGTACAGGCTGTCAATAATAATGGCTTAGTAGGTTTGAGGAGGCTACTGCACTTTTAAAATAAACTGCTCCTCAAAACAAGAGAATTAAAGAATACATACACATGATTTTTTTAAAAAACGCTTGTAATAATAATTCACCTTAAATGTTACAGTTGTATTTGTTATTCACTGTGACTTTTCAAAAGCTTGATGAGTACGAGCAGGAATTCCGAGTCACAATGACACAGACACAGCGTGTACGTGAGAGGAATCAAAGGTTTGGTTTTTTCCACAAACACTGACTCAAAAGTGCCCAAGGTTAAACATGTTCAACATAAAAATAATTGAGCGAAAGGACAGGGACCTGTGTGAAACCTAATTAACTTATTTGTTTCAGACATCTGCCTCTCTCAAAGAGAACCAATTACTCTGCTTTAAACCATTGTAAATCAGCTCGGGTATAGATAAACTATCTGCCTAGTTCTTGCCATCAAATGGAACCCTTGCACTATTATTGTTTTGGATTAAATTACACGACAACGCCTGAGGGGTTAGAGAAGGCAAGAGCTTTCTTTTAGGAAAGAATAATTAAGTTACATTGAGATAATATCCCTAGTATCTGCTTTAATCCAGTAAATGATGTTTTTGTTTGTTTGTACCAAGGAAGCGTGCGTTAATAACAGTTAAACAATACTACAGTTTGAAACAATGTCCAACAAGCGCTTATAGCAGCAATGCGCTTAGGTTTGTGTGTGTGTGTGTGTGTGTGTGTGTGTGTGTGTGTGTGTGTGTGTGTGTTCGCGGGCATGTACTCTAGCACACTGATGTGCGTATGGTCGCAATGCGATTATGTGATATACAGTATGTTCCTGTTTGAAAGTTCTACCCCCCCCCCCCCCCTCCTTAATAATGGTATGGTCCAGCTGATGACGTCAGAGCGTTTGACCTTCTACTATAAATACAGGAGCTCTGCGCCATGCGGTTCAGGCTTCAGGTTGACTACTAGCAAAAATATCAAGTCCCGCAAAATACTGCAAGCTAGTCCAACCATAGCTAGTTCTAACGGCTTTATTTAACCTTGTAGAATTTTTCACTATGAACGGGCAAGTAAATGGTTTCCATAACTCCATCATCGACGAGGACTGCTTCTTGTTCACCTCCGAGTCTGTGGGAGAAGGACACCCCGGTAAGACCGGCTAACCTTCCTCCCCCCCCTCCATCAACGTATGAAAAAAGCTAAACGTGTAATTGTCGCGCCGTCATTAGTGTTATACAAGTTCTGGTTATTTTCAGGAATTATCGATCGTCTATTCATGCTAGCGCCTTTTTCTTCCCTAGCTGGGCCGGTCCTAAGGACACGCGCTGTTCGCTAACCGAAGCTAGCTAATCTTGCTGAATAGGTGATGCGATCGCGTGTCTGGCCTGTCAGCAAACTTATCAGTCGTTTTCCTTAAAATACACGCATATATTTCCTAAATTTCAAAATGTAGATGTATAAAACGCGTTTTTTTAAAAAAAAAAAAAATTTCCTTTTATTCCGAACGTGTTTGGGAGTAGCCGTCTTGGAGACACGTGCACCGCATCGCCTTAAAACGTGTTGGAACACACGGTCCGACATTGAGCGCCTTTGTTGTGGATTTTTTTTTCTTTGAAGTTTTTTTTTTTGGCGTTTTCTCATTGGTCATTGGTTGCCTGCGCGCGCGAGGCCGTCTTTTTTATCACAAGTCATGGTGAACCGGCAACTGTGACTTTAAGTTCCGTATGGGCGTGCCAATTGGTCTCACTTTTACTCTCACCATGCATTTTCTTTTGTTTTATTCGCAGTTTTCACAGTAGCTTTTTTTTTTTTTGTCTAAATGTTGTTCTAGACAAGATTTGTGATCAGATCAGCGATGCAGTTCTGGATGCCCACCTCAAGCAGGATCCTGATGCCAAAGTTGCTTGTGGTAAGAAACGGACCATGTTCTGTTGACCCCAGACAAGGGTTTATGTTAAATTCTTCTTTTCTCCCCTGTTCAGAGACTGTCGCCAAAACTGGGATGATCCTTTTGGCCGGAGAGGTGACATCACACGCAACCGTGGACTATCAGAAAGTAGTCCGCGAAACAATCCGTCAAATTGGATACGATGACTCCCGCAAAGGTGTGTATACGTGCATATATAGAGACATTTTTAGCTTTGCAATGTTTGAAAATGGTGATTTGAGCTGCTTCTTTTTGTAGGTTTTGACTACAAGACCTGCAATGTTCTTGTGGCCTTGGAGCAACAATCTCCTGATATTGCTCAGGGTGTTCATGTTGATCGCAATGAAGAGGATATTGGAGCAGGGGACCAGGTCTGTAGTTGGTTTATTTAAGTTAGTTTTGATTTGACCGTCTTGGGGGTAAATAATGTAACTTTTCTTCCGTTGCAGGGTTTGATGTTTGGATATGCGACCAATGAGACGGAGGAATGCATGCCTCTCACTATTGTCCTTGCACACAAGTTGAATGCCAAGATGGCCGAGTTGCGTCGGAACGGCACTCTTCCATGGCTCCGGCCGGACTCGAAGACGCAGGTAGATCCATCACACCGGTCATCAAATGGCCAACCACCTGAAATATGCAGCAGTGTTTTTGTATATACACATATACTCTGCTCTTAGGTCACTGTCCAGTACCGCCAGGACCGCGGCGCCATGCTGCCAGTGCGCGTGCACACAATTGTCATCTCTGTCCAGCATGATGAGGACATCTGCTTGGAGGAGATGAGAGAGGCCCTGAAAGAGAAGGTTATCAAAGCTGTGGTCCCCTGCATCTATCTGGATGACGACACCGTTTACCACTTGCAGCCCAGTGGGCGTTTTGTTATCGGGGGGCCACAGGTAAGTAGCAGAGGGTCAAATTTTAGATTGACTCCTAAGCAATGATGTGATAATGATGTACCCTGCGGTTACCACAGGGGGACGCTGGCCTGACGGGACGTAAAATCATTGTCGACACATATGGTGGTTGGGGTGCCCATGGAGGAGGGGCCTTCTCTGGGAAGGATTATACCAAGGTGGACCGATCTGCTGCATATGCTGCACGCTGGGTGGCCAAGTCCCTGGTGAAGGCTGGCCTCTGCAAGAGAGTGCTGGTGCAGGTGTGTAGATGTGGCAACCATGCACGTGTACAGGAGTAGGAAGATGTGGGCTTCTTTAATAGTTTTAGTACAGATTTATTTTAAATGCAAACCTTGTGCATCAGGTGTCCTACGCTATTGGTGTTGCCCACCCACTGTCCATCTCCATCTTCCATTATGGAACCTCCCACAAGAGTGAGAGAGAGCTGCTGGACATTGTGAAGAGGAATTTTGATCTGCGCCCTGGAGTCATTGTCAGGTAATGTATAACCTGACCCAGTCTGCTGCCTCGGTCGTGTTCGACTCGTTCAGTGTTTGTCGTTACCTTCTAATGCCAGCCCGTAGCGTTGAATCGGGCTATTGTTTGACATTTTCTTTTTTTCAATTTTAGTCGCATGAATAACAGGGAAGAGTTTTATGGGTTTTTTTTTTTTTTTTTTAAACTTGCATAGACGTGTCAGTTGTATAACTGAGTCTTGTAGTGTTTCCGTCAACGAAGTGCTGTCAACCCACAGCTCTGGGTTGACAGGGTAAGTATTTCGTGTAGATGGCGTCCTTGAAGGTCCCGTTTGTAAATGTGATCGTTTGACCTTCGGGTGCGACTGCTGCTAAATATTTTGATTATGTATTCTAGGGAGCTGGATCTGAAGAAGCCCCTCTATCAGAGGACTGCCGCCTATGGCCACTTTGGCCGAGACTCCTTCCCATGGGAGACTCCCAAAAAACTTAAATACTAAACTTGTTAAGCTTTTTCCCCCCAGGCCTGTTGGTGTATACTACAGAGAAGCCTCCAGGGTTCCGGGGGTGAAATGCACTTGTCTCTCCATAATATTGGCATATTTTATAACTGTCCCCCCCCCACCCCCACCCTCCACTCTGCCTTCTCACTCCTTCGTCTTGTTGCTGTCTTCTGTTGCTTGCAGTATCCCACTGGGTCATTGACGGCATGCTTTAGAAAGTGTCTGGGTGGGTTCCATGAACTCGTACTCACCATACGTACACTGGTGTTGTCATGTGGTGAGGTTCCCCTGTTTATTTAGATGCCCCCTGTTTACCGGTTCACCTCAACGGTCATTGTTCATCAGTGCGTCGGTCTGTCTTGTGTCATGCTGGTGGAACATTAGGGTAAAGGCCCACACCCTGTTACTTTCTTGGTGCTACTGATGTAAGGAACTGTACAGCCTTTATGTCCTTGCTAGAAACATGTCATAGCTAACCGGTGTCACCTGATCAATCACCTTAACCAAGTGGAGAGTCTGAACATTCCTCCATCGTCAGACTAGTTACTTGGTCATTGACCCAGCATCCTTTTATCCCTTTTTTAGCTTTGTTCTCTTTGGAGGATGCTAGAATGGCACAGTTAAAGTTAAGGGTTGTTGCCGTTTCTGTGACGAAAAATGCTATGCATTGAAGGGTAAAGGGAGAGCCAAATCCTAACTTGAGCTCTGGGACGAGCGCAAATCTTCAGTCGCCTCTACGGACCTTTGCCGTTTTCTGACGTAATACAGAAAAGTCAGAAGCTGCTATGTCGCTGCTCTGGTCCGTAGATGAATTGGCTATACTTGATGGGGAAAAATTGGATGTGCTGAAATTAAATTTTAGGAGTACTTTTTTAAGCGTCATTGACGGGCTTTTTTTTAATGGTTTGTGTCTGGGGCCTTTTGCTCTGCGTGTGTGTTGGTGGTGGGTGTAGCTACAGAGAAACCCACCTCCAAGCTTTGCAGAGTGCAAGTCTTACTGGCTAGGACTCCAACCTCAGCATTATTTATTTGTTCTGAGGCCCGGCGTGGATACAGAGAAGTCGGGCTGTCAGGCGGCAGCTTTACACAAACCTGGTAAATGAATAATTCCTTAAACTTGACCCTTTTTCGGTGTTCTGCTGGGGGAGCCGGGGTGTTGTACAGAAAAGCTCTGGTCAACCTCGGCAGCCTACTGTTGACGGCAATGATACAATCATTAATCTGTGGACTGTAGATCACTTAGGTTGGATGGTTTAGCATATTGAAATATCTGGTGCAGTTTATTTTTTATTTTATTTTTTAACTCCCCTGTCATCACTCGTGGAATGGCAACATTTGGTTGGTGTAGTACAGAGAAACCAGCCGTGTTTACATGACCATCTCGTGTGAGGGGCAGTTGAGTTGCACAGTACCCCCCCCCCCCCCCCCCATACTTCGAGGTCACCCAGTTGGCTACAGTAAGTTAAGAGTGCCTTTTCTATTTCCTCTTTAGTCCCCTTTGCTTTTTCTCCCTGCTACTGACCTGCATTGACTCTCCAGAGGAGCTGGGAGCTCCCACTGTAACACTTCATGTCTAGTCTGGGTAGTTTCGTTATGTTCTGTAATAAACTACTCCTTCAAACATCATAACCGTGTTTGTTCTATTCATTTTACTGTCTCAAAGCAACATCACAAAGGAACCATTACCAGAAAATGAGTTTCAGAACGGTTGTAAAAAAGATTTTGGGCTCATAAGAGGGCAGGAAATGAGAGTAAGTGGTCACCTTATATTGAATTTAGTTACTCCCAGTGACTGAAACGATAACCAAGGACTAGTTTGGGGTTTTCTTGGTTGACTATTCTCATGCTGGGAGCCATTTTCTCCCCTGGAGACGGTAACTATCCTGCATCATTCCACCAATCAGTAAATGGACTTTAGAAGCGCTAATCCTCCCAGATGTGGCGCTGACTGTCCCCTAAACAGGAATTCTAACTACTTTATTTGACGCAGTGTCGTCTGACTGCATTGACGTTTAGTTGGTGTAAAGGGAAAAGAAGGTATTAAAAGCATGTTCGGACAGGAAAATACTGCCTTTGGATTTGAAAACATTCTTTGTTTTGAAAAATGAGCAGCTATGATAGTTCACTCAATAGAGCTGCGTAACTTTTGACTGATTTAAGGTTCCAGAAACTTGTCAGACGACCTTCGGGGAGTGGAAGCATAGGCGTCGAGTTGGTCTGGAACCATTTTGTTTACAGCCTCCGCTCTTTGGTAAATAATTCCGTGATGATCGTAGCTCTGCAACACATTTTCATTTCCGTTCTTGTTTTCCAGCAGATCTCTTCTGCACTTCCTGTTTAGTTTAGAGATATTTTTGTTTTCCTCGTCCAGAGGGGTTTTTGTGATCAAATCCCGTCTCGGTTAAGGATTAGAGGGCTGCTCTGTTGATCCACACAGCTCTTTGGCTCTGATTGGCTTGGTTACTGCGCGACCCAAATCCGGCCAACTTTGTTATTTAGCAACCGGATTCTGGGGAGCGCGCACGTGGTTGGTGTTGTGAATCCCCAACTGTGTGTTTGGATTTCAGGTGGGTTTTTTTCCCATGTCTGAAATGTGGGGGTTATTAAACCGTAATGACGCGTCTGCGCGGAGGTTTGTGCACATGATTGGACTCGGGAGGTTCACGGCTGCTGTGTCCAGACGCTCGGAGGTGGCGGTCAGCCTTCTTCCTGGGCCTCGCACTGCTTCAGTGAACCCAGCTGTCTAAACCCAATAGTTTTAAATAAATTCCATATTTCCCCCATTTCCGCCCGGTGGTCTTACTGGAGGACCGAGCGTCACTTTGAGCATCAAGATCCCCCCATTTCTGACCTGTTTTTACCTCCTTCACCTTCTTTACTTTGTAGGTTTTTACAGTTTGGATTCAAGGTAGCTCAGGTGCATAAAAAGCTCTTTCACCCACAGTGACCGGCGTCACGCCCGAGGACCTGAGCTCATTGCTGGAATCCAAACAGATCAGCCAGAAGCTAAAGTTTGAGATCCAACAAAGGGCGAGTCCTTCCATGATTAAACATGTTGAGAGTACCTGCAGGCTTCAGACTGACAGGGGATTAAGCCCTTTGTGGAGAAAATAAGACAACAAAGTCAACAAATGTGCCATAAATTCAAATTTTTAAGTCTAATAAACCTGTATTTTCACCTCCCACGTGGATGGTGCTGTTTACAACAGCAGAAAATGACATTTCTTTGACTCCATTCGCTGAAAGAGTCATGTGGGCCCAGATAAGCCTTAATGTTCTTATTTTCTTACTACAATCAAAGAAATGGCTGCAGAGTTGTGATTGGGAGCATGTGAGTACTGTACGGCTCCAGCTCAGCTCTCAAAGTGCGTCACTAAAGTTACAGTATGTCAAGGAGTCATAATGCTCAAATAACCCGGGAGTGAGGGTCGCGTGTCCGGTCTGACCGCAGCAGCTGCGCTTTTCCTCCACAGCTTTGACTCGGGGGTCTATATTTAACTTCTTTTTTTTAAGCTGGGTTACATTTCCTCATCCATGAATGGGCAAGTCACCGGTGAACCAGCGAGCGAGCCGCTTCAACACGAAATCAGGAAGCTCCTGGCCCTCGACACCTTCAGCCCGGATTCCCGTTGAACTTTGACACTCAACAGTCTGCTGACAGAGCTCCAGATTGCAGTGGGCACCACTGCAGTATTACATCATTGCTTCTCTATTCTTCCCATGAGATCAGCACCTTTGCTCCTGCATGACCCAACAAAGAGCGCTCGCTTAGGCAGAACACTAGCATGGCATCAAAGACGAGGCCTCAGGTGAATTTCACAATGACATTAACGAGAGGAGCAGCTGCCAAACAGGCTGCTGAAGACCAGCTGATGCAATGTCTGCAGGAGTGAACTGCTGCTCCACCTTCAGCTGTTGTAATAAACCCACACTCAGACAATAGACATTTTTTTGCATAATCCCTTATTTCATCATGAACATTAGACACTTAATAAAACCAGACGCAACACACATTCAAGCACTGGGAAAATGTATTTGAAGCTAGAAAAGTGAGAAATTCTTTCTTTTTTTTTCTTTAAAAAAAAAAAAGGCCAGATCCTCATTGTAAGAGGCAAAGCACACCCAATAATAATAATATTGATGATAGTGTTATCTCTGTGTAAGAGAACAATCACTGTCTGGTCGACCCTGTGGCCTTTGCTACAGGAGGCTCTAAATGACCTTTGTTCAAGGATCTGTTGAGACAAGTATAAGGAAGATGCAGCATAAACAGTCTGAGAAGTAATCAATCAATCAATCAATCACAGCCTGGGATGAGAATGGACGGAGAAGGATTTGACTTGGTTTTATACTGAAGTGTGTAAAAGTTTCTCCATCTTGTCCGTCACTGACGAACGACCATTTCAGAGACGTCGGGCCGTTGGAACCATCAGGTAAAGAGAGAAATCCTTATCACAGGTTTTATTTTTGCACATTTTTAAGTGATTACAAGTTCTTAAGCCTGTCCTATTTTCATTTTCATGATATTGAGGTTGGAAATTCTAACCAGACCTTTTTGTATTAGGGTTATGAAGCAGCTGCCTGGGCGTTATGCGATCGTGGCGAGGAGCCTAAAGAGCCAGCACATAAGGCGTGAACGTTTGGGAGGTGACTGGTTCGTGTTCAGCCCGCTGAAGTTTCAAGATAAATCAGGTGATGAGCCGGTGCACAGTGGTGCGAATACTGCAGGAATGTTTCCCCTCAGCACTTCTGACATGCTGAACTGAGGATGAGGGGCAGGGCGAAAAGATGTGGAAGTGGGCGCTGACAGAGCTGGAGGAGTGTTTGTGCTCCACCAATAGAGGAGCAGGGGGCTCGCCTCTCCGCCAGGCCTTTGCGTAACACTTGGCCCGCCAAAAGTTGAGCATATTTTCATGCGCTAAAGAAAACAGTGAATGGATCACCTGCTATTATGTGAATAAACAGCTTGTCGGTCCAAATACGACAGCAGCTTTGTGACGTGCCACGGGGACGACAGGGGAGAGTTGACCCCGCCGAAAATATCCCTGTCACACTTTTGCTGTAATGTGCTCATAAATTTTAAGTATTGTATGATTATCTTTGCCCTGCCATATTTATAGGGTGATAAAACGGGTCACAAACTTGTATGCTGCAGAGCACCACAGCCTGCAGCATCTCGTGTGCTAAACTTGTAACACTTTTAATCACTTATTTTACTCTATTAATATTAGTTTGAGCTCTTTCCTGCACAAAGGGAACTCGGATCCATACTGCCCCCTGTCGATCCCACATATTATTGCATATCTGGCCTTGAAAGCACACTTGCGTATTTCAACAGCAAAAAATGGCTTTTATTCGTTTCACTGTACATTAAACTGTTGGAAAATATTACAAAAATAAAAGTCTTTCAAAAATAAATTAGAGCAACGACAATACAAAACTACATATCAACAAACTATATACAATGGTTCACTTCAAAAAGAAGATTTTTTTTTTTAATAAAGTAGACCAAAATAAAACAAGAAACCTGAAACATGACGGCAGTTACTCAGGCCCTCTGGTAAAAAAAAAGATTCCTCTTTTTGACTGTTAGCTGAGTACTGAGATCAATGTGTGGGTCCAGTCAACTGGTCCCAAAGCTGAGACTTTAGATTGAAATCCAGCGTAACAGGGTGACGAAGTCGACCCCGACACCTGTGACACTAAGCTGCACCGTCTTTCTCAGCTATTCCTTATCCTTGAAACAAATTAGAATGCTTTGATTCAGTCAACATCTTGCCTGTGCCTCAAAACCCTGTTGGCAACACGCGCACAGCCCAACAAATGTGAATTTGCTCCCGTCTGTCATCATAACGAGCTTCCAGAACGCGTCATCGCTTCTTTAGTCTTTTGTTGATTTCTTTTTGAATCCGAGCCTCCAGAGCGGCCCTCATGGCTGAATCCAGGACGTTATTCTCTGCGACGTGTTCCACTATCTTCTCGGGATTATCGCCCTGCGGAGACGGAAAGACAATGACGGGATGATGAAATTGAGACTGAGGCGAAGGAAAATGAATCAAAGGCAGAGAAAATTCGCTGATATGAAGACAACCTTGTGCACAAGGAAGGAAGTGACGTCTCCAGAATCCGCTTGATAGTCAAGCCAGAACAGTTCGATTCCCTGGGTCTCAGCTTCTGTACTCGACCCGCTTTCGTTCCATTCTTCCGCCTCAACGGTGCCTCCGGGCTCCGATCCATCTGCCAATAGAAACCGAACATCAACATTTTATTGACAGGATCTGGTGGCTTCATCAAACGCAAAGCAAGGAAACGTATGTGACTCACGTCTACATCGAGGGTGGTACACCTGGATATCGGGCCGCCGGGGTCGCCGCGGCGTCGTGGTGTGCCTCCGCCGCTGAAGCTCTTTGGCTTGCTTCACCTCCTTATCATAGTCGTCTCTTGAAGGTACGAAAAATGAACATTAGTCTTGTGCTCAGTAATAAACCATAACTTTAAGTACTGTGAAAACGTTCAGCATGTGCTTCAGCTGAGTAGATCATATATGTATAAAATCTGTCACAGACGCTCGGGGTGACGCAAACATCAGGTCTTTACAGCCGTTGTTCATTCTGCAGAAAGGAGCTATCAGAACAATTCACACAACTACAACTACCGGGATTTAAACATCATCTTAGTTGCTGTGGGAAAACTCTGGGACAGTTTGAACACAGAGCTTAAACCACGTCCAAATACAAGTAGAAACTAAAGAGAAACAGTTTAACATTCACCACTCATCAGTTTGGGGATTTCTACTACGCCTGTTGTTGCTGTTTCTACCGTCTTTGTGGAGGTCATCAGCCTCATTATCAATGTCACCATGACTACCGAAATGATTATTACCAATGTTGATCTATTGCTGGTGTTCTCTGTGTCTGTGGCGTCTCCTGCACGCCTGTCCGTTCCAGGGATCCCTCATCTGTGGCTCTCCTTCACGTTTCCCTGAACGGGGTTTTAAAGTTTCTCCTGACCCGGTTTAAGGACAGAGGGTGTCACAACTGTGCAGACGGAACCGACTGATATGGGTCAGATACCAATGGAGATCAAAAAAGCGCATTTGGAACCTTCACTTATTCTTTCTTAGTGGACTGTGTTAGTCTTATTTCACTGTCTTTATTTTCACTAACTTTCCTAATAAAAGCTAATAAGTCAATATCAACTTATATGAAATGTGTTGGCATCGGTGGTTGTTATGAACAAGTTAGCACGTTTTGGAGATGAAGTTGAGGAAATCACCTAGCAATCTGGTTCCTCCGGATATGGTGCAGGAACCCATGGCTCATATCCAAACGGCCACCTGGCTTGTATTTCAGCTCATGAGCTTCGTCGTCCCTCAATATATCCATTTTAACGTACAGTTACAGTAAGATGACAGTGTTTTTTCCGCTAATGAATGCAACCAGTGTACACCAATTCGCGGACAAAAAGCTAACCAATGTATGCTAGCGGATCTGAATTTGTGGTCCAATTATACACTCCCGGAGTTTAAACTCGATGGCACCATGAGACATACTTATTTTAAAACTCTCCATTCGGATCCGTATGGAAACGGGCATATATCACATGACATTAAAACTTTGTGACATATTCGCTAGATACAATTTGATTGTGGCTCCTAGAAGGTCAATCGTGGGTCTCATATTAAACTCTGGGTTAGGTCTTGATGATCTTTTGGCCAGTACAACCACCCCGCGTCTCCAGTCAAGGTGCTTTGCCATTCATTTTTTACTTAACAAAGTTGCACTTCTGTGGTGTTTTACTTTAGGGTCTCTAGCAATCCATAATGATGGTTTCTCTAAAGAGAGAAAGAGAAGATGAGGTGGATGATGATGACAACGAAGAAACAGGCAAGTGTATGTTTACTTACGGATGTCCGACGTTTCATGCCCGGTTGCTAATGTTGCTAGAAATCAGGAGAAAAGCGTGTATACTACTGAGGCCACAATAATTACTATGTGTATCATCTCTACTATAAATATGCAGTTTTAACTTATTTAAGTGCGTCTCTATTGATTCATACAGCGTAAAATCCCTAATGTTGTATAAATGCTAAGATGGCTAATTCCTAGCATGTTTAGCTAATAACATTCATGTGGTTGAAAACAAAATAAAAAACTTTCTTCTTCCTGTTTCATTTAATGCTTCAGTGTCATCCAAAGTACGACGAGGACGTGTTGTAGAAGACAAGAGAAGTCGCCATTGCCCATACCTTGACACTATAAACAGGTAAGAGGTGTCTGTAACTTATAATGCTAGCCGAAATTAGCTTTTTTTCCCTTCTGTATCTGATTCCTGGTGGTGTTTGTACATCAGGAGTGTCCTGGATTTTGACTTTGAGAAACTCTGCTCCATCTCGCTCTCCCACATCAACGTCTATGCTTGCTTGATATGTGGAAAATACTTTCAAGGTTGGTAGATCGAGAGTCCAGTCAATCACATATTGTGATGATCGATCTGATATTTCTGCTTTATTATTGTAGGTAGAGGTCTGAAGTCCCATGCTTACACGCACAGCGTGCAGTTCACCCATCACGTCTTTCTGAATTTAAATACTCTCAAGTTCTATTGTCTGCCAGACAATTACGAGATCATTGACTCTTCCTTAGAAGACATCACCGTAAGTGAAAGACTCAGAGCATTTTAACATACAACAAATCTAAAAGTTAAAACAGAAACAAGCCCGATCGTGACATCAAGAGTGAATCACCTAGAGCTGTGGCAGAGACTCACTGTAACTCTGTGGTAAACCCTTTGATAAACTATAGTGTTTCTGTCTGTCTCTACAGTATGTGTTGAAGCCAACCTTTACGAAGCAGCACATCGCAGGGCTGGACAAGCAAGGGAAACTGTACCGAGCCTATGACGGTACAACGTACCTGCCAGGAATTGTAGGGCTCAATAATATCAAAGCAAATGACTATGCCAATGTGGTGCTGCAGGTACTAAAATGCCAGAACTGGGCCTTACACAAATGCATTTATTATTAAATATTCAGTTACTACTTTTTCACCCTTTTAATCTTTTTTTAAGGCTTTTTGCAACGTTCCACCTTTGCGAAACTTCTTTCTGGAGGAGGAGAACTACAAGGGGATCCGCAGGCCACCTGGAGATATTATGTTCCTTCTGGTGCAGAGGTTTGGCGAACTTATGCGCAAGCTTTGGAATCCCAGAAACTTCAAGGCCCACGTTTCTCCACACGAGATGCTGCAGGCTGTGGTGCTCTGCAGCAAGAAGAACTTCCAAATTACCAAGCAAGGTAATGCCATGAGTTTATATGTTTATATTACATATGTAGGATGAGTGCAGGGACAGTTCACTGATGGGGTAAGTCTGCTGTCAATAAATGTTGTTATTCATGTTATTATATTTGGAATGACTTTAAAGAAAATGTAATTACATTGGGGTCTTTCTGTAAAGTAATAACGTAGTTAACAGTTAATAACAGGAGCTATTACGGTTTCCTGATAAAACGAATGCAGATATGCACAAATAACCAGTGAAAGTTTAACTTTGAGATTCTTAACCATAAATATTGAAACAAACATGTAAATAATAAAACTAACTATATCAAACTAAATCAAATAACATACAATTCATAATTGATCTGTAAATGCAGTAGTTTAAACCTGTCATCTGTTTTGTGACCTGCAGGAGATGCTGTGGACTTCATGACGTGGTTCTTGAATGCTCTCCACGGAGCTCTCGGAGGCACCAAGAAAAAACCATGTGAGCAGATTAGGATTTGTTTATAATGCCAGATGATGGAATATGAATTTGTAACCTATTTTTATTTCCAAACTTTAAAGCCAACCTTTTTTGAATGAAACTTTTCTCTTTCTTCGCCTTTTTTAAGCAATCCTTACCAAAGTTTTTCAAGGCTCGATGCGGATCTTCACCAAGAAACTTCCACACCCGGATTTAGTGAGTTCCTGGATTATGATGAAAGTTCATTCTTTCTCGTATTTGTTACTTTTGATTTACACGTTTCACTTTTTGAAAAACACAGATGCCAGAAGAGAAGGAGGCATTGCTGGTTACAGAGGAGTACCAGGAGCAGATGTCTGAGTCCACTTTCCTGTTTCTGACCCTTGACCTGCCAACAGCTCCTCTGTATAAGGATGAAAAAGAGCAGCTGATCATCCCACAAGTTCCGCTGTTCAACATCCTGGCCAAGTTCAATGGCAACACTGAGAAGGTACCAGATACCTGCAAATCAAAGAAGTGAAGCCATATTAATGTACATAAATGTACCCAGGGACGTTGTAGTAGAGATGGACAACATTTAGCCTCATTTTAAATGTTCTGTTGCCTCAAAAATACAAAATGACACACGGCGTCTCGCTCTCTTGCAGGAGTACAAAACCTACAAGGAGAATTTTCTCAAAAGGTTTCAGCTGACCAAACTTCCTCCATACCTCGTTTTCTGCATTAAAAGATTCACCAAGAATAACTTCTTTGTGGAGAAGAACCCCACAATCGTCAACTTCCCCATCACGTGCGTTACGTTTGTGTTTAATAAGAACAAATCCGGGTGACTCGGTGCATTTGAAGGCCACGTAATCAATATTCATCTTTTCCATTTAATAGCAATGTCGACCTTCGGGAGTACCTGACAGAAGAAGCCCAAGTTTCAGAGAAGAACACGACTTATGACCTCGTTGCTAACATAGTGCATGATGGGAAACCAACCGAGGGAGCGTACCGAATACATGTTCTCCACCACGTATGTTACAGCAAGTTTCTTTTTTTTTAAAAACATTTCCTCATGTCCTCTATCATCACCCTCAATCTCTGAGCTTTTTACGTTGACCGATCTGTGTTTTTAATGAAATCAGGGAACCGGGAAGTGGTATGAGATGCAGGACCTGCAGGTGATTGACATCCTGCCCCAGATGATTACACTGTCGGAGGCCTACATCCAGGTGAGTTCTCCTGATACGCCTGTGTGCCGCGAAACTACGATCACATCAGAGTTCTAACAGTTCAAGTTTTTGCCATAAAGTGGGGATCACCTGCAGCTGGTTTAGATCTTATGAAGACCATTTTAAAAAAGCGTGTTTAATTTCTTCTAGATCTGGAAGAGGCAAGAAAGAGATGTGACGAACAACCACGCAGCCGTTTAAGTGAGTCAGGAATAGAAATCACAACAGAATCTGTCACCCTTTTGAATTCGGTATTTAAGTTGCAACCACAGAATGAAACATGCTAGAAAACATCAGGGACTTTTTCTCAATAGGCACAAAAATAAGTGTCAGGTTTTCCCCCATCTTACTTTTTTATGTGGAAGTGTATAAATAAACACAATTCAGGAGGTGTGTCTGTATGTTGGTAGTGTTTCACATACCTTTTTGTATTAAATGTAATTTTTGGATTTTATTTTAACTGTGGTTGTTTGTGATTTACACCAACATTGCTTAAATCCCTCCAGAACATTTTACATAAATAAGCTAACAGACAATAGAAACTGTAACAGTGACTTTCTTGTTATGGGTTTATGAGAATCTAAAAATGTAGTGGGAGATCGACCACTAAACCAAACACTGGTCGAAGAGATAAAACTTGATTAAATTGTAGTTTGTAAATGCATATGGAGAAAGAAAATCAGCACAGGAGCAATGATTGAAACAGCTTTGAGTTTGTATTGATGGTCTTTTAATACATGCTAACACCTCAGATCATATCAGCCCCTTTTCCAGTGCAGAAACTTTTGTCATTGATGCAGGATTTTAAGAACCTTCAGCGTTTATGTCAAAATTATCAGGAGAAAAGTTGCCAGTCGGGGAGGTCGGACCTTTCAGAGGTGCAGTGGGAATGCAAATGAGAGATTTATTTTTCCATCCTCAGTAAAATAATTCCTGGAAATAAAAATTCTGAAAAATGTTGGTGCAACATAAGTTAATTTTTAAGTCACTTTCCAGTTTTAATGCATACATATACATATATACTATACACAAATCTGATCATTCAGACTGGTCTCAGCCTCAGTCCACTCACACTTAATGCATTATGTTATAGACGGTTACAGCTGATTTAAAGAAAATTCAATCAGTTTCCACAAATGCAAAAAAAGCAATTATATTTACAAAACAGCCGAGTGGTATAAAGCACGAACAGCGATTATTTGTGGCGCTGCAACCATTTTGTGACGGTTTTTGTCCCTTTGGATTTGGCTCGTCAAATAAAGAGCACTGATAAGACATTTACCGTTAAATTTCATGTAATTTTGGGACAAATTGTGTAAATGTAACAGGATTTTATGGAACGAGGACGGATGATTAGTTGCAGCCCTTTTGTCCTTGAAATGCAGCAGTTTGTTCCAGTTTACTCCTTCCACATAAACTTCTCACAAAAGGCCAGATTCTGCAGAACAAAGAAGCAATTCATCACACCACGAGCTCCATATGGATGTTGAAATGTTGTGAGCGAGTTAAAAAGGTTAAAAATAATCATGCAAAGAAGAGAGACGTTAGTCACGCGTGAGAATCTGAAAGTAAAAGCTCATCAGCTTAACTTACACCACATCTCTGAGCGGTTTGAACGTCCTTGCACCAGTAACTCGGTCCCCATGTGCAGCGCTCCTTCCCCAGCGGCTCCACCTTTTGCTGTGGGACACACAGCTCTGCTGTCTGAGGTGGAGGAGAGAACAGAGTGAGCACACGTCACATTCAGCGCCCTGACTCGCTGTATTTTATCGTGCTAGAACGTTCTTCTTACTTCACAGACATGTTTGCTGCCCATCTGGTTCCCGAAAACCTTTTGCAGTTGGGGACCGTAGATCTTGGTGAAGGCCTCGCACTGAAAGAGACGAGGGTGGCGCATTTGTTGGTAACAACAGCTGACTAAAGGGGCGTGCAGAGGTGGTTGAAGGTCAGACCTTGGGGATGGCGTTGGGGTAATGGACACACACAGATTGGAGGAAAGAGGAGGTCTCGGGCTGGGTAGAGTTGGGGCCGTTGTTAAGTCGGCTTAGGACGGCCAACGTGCGGCAGGACTCGCAATCCGAGGGGAGAGACGGCTCTGCGATGTCAGGTGAAGGTTGGCAATGTGAGATTGAGGTCGAGCCGATAACACACTGACTGCTGGGTGGGACTGACCTGGAACCGCCTGCTCCTCGTACAAGCAGACATGCAACAGCATGCAGATAGTGTGGGGCGCCGCAGACGATAGGAGGAATTCCACTATCTGTGTGCCATACTTGGCAATGAAGTCATCACACTGGTCCTTATAGCTCTCAGGAAGGAGGTCACACACCTCCCCCATCAGCTTTATCAAAGCATCCTGCAGGGAAGAAAAATAAACCAAAGACGGTGACCTTTACATCATGTGACGTGATGAAGGATGTTTACCACAAAGGTCACCTCGGTCACATTGGTGGGCAACAGGCTCTCTAGTTTCTTGATGACAAACAAGCACAGCGCACAGGCTGGGTTGAACAGCGCCTAAAGAGAACAACAAGTCATTTATAGAGTTTGAACTAGTTTCAGTTCTCTTTAAGGGTTGACTTTAACACACTTGGCTTCTGTCAGCCGAGCCAAGAGCAGAACTGGGAGTGTCCTCATGGGTAGCACGGTGAGGAAGCGTTAGCGGTTCCTCTTTGTGGGCGCCACAGAGCCCAAAAGCCATACAGGAGTCTCCTGGCTGCTGTGGGAAGACACGATACAGTCAGTACATTACATTTAAGGTGCAGATGGAGCGACATGGTGTCACAGCTGTGATTGGTGCTTGAACTCACCAGCTGTCCAGGTGTTTGCTGCAGGATTTTAGGCAAAAACATCTTCACCTGCAAGTCACAATTAGACGCTTGATCCTGTGGTAGGCGTTGGCACAAAGCATGGAGAGTTCTGTAGACGGTCTCCTGCAAACGAAAAGCCGTGATATCACTGCGTGTGCAGAAAAGTCATCAGAAACATGTCATAGCAAGTGCATTAATCTGGTGACGCAGGCAGATTCTTACCTTTGTATCTCTGCTGGGGATCATGTTGGCAGACAGCTTCACAATCTGGCTGCATTCTGAACACGGATCAAAATCCTGAAGAAAAAGAATCAGTTGTGACTGCACACTCACGCGTGCATGGCTGAAGCTGTGGCTCGCAAAAACCCCACCCTTAAATAACGACATTACAATACAATTAACAGGAAATAGAAATTACCAGAGGAACCTTTTTAACCAGGTCTGGAATGAAGCTGCAGTGTCCTTCGAATCAACAGGGAAAAATAGAGAAAATGATCAGACTCAAATAACATGAATATTTCAGCATCACTCGGAGAACACCCGCAGTCAGATGAGTCTAAGCATCCCACAATAGACCCCAAAAGCCGTAACGACCAACAATCATTTGGACAAACAGTAAATCTTTATCTTACCGGAATACACAGACGCCGCGAACACTGTCAGAAGGAGACACAAGGCAGACATAGTGGGACGGATCCAAGACAAAATGGACAGTGATTTTTGGACTCACAACAACCAGGACGACGCTAGAAACAAACCGGAAACACAGGTTGGCTATTTCCTCCAATCAGAGCAGCGAGTGTGTTGCGCATGCGCCATTGAGGAAGAACGTCATCGTCTCATTTAAACTGGGAAATGCCACCAAATAAACCCGTTTTGGGTTATCACGCACCTTATGATATAATAAAATGACCAAAAAATATATAACCAAAGAGACCCGCTTAGGTAATGCAAAATTTACAAGTGGTTTGCAACACTTAATTTAATAAAAATTGTTAAATAATCGTGTACAGGTAGTAAGATTAAGATTAAGATGAACTTTATTCATCCCCGTGGGGAAATTGAATTGTAATAGCACCCTATACAAAGTATAGAAACAGAATAAATAAATACAGATAAGATTCGAACGTTATAAGCATATATACAGCATATATTATAAGCATATATATAAAGAGCAATATGCGGAAATTCGATATTGTATATATGTCCGTGAAGGTTCTCAGTCAACAAGGCCATGGGTATTCTGGTAGTTGAACCATAGCAAGTGGACTGTTTGAGTTCCATGAAGACGCTTCACCTCTCATCCAAGAGGCTGCATCAGTTCTAACTGACTGTTGGGGGTTCAGATACTTGCACGCTTCAGGGGTAATTAACACATTTGGAGCCTGATTGTCGGTTGCTCCACCCTCATTATGCAGATCGTTGAAACTTCCCGTGGAGGTTTTTCAAGACTGTATTGTAAACAGGTGAGAGGTGATGTCTCATACCCCCACCTCTGTTTAAGGATGTCTTTCCAGTTTGACATAGACGGCTTCTTTCACTCCTCTCTCGAACTATCTATCTTCCCGAGTGTCCTGCGGAGTCCTGGCCTGGCCTAAGGAGTTGCCTCTTTTATTTTATTTTACTCAAGCACAGAAATACAGTAAATGCGACCTGTTTTGTATTCAAAACAATGAAAACATGCCGGAACCTTGTTATACCCCCAAATCACCAACAGGTGGCGGTAGAGCAAAAGAAACAGGTTTGGGCACACACACACACACACACACACACACCACACACACACACACACACACACACACACACACACACACACTACGTTATAGTCAATGGGTTGGTCCAATGGGTTGGACACTTTTGGTTTTTAACCCACACCACATACAACAATGTACTCAAGCGTAATTATAATATTCTTTTCAAAGCCTAAAAGATTTAGGGTTGCAATAACACAAAAGAAGTCTGATTTTACAGCATGTATACCATATAGATGACTGTCTCATTGTCTTTCTGTCAAGGACGCGTCAGTCAAAAATTGACATGAAATACATGAGATGATTGAAGAACTCAATCCTTAAATGTCACGGTCATATAAGAGTAAAATACAATAGCTCAGGACTGTGAGAACTGGGTCCCGAACACACATGCCGCTCCGGCTCAAAGAACATCTTTGAGAACATGTCAAGACTCCCACTGAGATAAAGATGAGACGTTCAACCGAGTCTTCAGAGCTAATCTATGGGTGTGTGTGGAATCTTGTTCTAAATCTTGTTCCAGTACAGTGACAATCAACAGAGTATCTGCACCCAAACAGCATTTCTCTGCGTGTCAATGGAGATGCTGCAAAAACCTGTGTCTGACGGGAAGTGTGTGGCTTTGTCCGCATCATTTACCAGACAGTCGCACCCAACAGAATAACTCCAGGTGGCACGAAGATGATCCCCACACATGGATTAAAATTAGATTAGACCCGAGGTGTTCCTTGGATGACAGAATTGTTTATGCCATCAGCATTACTGGTACATAAGAGGACCTGGAATGGAGGTGGTTTCCACTGAGGCCTCCAGGGGAAACAGGAAGCACATTTTAGTATTGTGCAGCGTAAATGTTGCACCTGTGGGAAGAGTTGGTCTGCTGTGTTGCAGGCCAGAGTTTAGAGTTTAGAGTTTTAAGCTCTGTCCTGAATAGTTATTCTCAAATGGAATCACAAATGGCATCAATGGTATAGCTTGGCTAAGAGCAGTTAGGAATTCTTCAGAGGTCTAACACCTTGGATCCCTCAGAAATGAATAATTAAAGCAATTCCCAGAACTCCATGAACTTAACATGGGCACAATTGTATTCCACGGTTGGCTGATGGAGATCTGGTGATGATTTGGGGGATTTTTTCCTCACACTGTTGATGTGTGTTGTGTTGAAGATGTCATTCTACACACCTGCTAGCGGTTTTGCACAGGCCCTCATATGACACTGAATTGTAGCTGTTGGCTTTATGACATCTTAAATGTTGACATCTTTTATATAAAAGCTGCAACACCAATGTTGAAATATTCCAGTTACAGTAAACCTTTAAAATAAAGTACGTGAATACAAGATTAAAGGAAAGACCCCGTGGGCTCCTCAGGAGGGAAATATATCCCATCATTTAACAACAAACTGAGAAAGGAATCTAATGAATCAATGTAAATCACTAAAAACTTTTAATGTTGACATTTGCTACATTAAAGAGCTGCTGCTAACTGTCTTTTTTTTTGTTTCACAGGGGCATAAACTGGTAAAGAAGGACAGATTGGATTTGAGTGTAATGACTAAAGTAATTATTATTTAAACCTGAAAATGTGTATTAAAAAGTTATAAATGTGCAGTCATATGTGTCTGTTTTACAGATGTTCCATTCATGCCCTGCAGAACATTTCATGTCCTGGTGCCGCGTCCTTACACTTAAAAACATTCAAAAAGACTCTCATTAAGGGTTGAAGGCCAAACTTTGTTGCTTTTTCTGGAATATATTTCTCTCAAACCTAAATTTTGGACATGATGCTGAAGGAAATGAGCAGTGATTAGATTCAATTGTCCACACATTATTATTAAACTATTATCATTATATTCTCTTACATTACATTCATGCCGTATGTTTATCTTGTGTTTGCGTGCACAAGCAGGTTTTAACTGAAAACAAGCTCCGCTCACCTGCAGAGTATCTGGACAGCACTTCCTTTAAGGCAGAAACAAAAGATCTTTCTTCCTTGAATGTGCGTCGTACTCCCGAAAAGGAAAGAGAACATATTATTAGTGCAGTATGCAGAGTACTGCACCTTCAGGAAATGCAGGATGCACAGTATAGTTCTGTGCATCCTGCTCCTTTTGCAGTTCTATCACAGTGCTTTGCTTGCTAACAGCAGGGGGATCGTCAGCGCACGTGTACTGGGGCGCTGTGAAGGTCATTTGGATGTACGGTGAGATTTCAAAGAGCGTGTTTCATTTTATTTGCAAAACCTACATTGTCAAACTTCCAATCAACACATTCCAGTCTCATTAGTATGTGATGTGTTATTACAACAGGTATGCAGGGCTTTTGATGCTGTAACAGCACACTGGTATTTCAAAGGACATTCCTCCTGCACTACTGTTTTCTCGGCACCTGTCCTGCAAAAACAAACCTGAATAGCTGCTGACAAATCACAAACATGGCAGATGAGTAATGACAGTGATCGATAAAGGTGAGCGAATGCGGTTGACGCATCAGCTGTCATCACTCATAAAACTGGATGATTTATGACTCAGATCTGTTTGTTCCTTGCAGACGTTGACTGTGTTTCCTCATAGTTGGCACATGATGTTGTTCGTCCAAGTAAAGGGAATAGTGAGCAGATTTCTGTGTGACCTGCATTCCAGAGTGATTATTTAGGGAACCCTTTCCCACCAGACTCCACTGGTGGGGTTTTCCAACCGCTCTGTTGGCTCTCAAAGATGAGGGACTAATATTTCCCAAACATGCGCTCATGTCCCCCACTCAGGCCTCTCTCAGCTCTATTAGGGCCACTTGCTTTGAGGCTTGGGATCAAAGCAAGGTATTTTGGTCAGAAGCTGGTAATGGCGATCTCCTCTGGAATCTTGAGTTGCCTTCTGAGGTCAACTCTCATTTCTCAGTCCTTTAACTTACCAAGGATCCCTGTACATTTGTCCTCCATGCCGCCAAAAACCAATAAACGGGGGCTGGTGTCTCGGGCCTTGGCTTCTGTCCACTTCTCTCCTCCAGTCCAGCAGAGACGCCACTATTTTAGCAGACACTTTTAAATGTGGCCTGCTCTCCTTAAAGGAGCACATCATGCTAAATTTTTAATTTTTTTTGTTTATTTATATATATACAGTTGTTGTTGTTAAGACTATTATTGTTGTTATTTTGGAATACTTAATCAATGTATTCTCCGCTCTGAATGTAATTTATAATTAATACTCAAGCACAGAAATAAATGCGACTTCTTTCGCGTTTATTCCAATGCCTTAGATGCAGTTTCGAACAAACTTTGTTGCGTGACCGATGCGGGAATTAGTAACGCAAGAGCGGGAATAAACCGGCATGTTTGGTTTTTCCAGTTGGTCTATGGCGCTGGTTTATTTACCAAACGCGATATAATAATACTATAATAATCGTTTACATTAAATCAGAATATTTTTTAAGTAGTGTGGCTCACTGAGCACTATATCTGAAATAATCTGTGGCTATGAAAGGTAAAATAATCTCTAATTGATTGCTGATTTTACAAAAGCGTCTTTTTTGAGGTGCTGCAGGAATTCAGTCATTAATTATAAAAATCCTCCGTTAAACAAAAAATGACCAGTGCGGTGTTAAAGGGCTTCTTTTAGGGCTACTGGAGGCAAATAAACCTGTGCAGTGTGTTTCTATTTACTAAAAGGATGCGGAAGAAGGAACAAAATCAACTGTTTTTAAAAAAGAAGGGTTTTATGAGGGGAAAATTCCTCGCATTAAAGCTGGTTGACGCCAAGAGCCACGCCACTCGTCCGGGGCTATAAATAGTCTCTGATCATCGCCGGCTTCACACCGGGACTTTTCTCTGCTGTAAAGGACTGAAGCTGTTTCACAGGTTCCTTTTAATCCCTTTTCATTTGTTTAATTTTTTAAAATGAGACTTGCTTTTTGTATTTGTTCTTATTGCTCACTGACAATGTTTTTTCTGCGTCTTTTTTTTTTAGAGATGAACTGGCCTCTGCACCTGCTGGTTGCAGGTCTTCTCCTGTGCTTTCATTCGCAGGCGAATGCCGGTAAGTTTAAATTTGATCACTCAAGAATATTAATTGATTTTTGCTGTTACAAAAACTATGCCGTCACTAATACAATAATTAGCAAATTGTTTGAACGAAATATTAAGCGCACGTTTTTACTCTTCCGTTGTCATAAAAAACAAATATAAAATGATCTAATAAATCAGACCTGTTAAAAAATCATCTTCAGTAATGCAAAACCGGAAAACCCAATCTATTAATTAATTTATTTTTTATCTAGGATCCCGTTTGAGCCGCAGCGTTATTGAAAGAGCCGTGGCCAAAGCCAAGGCCAACGTGGACGCCGCTTATCAATACTCCAGAACCCAGTGAGTCATGATTTTATTATATTTTTCATTAAACTGTGTTCCACATGACATTGAATATATCATTACTTTATTTTATTATCATTTAGGCCTTCACTTGTGGGGAAAAAACATTCCCATGACTTTAATATAATACACAGATTTTTATTTTTTTACAGCCCCTTCCTGAAAATGAATTCACATCAACTGTATTTCAAATTAAATGTGTGCTGCTTTTTGCCTATTTTTTTAAAAAAAGATAACATCTCTTTGTGTTTAAGGAATTTTAGTCATGCATGACAGCTGATGAAGCTCAGGTTCATAGCACAAAAAAAAAAGTTAACGAGAGCAAAGTTCAACATTGCCAGAAAATATGAAGAGCTGTTATTAAAGAGTCAGTCACATTTCTCGACTTCTGCACATGACTCAGGAGCATCGACCGTGTGAAGAGGCAGACAGCCAGTCCTGCAGACATCCTGCGGCTGCTGAAACAGCCTGTCGGACCCACACGCGTCGCCGTGCGTGCTGCCGACTACATGAACAACGCCCTGATGTTCATTTCGTCTATGACAAGGAGAAAGAAGCGCTCCATCAATGCCACAGGTCCGTCATCTGGGCAGATGTGCAGCACAGTGCACTCAAACATTCCTCACTCCATATTGGTGTTTTTTAATCATCAGACCTGATCTCTGAAGAGGACCTGGAGGTCATTGCTGAACTGACTGGTTGTACCCCCCAACATCGGGCCCCTTCCTGCAAAACCACCCCCAATTTAAATAGGTTCCGCACTGCGAGCAGCGTCTGCAACAACAGGTGAGACAACCAAAAGGTGACGCTCGCTTATTACGTTTTAAGAAGTGAGGTGTGAAATGAGGTAAAGGACGCGTATGCTGTCCCAGATCACAGCAGATTTACGTCTCTTACACAGGCAGAACACCCGCTGGGGATCCTCCAACACACCTTTCACTCGCTGGCTACCTGCAGAGTACCAGGATAATGCCACTCTGCCTAAAGGCTGGGACCGTAATCTGAGAGTCAACAATGAAATGCTGCCCCTGGTAATACAGTTCAGGATACGCTCACGATATGAGCATATGAGAAGAAATGACCTGTGCACTCAGGTCCCAGGTCGTCTCCAATCAGATGTCCATTTGCTGCGCTGCAGGTGCGGGAGGTGTCCAACCATATTCTCAGAGCTGCCAACTCTCGGGTGGACAGCGACCCTCTCTACACTCACCTGGTGACCATCTTCGGGCAGTGGACCGACCACGACCTGTCCTTTACCCCTCACTCCCCCGTCATCCGCTCCTTCAGCAACGGCATTGACTGTGAGAAGAGCTGCGAGCACACGGAGCCCTGCTTCCCCATCGAGGTAACCTCGAATGCAACTCTCGCACGTGCCCGAAAGCTAAGCCTGCACACAGGAAACACTCCCGCTCTGTCCACAGGTCCCCAGGAACGATTCACGCTTCACCCAGCACTCCGAGAAGTGCATGCCTTTCTTCCGCTCGGCGCCGGCTTGCGGTTCTGGCAACACGGGCTACATGTTCGGTCAACGCAACGTGCGGCAGCAGATGAACACCCTCACGGCCTTCATCGATGTGGGTCAGGTGTACGGCGCGGACGACGTCAAGGCCCGCTTTCTCCGAGACCTCACCTCCGATAAGGGCCTGTTGAAGGTGAACCCCGAGCACACCGACAACGGCCGTGAGCTCCTGCCCTTCGCCACCATGGACGCCAACCTGTGCGCCACCAGAGGTCGCATTACCAACGACAGCAATGCCAGAGAGGTGCCCTGCTTCCTGGCTGGTGAGTCGCGCTGTCACTGTTACCACGGCGGCACACAGTCACCTTACGGGTATTGTCATTTCTCCTTTTGACCTGTAGGTGACGATCGAGTCAACGAGAACATCGCTCTGACCTCTTTGCACACGCTGCTGCTGCGCGAACACAACCGGCTGGCGCGAGCTTTAGCCAAACTTAACCCTCTCTGGGACGGCGAGAGGCTCTACCAGGAGGCGCGAAAGATCATGGGCGGATACTTTCAGGTTGGAAATGAGCTCCGGTTCGCGTTGCCGTAGCGACTCGTGGTGTGCCTTCAGGTAACGCACCTAACTAAACTACTTTTTCTGTCTTCCAGGTTATCACATTCAGAGACTATTTGTTCCATATTGTTGGTCCGGACTTCATCGCCAGGCAACTGTCCACCTACCCGGGTTATGATGAAGCTGTGGACCCCAGCATCTCCAATGTCTTTGCTACAGCCGCGTACCGTTTTGCCCATCTGATGGTTCAGCCTACCATTTCTCGTCTTGATGAGAACTACAGGGAGAACCAGGAGTTTCCCTCTGTCCTGCTGCACAAAGCCTTCTTCACCCCATGGAGAATCATCCATGAAGGCACGACCCAGTTTGTTGACCTGTTGACCTTCGCGGCAGAAATGATGAATTTAGCCTAAGACTTCTGTGTTTTCCTGAATCCCGCAGGTGGTTTGGACCCCATTTTGAGGGGGCTTGTGAGCCGTAAAGCCAAGCTGAAGACGCAGGAGCACATGATGCACGATGAGCTGAGAGAGAGGCTCTTCAAATTCTCCTCCGAGATGGCTCTGGATCTGGCCGCTCTTAACCTGCAGAGGGGCAGAGATCATGGTCTCCCCGGTACACAATTACTCACGTTTAATATATCGCCACGATCTGTTTCCATGTTATCATGGGCACAAATCTTCAACTGCGCCTTTTCTTAGGCTACAACGAATGGCGGAAGTTCTGCGGGCTGTCACAACCACGCAACCTGAAGGAGTTAGCTGCAGTAATGAACAGCACGGTCATGGCGGAGAAGCTGTTGAGCCTCTACAAGACACCTGACAACATCGATGTGTGGCTGGGAGGAGTAGCTGAGCCGTTTGTCCACGGGGGAAGGGTCGGACCCTTGCACGCCTGCTTGATTTCCACCCAGTTCCAGAAGATTCGCCAAGGCGACCGGTACTCTATATGGCATAAATACGATTTTTGATGTCCTGGAGTCATTTGTGCTATGATTATATTCCCATTCACCTGATTTTAATCACCCTCAGACTGTGGTGGGAGAACCCCGGAGTCTTTACTGAGGCTCAGAGGGCTTCTCTGAGGGAAACATCACTGGCCCGCATCATTTGTGACAACACTAACATTACTGAGATACCTCAGCTGCCGTTCCAGTATCGACCTCGAGGGTCTGGTTACAAAAACTGCAGAGACATTCCTGCCTTTGACCTCGCTCCATGGAAGGACGGTGAGTTTGTGCCTAAAAGTCCTGTCTGATACGATCATTTGATGGGTTTGTGTAAACCTTCTGCCCTCTCTGATCTCTCTCAGGTGCAGAAGGGCAAACAGCAGGTAAAAAGGCTGCAAAAACACTTCAAATAATATTTTAAAACAGCAATATCAGGATTTTTCTGATGTGTTTTTCTGCGTGTTTGTTTTTCCCCTCGCAGTGACCACTACACCACGTGTTCCCCAAGCTCCTCTTGAAACTCCCACTGGAAGAGTTGCCTTCTCTGTGCGACTGGGCAACAACTTCCCTAAAGGAGACAAGCCCATTGCTTTCAAAGAGGTCATCTACAATGGACAGAACAGTTATAACACGCGGACAGGATATTTTACGTGCAAGATTCCAGGTGTGTACGAGTTCAGCTTCTACGCCTCCGTGAACCTCAACGACGCCAGTCTGGATCTGTACCATAACCAAAAGCTGATTCTGCACTCATTCACCACCAAGCAGCAGGGTTTCATCGTAGCCAGTGGCAACGTATACGTTAAGCTGAACAAAAAGGACAGAGTTTATTTGGTGGCGAGGAGTGGTCATAACGGCCTGACCAAAGACAGCATCTTTTCAGGCCATCTGCTGTTCACCGAGTAAGAGAGTAGAATTAACCACAACTGCTGCAAAAATCTGCACCCAGTGATCATATAAAAAAGCTACCTCACAGAAATAAGGAATCTATAAGATGACAGCTTATTTAAAACACAATGAGCTGCAGCACAGTGGAGCACAGAGGTCAGGCGGGCACACATTCACCTGCCTGGGTTAGATAAATGAAACCACTGTTTTATTAATTAAAACTGGCAACGTACGTCAAGACAGACAGTGTAGGTACACTTGTAGGGGACATGTGAATTTACCACACTTTTATCCCCAAACGGAAAATCACTTATGTCTAATATTCTCTTTTTTTGACTATGACCCCAAATTGACCAACTGCACCCCCCCCCCCCCCACACACACACACACGTGCACATAAACACCTGAGTATGAAATTCTATATATATTACTGTAAATAATTCTTTGTTATGCATGTTAAGCTTTGTCACTGTTACGACGGCGCGGGTATAAAAAAAATCCATATTTAAATTACTTCAAACGACAGTTGATGGTACATAGTTTTACCGCGAGATGGCACTAAAATACAAATTTTATTTAAGAAAAGCTGAACCAAACCAGTAAAACCCAGTAGACGCTGCACAGAGAACCAGTTCTGCTGCAGAAGCTATTTGAAAAAGTGAAAATAAATACAGATAACCATTTTCCCTAATAAGTATGTTTACTGATCCATGTAATCTAATAAGTTTTCCATTTAATGTCCCGAATTAAACACATCACTTAGTGAATCTTTCCAGAAATTGATAGTAGACTTTAGAGAATAATGCATTTCAGAAAATAGAAATCACACAGACCAAACACGTGGTCTTAATATTCAGTTATTTTAGGGGTAACAAGGAAGAATAAACAAAACATTTTAGACGAATAATGAACCAGAAACGAATTCTTGTACAGCTGTTTTGCTATCTGTTCTTAAATCAGATATTTTGTTCGTCAATATGCTGAAATGAATCTTTCCAACAACATATGTTCTTTGTCAGGAGAATGTTTAAAGTCTTGGAGGGCTGATGATGAGAATAGAAAACATTTAAATTCCCAGTCTGGAATAAATACAACTGATGGAACATTGTGACTCTTTTCCTGTTTGGCAGCAGTTCCAACTTCAATGTGACATTTCTTTAATATGTTGATTGCAGTACAAAAACATCATAAATACATTCACAATAAAATAAGAGACTAGACCAAGTGGTTTGCAGCGTGATTTGCTGTCGATATAAAAGCGACTTTAAGTAAAAGTCATTCAGATACTTTAGGATCTAAGTTTAAGGATGGTGGTGTGGCCTCTACTGTGGACGCCATTTTCACATTACAACAAACCCAAATGTGACGATCGAGGCGACGGCGTGTCCGTGCCTTGTTTTCTGCAGTGATGAGGAGGGACGAGAACCAGCTGCTGCGTCCACACACGCACGCGCACGCCACGCCCCCCTTGACCTCGGACGCAGTGCCATCCACAGAGAGTGGCTGAGGGCTCTCCCCTGGGAGCAGGGGAATGCCGGAGAGGACGAGCGGCACACGATACCCCATTGTTTGGTTTAGCAGTCACTGACTCCCCCCGCTGCTACCGCCGCCACCCGCATCACCCCCCCGCAACAACACGGGCTGACCGTCTCAGCGGGTTAAACTGATTAGAAAGACGTTTGCGGTCCGACTAATCCTCCGTCCTCGCACCGATTCCCGGCTCCTCCAGCCTGGGAAGTGAGTTTTCATTTCCTGATCATCATCGTCATCATCATCATCATAGAACCGGATCCCAACAACAGGTTAAACTCATCACACCTTGTAATAAACCACTAAGATAAAATCGATTAAGCCCTCAGATTTATAGCGATACTTAAATCTGTAGGCACAATTCCGTCTTTCACGGGCCCTTTTACTTAAAAGCACGCGAGGGTGCGTTAGATAAACACCTATGGGACTGCACACATCAATGCTTCTGTGAATATACTGCAGTACAAATAAACCCAATTCCTAGAGTGACGCGCTGATAGAAAATCCAAACTTTACACGCAACTTTTGAGGAAAAAATGCCAGAAAAATCAATGTCCCGCATTCAATTCAGCCCTCCCCGGATTGATTGATCAATCATCCAATCAGTGATGATTTGCACGGCTGTGACGACGGTTCCAGCAGAACCACAACAGCCGACACTTGTATCTGGAAGCTCTTTTCCAGCCAGTGTCGGAATGTGATCCCAGAGTGTCATCGCGTGTTGGTTTTTCGAGGTGAGGGAGAGCTGCCAGTCACGTTAGGGGAAGCGTGCGAGGGGGGACACGGCGACAGGGCGGAGACTGCAGCAGGATTCCCCAAGACTGCTCTCATAATTGAGCGAACATCTGACTTTGTCCCGCGCTGGCAGATGGTGGGTTGAGGCGCGATCCAAGGGGGGAGATTTACATCCATTGTCCGGGCGCACAAACTCCACAAAGAGACAATAGTATCGGTAAAGGGCAAAAGAGAGCAGGGCTGGAAAAAAAATCCTTTCAAAGCCAAACCAATAGCAGCGGAAATTAAGCCGGTCTGCAAGAAATAATCAAGCACATAGAACATTTTAATGCTGTTGGGCCGGAAAACGTTAAAAAGAAAACTGGTGCTGAAGAAGCATCCAGGAGAGAATGTTTAAACCGGAACGGAATGGTTGAAACTTTAACCTGCGCTGTCAGCTGTGTTCGGAAGATGAGTTCACTCTGCATTTGATTAGACCGTCTGCAGAACTGATTAAGAACTAATTTCGGGTGCTGTCAGGCAGGAGTCCGACGCCAATCAGAGCGCAGCCCTGCGCGCTGCAGGAGGAGATTGATGGACCAACCAGACGCCCATTGTGGCTGCTGACACTGATGCGATACCTCCTCAGCAGAGTCGCTGCGCTCAAAGCGACAGACGCTCGGGCTGCTGGATCAGGCCGGATGTCAATGCTTGCTTTATTCACACTGAAAGAACACAATAAACAGGACTGGCTGTTCGGGGTGTTTATTAAAACTGGGAAATATTTTGTGCAGGAAAAAGTCTGTTAACGTTGGACCGTACATTACTGGACCCCCCCCCCCCCCCCCACCCCCCGTTATCCACACACTAATGCGCTAAATGTTTCAAATGACATTTTCGCTCTTCTCATTTCTTTTCCTTTTCAAAGTCAAACGAGGTGCGCGGCTCCTCTCTTCGCCATGTGCAACTCAGTGTGAGTAAAACTTTGTTTGGTTGGATGCTGATTTTGGCAGAGGTCCAAACTGCGGATGCACTTTACACCAATGAGAGCATCCATTTCAACAATCGGTCCCCCATATGGCACCGAGGCCCCTCCTCCACGCTCCATCCCGGCAGAGGGTCTCATTCATGCTTCCAGACAGCGGTTCACTACGAGCCTCCTGGCCCTCGGATCAACTGTTCTGATCTGATCTGGCCCCGCGACAAAGGGAAGACTTTTATGTTAAAGATTATTTTTTTCTCTCTGGACTGCCTGAGGAGTTGAGTCCTCTGGGCAGGTGACCGTTTGCGTTCGCCCGAGATTTGCGCTTGGACAATACTTGCAGTAAGAGGGGGAATTTATCTGTCACCATCGTTTAAGCCTTAAACAAAAGTGTGAGTGGATTCTTATTGAGGCGACCTCTGAAACACCACAGGGACGTTCGTCCAGTGTTCAAAGCTGTGTGAAAGCTCAGTGGTTTTGTGGCGCTCTGGAGGAGCGCAGCGCCTTGCGGTGGACCTTCTGTTGTTTGCCAAAGTGCTTTAGCTTTTTCCACTAATTATTCCCCATTGAAGTTTTTCTATAAAAAGTGCACTGAAACGAACAAGACGGGGCTTAAATGTTCGGGATCCAAGAGCACCTGATAAGAGAAGTGAGCGGATTAAAAGAGCGAAGTCTTGGAGAGGAGATGGATCCAGTCCGGTCGTGGGTGCGTAATGTCGGGGTTGTGGATGCGAACGTAGCGGCGCAGAGGTACAGTACAAACACAGCTGTTCCGCTGACATTAACTCAGTATTTTTCAGCTACACTCGTTGATTTTTATTCAAATGTCATTATTATTTTTCATGATGAAGGATTATGTGTTCACCGATGTGTTATATTGAAGGTGCGGTCTTTCTGTTAGAAACTACTTGTTGCAAAAGATGGCGAGGTTTAGGTCTATATTATTAATATTAATAATAATAATTTTCTTATTAGTAGCAAAAGCATTAATCGTAGAAGTGTTTCTTTACGTCTTGCACTTTGGTTCCTGTGCATTAAACCGTAACTTGTAACTTTAAATAAATCATTTTTTTATACGCAAAGCAGAACTTTGCAAAAATAGTCTCATACTTTTTATTCATAACCCAAATATCTAATATATATCCCCCCAAAATTATGATACAACCTATTTGTTTTCATAGAATAGATATTATATCTGATATAGTTTTCATTGGTTATACTTCATTCAGAAACATCGGGGCCACGCAGTTTAGATGCTCAGAAATGTTAATGTTGTTCAAAACTCTTCGCAGATTATTCCCATGTCTTTCTTACTTTTCATTTATGGATTTGCGTTTTAATTTTGTTTGGAGACCGGAAAACAAAACAATGGGTGGAATTTCCCTAAAAACGCAAATAATTATGTTTCAAGGGCGCACGTCAAAAAATACTTTAATAATCTCAACGCAAAAATCATAGTTAAAATCCCTTGTTTAACTGTTTGTTTTTTTTAAATATTTAAACCCAATTCATTGTGACTAATTCAACTACCTTCTTATTTTAAAAAAAGTCACATCTCACATTAGGTGGAAATGTTTGAGTTTTGTTTTAAAGAAATTTAAAGTAAAAGATGAAACGTACCGCGACGTTTGAGGTGAAATAGATCACAGCGGGGAAATTATCAGCTCATCGATTTTTCAACTTCTTTATTTTCAGTCTGGATCAAAGTCCTTTATAATTTTTTTTTTTTTTTTAATGCATAAATTCAACAGTTAAGCTTCTCTGTATTCTGTATTCTTTATCAATTTCAATTATTCAAATTATTCTTGGACACAATTGATAATTATATTCTTAAGCCTTAAAACGTTATAATGATAATAATGATAATAATTATTGCTATTTACCCATTAGTCCTTTTAGAGTATTACAAAAGCCACAGGCAATTTGTAATTCTATAGAATTAATATATATTTCCCAATAACACACATTAAAGTGCCTGAAAATCAAACATAATTTATCTTCACACATTTTAAGCTTGATGATTCTCATGTCCTGTCTATGCCAAGGTGGATTTTAGAGATTGTAAACCAGCTTCTTCAAGATATTTTGTTGTCTGAATGAGATGTGTTGGAGGATGAAGCTGAGTGTCTCGTCCTCTCTGCGTCCTCAGTGGGGTCGCTCTGTCCAGGGCCCATTTCGAGAAGCAGCCGCCCTCGAACCTCCGCAAGTCCAACTTTTTCCACTTTGTCCTGGCGCTCTACGACAGGCACGGCCAACCTGTGGAGGTGGAGAGGACCTCGTTTGTCGACTTCGTTGAGCATGACAAGGTGTGTGAGCATCTCTGCTGAAAGGTTTTCAGCAACCCTAAACCATAAATGTTATCACAAACGGCCGAAAAACAGTGAATAATACCTGTGGAAGGGAAGCGGAGTCTCCCAGCCCTGACCAGGTGCTCATCCTGAGCTCCTCCATTAAAGCTGAACATATTGAACAGCTGATGGCAACATGTTTACACAAGTTTTACCCTCAATGAGCTGATGATGGGAGTTTGAAATAGAATATCTAATGACTAATTAGCAGCTTGCCTCATTAGGAGGACATCACTACTTTTAAAATGCAAATTATGCTTGCTGCTGTTACATAGAGAACTCATCATCAAAGTCTCCATTCCTTTGTGCCCCCCCCCCCCCCATATTTCAAATACAGCTGTGGGGGGAGCGTGATTCCTCAGGTTGGACAAGACCAAAATAAGGAAGCGTGCAATGTGAAGTTAAAAGGAGACGAGAAAGCAACGTCTGCAGGCCTTATGCCCGGTGTTGACGGATGTCTCTGCCTCGTGGCGAGGGGAGTTCTCCCCATCCTGTCAGCCACAGTTCACACGTAGTTTTGTCGTGAACTGGAAGTGAGGCAGCAGTGACTGATGCCAGGGCTGAAAGCTGTCAGTATGCTCCTTCCTGTGCCATCCGGCGCAGCGTAATTTGACGGCTGTGGAGGGCTTTATTTTCTGCATGGTTACCCTGGCATCTGTTTTTGCTTTGTAATTATGCAGAGGTAGAGAGGTGGCGCGGCGAAATGAACGTTCAAAAGTTGCCATGCAGAGCATCGTTCTGATGTGGAAGGCCCATCGCCACGTTTGATGCACTCTTTTACTTTCTGGTTCTTCCCGATGCATCTTAATTCCCACACATGCGCTTCCCCTCCATGCAACTGTCTCCCTTTTCTCCTTCCACACTTTCTCTACCTCCCTAACCTTCCTGGTTCCCTCTCCTCCTCTCAGACTCCCGTCTCAGTGATGCCAACCTCCTGGGTTATTGGACCAGAGAGCAATCCTTTGAGACCACTTAGAAAGACCAGTCGAGGTAGAGGAAGTGAAAGGAAGGGAAGGAACAAGGAATGGAGAAAGTGTGTGGAACTGTACGTGTGTCTGTGTCTGTATGCGGTGGTAGTGGTGGGGGTGGCGGTGTGAGGCTGAGAGCCTGGGGGGAGGGAGGGTTAGTGGAAAGGAAGTTTTTCTGTCAAGGTCGAGTGCTGCTCCGTTTCGCACACAGTTCTTTCAACTCTCCGAGACGCACTTTGCGCACACTCGCGTGCGCATGTATCCGTGCCAGTGCTGAGAAGAGAACAATTACAAGTGATCTCAGGGTTTTAGGTGTTGATATCCAACATGCTGGTTCAGACTCTGCAAAGATCCCTGGGTAAGCGCTCATCCTTCGAGTCCCACGTGGGGCAGAGCCTACAATACACTTTGATCTTGACGCTGCTCCAAAAAGAGGATGAGCTACAGGATTAAGTGATGCTCTGCTGTATTTATCTGTTTCCCAAATGTGCTTAACTGCATGTTCCATTTTTTGTGTGTGTGTGTGTGTGTGTGTCCTCTCTTTTCCAAGGAGCAGTCAGGAGAAAAGACCAACAACGGTACTCACTACAAGCTGCAACTCCTCTACAGCAATGGTGAGTAGACTCCGACGTGGCGCCAAGGCCTACAGCCCAACACATGCACATTTTCCCACATCTTTGCTGCCTCCTTTCCTGACTCACCTCGCCTATCTGAGCTCATAAATAACCTCCTGCTCATCCTTTAATCAATGGGTTTGTACTGCTCGACGTGCAGCTCTGCACGTCTGGGCCCACGTATGGCGAAATGATGTCGCTACCCCGGCCCAATTCCCCTGTCCCTCATTCACTCCCAGCTTCCCATACCTCCCTCCCCCCATGGCGCTTCCACATCAGATCCCGAGAAATACACAGAGAAATTTGGTTCCCATGAGCCACTGCTGCCCCTGCTCTGCCATCATGGTGGCACCCATGGGAGAGAAGATAAAAGAGATGCTCCAGAGCAACCCCCTTGTAGATGCTCCAACACACACAAACACACACACACAAGTGCGTACTTACACACCAAACACACTCCTCCACATCCTCTCGTCTCACCCCCCTCCCCCAAGCGATATCAAAGGCATCTCAATTGAGACTTTGATGAGGCGAATGGGTCTTTAAATGCAACGCTCTCCATAAAAATCCTTTGGATGATGAATTCTTTAAAGAAACGATTTGATGCATGCCTCTGCTTCATCACGTGCCATCGACAACACCAGTTCTGCATCAACCACAGGTTTGTGTGTTCTCCAAAGAGCCCAAATCAGAGCCACACCTGGGTGAACTGATGTGAAGAACACACTTACTTCCTTAACTCACCAACTGCTGCTGGCAAATGATCTATCAAACGTTAGGAATTTATGACATGTTAACTGCAGGGGAATCATAGGGAACCATTGTGAGAATGGCACTGGGAATTCTGTAGAATATGACAAATCGGTATCAAACACGATTCCCAATCCCCTCAGAGACCATCAGAGAAAACATGGACTTCTTGCCAATCTTATTTCTCCATGTTGGCTGGCCTGTGTTCAACGCTTCCTCTGAGAACGTATCCACCATATTTTGACTAAAAAAAAGGGACATAAAGTCATAAATCTTTCCATTTTATTCTGCGAGTCCTGCTGTGTTCCTTTAAAGCAATTGGTTCTGGTGGGTTTAGCGGTCTCATTCCAGCTCGATTGATTCATTTCACAATTGCAATGTTTTAAAAATATACTGGTGGGGGTTTCCCCCCCCCATTCTTTTCCTAAAATCAATCATTTCAGTCATGTGATCACAGCCAGGATCATTTTTTGCAGGTGTTCGCACAGAGCAGGACCTCTACGCACGACTTATCGACTCCGTCACTAAACAGGTTGGTGAGCTTTCCAAAAATCTGCTCTAAAGGAATTTAACCCCCTCCTGAAGGTAACAGTTTAAATCTGTGGAACTCAATCTGTTGCTCTTCATCTCCTCCCCTCAGCCCATATCCTACGAGGGACAAAACAAAAACCCAGAAATGTGCAGAGTTCTCCTCACACATGAAGTCATGTGCAGGTGAGTTTTTACATGTGCAGCCCCCAACGGGCACAACTTTCACCCATTATAATCATCCAGTGGGTTGTGTCATAGTCAGGTTTAAATGTAAGTTTAGGGCCACGCTAAGAGCCTTTTTTTTTTTTAAACAAAAACCAAACTGTGGTTTCAAATGTAAGTCTGGCCTGTCATCCTCACTGTTTCCGTGGTGACCCCCGCTGCTTTCTGCTGTATTGCAGCATGTTATCAGCCAGCTTCTGTTTCTTCTTGGGGCTTGTGCCAGTGTTGGGAGACAATCCACCGTCCCCAATGAGAGGTGACCCCCCCAGCTCCTATACAAGTTATTGTGTTTGAACTATTTCAATGAGAAAAACAAGATCTGGGCTTTGGTTATTATTTTACAGCTGAAAAACAAACAAACACAAAACAGGTGAAGATGTGTTCCAGAGAGGTAGGGAACTGGGACACTGACCCAGGACCCATGTGGTAGCAGGAGGAAAGACAGGGGGCTGGAACATGGAGAGAGGGGCTAACAGAGTGGGGTTTGCCATTGTGCAGCCAGCAGATGCCCGAATGTGACTCACAGCTGGCTAATAACAGAGCCGGAGAGGCAGAGGGCAAGCGTCACAGCTGGGGAGTGAGGCCGTCTGACAGGGGGGCGGAGGGGGGCAGGGCAGGGCCAAGCTGGGACACGAGAGGGGTAAGGCGAGGTGTAGGGGTGGCAGATGGTTAGGGGTGGGGGCACCTTTGTTATTCAGTGAAGGGGACTTTGTGGGGGCGGTGGCCAGCAGGCTCCTCAGACAGGACTGCTGACGAATGGTAAGATGCCGTGTGTGTTTGTGTGCGTGTGTGAGTGTGTGTCTGTGTCTGTGTATGAGTGTGTGTGAGCGTGCGTGAGCCTGCATGGGGGTAGAGTTTGATTTTGAAATCAATGTGACAGATTGCCTGGCTGGCTTTTCACTTCTGAATGGTCTCTCACTGTTTGTAGGGTGTGTTGTTGTACCTTTTCTTCCTCTTTTATTCCTTTGTCTCTTCTTCCCCTCCCCTCTCATGCGTCCTTTGTGTGATCCCGGGCCTTGGCCGACTGCAGGGCTCAGTAGTCTGGGTTATAGTGGATGTGGAGGGTCCTGACAAATGATGCCTCCTCCTTTTTAATTAGTTTTTTCCCCAAACCGACTGACTTTTTTTTGTCTTTTCTGTCTCTTTAACTGCTCACCCAGCCGCTGTTGTGAGAAGAAAAGTTGCGGCAACAGAAACGAGACCCCCTCTGACCCAGTCATCATTGACAGGTAATGAGATCAAATCACATCCACTCTATTGCACTCCACCTCAGGCAGACAAACAGGTACTGTAAGAATCCCCTCTGAGTCCCGATACAACCAACTTCTGGGCAAAGTTGCACAGTTTCGTCCACGTGTCTGACTTCCATGTGTTCCAGTTGCTTTGATCCAAACTGATGGCCTGTTTTCAAGCTGAGATCTTTCACTTCTATCACTCATTACATTTAACGTCTGGCATCACACCTGAAACCTTCCAGAATTATACATTTGCTTTCATCAGAAGCATGTGGCTCTTTTATACCTCCAGTCAACCCCACATATGTAGTGAATGTTCACCCTGACGGGCATTTATCAGGCTTAAAAGCAGATGACCGACGCCATGATCAGCATGTGTGAGCGCTTTCACGCGTGTGTGGCTCCTGAGGTCCTGCCTGGCATTAACCAGCGTGATGAAGGCTCATGAGCAGAACGCACAGAAAATACTTTCTCTGTGATGCTGAGGATGCAACCCTCATCTCCTGAATCCATCCGGTACCCCCCAGTCTCTCCTTTTCCATCTCCCTTTCTTTCTACCCTTCTCACAAACAGTCTGTCGAGAAAACACTCTTCATATATGTCAAGGACCCTTCTTCCCCCTCCTCAGTTCAAGTTGGCTGGCTGTTGACAGCATGTCTCCAAGGATCTTTGCCGAAGATAGTTTTCATATAATGGAAAAATCGGGCTGTTGTCTTTTGAGTTTTCCCATAATTCCTTGGAGCAGCTGCTTTTCTCATTTACTCTAGCACACTGGTCTCCCAAACTTTTTTTTGTACATCCTCCTTACATGGCTAAAATGCATGAAAGTTTGTTTGCGTGTCTTCCTGGAGGAGCAACTCCTGCCCCACTGTGCGCATTTGTGTGCAGGCCGATATCTGTCTGCAGGGATTGATTTAAATGGAATCATTGACCTACTGTACTCACTAATCACACTGGGCATATCCCGTCCTGATGGGAGCTTCTTCCTCTTGACTGGCCTGTGAAATCCACTCCTTGGGGAGTATAGAGTACTAGCAGCAGTTAATTTCTGATAAGCCAATGGAATTTTGCGTGGCCCTGTGCCCTTATGTTCACACTGTCAGTAAAGTAAAGAGATTTACAGGACAAAGAGTGTATGTGAGGTTGTGGTACACACTTGTACGGCGTTCACAAACAGAGGTATTTTAATGCAAGTGTGTGTGTGGAGATCCTTACATGTTTATTTATGTATGTATATAGATGTTTGTGCAATTGTGTATGTGTCTTTGTGACCCCTACGCTGACCTTTTTTGCTCAATGCTTGGGTCTTAAATTATTCATGGCTGTGTGTGTGTGTGTGTGCGCGTGTACGTGTGCATTTGTGTGTGTGAATCTGTGGTTCCAATAATCAGCCTCCTGCTCCCAACCCCAACACCTGTTCTCCAATTAACATGCAGCGTGCTGGGGCCCACTTGCTCACATCGCCCAGCTTCTGCTTTCTACCCATTTTTTATTTTTCCTGCTCCCTTCCTCCACTTCTCGCCCCCTATCAGGACGACTGCGCGGCCTACTCCGCCCTTTCCACTCACATCTACCCGGCGTTTACCATTTTACTTTTCTGCTGCTTAATAACTCAGTTCCTGTTCGTTTCCTTCCCTTTAGCCTGTCTAATTTTTCCATAATTAGGTGGTGTCATTAGGACACCTACCCAAGCACAGGGGACTCAGCAATTCCCCAAACAGTCCAAACCCCCTCTTTTCTAATCTCCTTTCCATATTGTTTCAGTTTTTTTCACCCCTTCTCCTGCTGCTGCTGCTGTAGTCCCCCCCCCCCCCCCACACACACACACCATTCCCACCTCCTCTTCCCCCTAATCCTTATTTGAGTGAAAGGAAAGAGAGGAGATCACAGCTGATCCACAGGGAGGGGTGAAGGGATTGGGTTGGGGGGATGGGGGGTTTGAGGCTCAGGGATGAAGGGGGCAAGGGTAGTGACAAAGAGATGACTCTTGAGTTTCCAGCGAGAGAGCATTATCTGATGTCCTGCACCCCGCCGCGTCTAATAGTTTTACAATTGTGTAATAGTAACATTGGAGAGCTGCTGTACTCACAGACCTCTTTGACTCCTCCGTTTAGACGCTGTCTTGTCGTTGACTGATGAGCTGACTTGTTGTCTCAATGGTTAGATGATTGATCAGCGGCCAAACAGATCCATTCCTGTGAGAACCATCACCATTAACCACTTCACCTCCAAGCTCACTGCACTGATTGTTCCTGCTAGTTTGGGCTTAGCTTCATGGATGTTGGTGCTCTCGTGTGAATTTGATCAGCCCCCCAACAATTTTTTGGGGGGCTGATCAAATTCAAACATGAGACTTAAGAAAAGTAGATCCCAAAACCTTGTGCACCGTTTATCTGGGACGAAAGACACCTTTTCAGATTTATTTACCGGGTCCCTTTACCAATGACAAGCCTGTCAGTTAAATTAAAGACAGGATTATCCTCATGACTGATTCTGGCAGTGCTTTTTCACTGATATTCTTTCTGTCATTATCTAGAGGTCTTCTTCTCAGAGACATTCCCAATATTAACTCAGGTAGATCTGTTAATGGTGGGATTATTGCCACTCTGACCTCTGACCTCTGGGAAAACTATATTGGTTCTGGGCCAAAGCTGGCCCCTGTATTTATGAGTAAACCATGGGTTTACAATGGAGACAAGCAGATGTCAGTATTAGAATTAGGCACTGTGTGTTTTTGGATTGGCGCAGCGCTCGGTGGGAGTGCATGCTTTTATATTTGGCTAAGAAGGTGGGATCAATATTCGGTCATAAGGACTGTGAGGAGGGATCCATGGTATGGCAGGAGCCTTGTGAGGATGGGGGAGGGTGGTGATGAGGGGGGTGATCAATGGCAAGCACTATCTCACTAATTGATCGTGTTTCCAAGAGGGGGCTTTTTTAACAAGCCTATGCTCTGAGAAAAGGAGAATAATCAATAGGAATTTTCCAATGTTGTCAATACGGCTTCTCCCCCTCTCACATCCAAAATGAGCTTGGCAAGATTTACACACACTCATATATGTCAAGGTTTAATAAGCAAGTCCTCCACCTGGAAGGCACCAGTGCTGTCGTTTTTCACGTATGAGGTTCAAGCAATTTCAGATGATCATTTTACAGTTTGAGAAATGATTAGTTGTCCGAGCTGTTAGCTCCACTTCAGATACTTGGTCTCCAAGAGGAATCCATTACTCTTAATCTAAGGTTGTGGGTCGTATCGATCTGTTTGTGGTCTTGGTTCTAGTTACGTGCATGTACCACAGCTTTGTTTTCAACTAGTCCGGCCAGTTTCTTTTTCCAGCGCTAATCAATATGTAGTAGATAGCTTTACAGTATTCTCAGCTCAATTACAAAATTCCCCCGTGGAACATTTATAATTTGTTAATACCTTGTACTCTTGCAAATCCTGGAGGGCGTCCCAAATTAAAGAAGATTGCAAAGATAAAGCCACGCCTTCAGTTTCCTCTCTCTCAGACTAGTGAAACAGTTTGACAATAGAAATATTCATAAATGATTTGCTGCTGTATGTAATTATCTGGTTTTGCAGTGAATCCGAGCAGTAGTTTGGCCATCCTATCATATCCACCTTCCAGTGCCTGCTCATTTTTGTATCAGGATAATCGCGGTGTATGCTGGCAGGTGGGATTAAAATTTACAAGCTTCTGATGCTGTTTTCACCTTCGCATTTATTTCACTGTTCCTGCAGCTGGAACCATACTGTAGTTTCTGCCTGTACTGTAAAAGTAAGGAACACAACCTTCCATATTCTGCAGCAAAAGAAAACACAAGCTCTGGAAAACAACATTTAACTATCGACCAAAGAATAAAAGCATTTGTAACATTTGTTGGACCGTGTCAGGGGTCAAATTCCTCCCCTTTCCCAGATGCATACTCGCATGCTGCTGCCAAGTTGCCTCTTTCAGTCATCACGTATGTGCACGCACACAAGTTGAAATATTTCTTTTTGTTGTAAATAACTTCCATAAAAGCTGAAAACTGCAGGGCAGTGCTACTCCTCAAATAAAATCCAGAAAATTGAGTTTCTGACGTGTAGCAGATTAAGAAAATCCATTTCCTCCATCTCTCACACTGAGATGAAATGTGTTTTCTGTTTTGGTCTTACAGCAAATGTAAATGCTCAAAATCTGTCACAACCTCGCACAGTAACTAATATGCTAATCACACCCACCTATCACACACACTTTACATGGATACACACAGAGTTCGACACTTTGGCCCCTCCAGTTTTCTGTCAAGGGCCCCCAGTGCTGTCCAGTCCCTCCAGACCCCCTGTCAGTGAACCCCTCAGGCTCAGGGGCCTGGCAGCGTGGCGACAAGGCCTTGAGGCTCCAGTGCACACTGGCTTACATTGCAGAGCAATATGCAGGTTGGACCACTGAGCAGCTGGCACAAGACCATGGGGATGGATCCCCCCTTGGGGCAATTCAGGAGGGAGAATGACACAAAGACAGACAGGGAGAGACGATGCGATGTCTGGAATATCAAATTCACTGACAGGTTGTGCTTCAAACTGCAAGGGAATTAGACTGGCAAAAATAAAAAAGAGAACACTTTGTAGAAACTTTCTGGTCTGATGTGAACCAGGACGATCCTGGACTCCAGTGTGCACAGGAAGTGTGTAATGAGTAGTAGGTTATGAGCCGAGTTTGTGTTTGGTCACCTTTGCTCCGCTTCAGGCAGTGTTAGCTGTTGAGGCTTGAACCCTGACACGAGGAGTAGGCCCAGTTTGTTTTCTTTTAGAGAGCCTACAGAGGGGGCAGTCGGAAACAGAGCGGGGAGAGATGTTTTCGCAGGAAATGGGAATGGACTACCAATAAGCTAATGTGGAGTAACTGCAGGGGGGAGGTTTTGAGTGGGTAGGATGCAAAGAAGAGGAGAGAAAGGGATTAAAATATCTGAACTGCTGCTCAAAGGCTCCCAAAGGCTCTGAAATTAGTCTCTCGGCAAAGTGGCGAGGGCAAACCCGACCATTTGTCTGGTCAATAATAACGTTCACCTTTGATTGAGCCTGGAGAGATTAAGAAGGGGCACTCAGAGGATCAGAAGAGGTTAGATTAGTGTGAATTAGAGGTACTTCAAGCCATAAAGTGAGCAACTTGTGATTATCATGGTGAGTTGAGGTTGGTTGCCTTGTTTTGGATTGAACTGTAGAACTAGTGTAGTTGCCACTGTAACGGTACCAGTTTAATCAGGTGTGTGAGATGGGCGACAATCAGTCACCGTATCAAAGAACAAGGGTGTTTTTTTTGGTTGATGTCACTGCTGTTGGGCCCTGAGCGAGTGTGGTTGTGCACATGCGTGTGTGCGTGACCATCGTCCTGTTAAGGTCTTAAATTTCACTAATGACTTAACGATGCCCCCTGGTGCCGGCGCGGCCCCGCTAGACACTTTTGTTTGTTTGTCTCCTTATCTGGAATCTGTTCCAAGAGTCATAATTCTGAGAGCGCCCCAGTCTCGCTGTTTTTGAAAACACACGTCACTTTTGAAAGCACAACACTAATATTTACACATCTGAGGCATTTATAAAACTGATTTACTCTCGAACGAATTGTTTTAGCCAGAAATGCAAACAAGTGAAAGCAAACAAGCACTATAAATGTAGTTTTTGTAAGATGGAGCTGATAACATCGTGCAGATAGCACGGGAGCGCAGGGGAGAGATTTACATGCAAGCAGAAACGATCGCGAGTGCTGCAGCTTTTCTTTTTCCCCCTCCTCACGGGAAGAAGTAAGCCAGGCTTAGGGAAACAGGAGTATAATGGCTGTAATGTCAGTAGAATGTTTTGGATGCGGGCGTGTGTCATCGCGTGTGTGCGGAGGTACTGATGAATCTGTCAGGTCTCAGGGCAGGGGGTGATGTGACTGCTGACAGGCTCCCAGCAGGCCTGCTGAGAGCTCCAACAGTCTGTGTGCCCTCCCTGCAGCACCCCCACCCCGCCATCACTTGACTCCCCCCTCCTCTCCCAGTCCTCGGCTCCACACATTTGTTGTGTATTAGCCACGGACAGTAAATTACAGCCGCCTGGACCTCTGCCTGATTCCATACCCATGTCTTCACGCGTTCCTCTCCTGCCTCCCTCACCCCAACGTGCTATTAACTCACCTTCCCTGCGTACGTCTGTCTGTCTGTCTTCCTCCTTTTCTCTCCTTTTTCTCTCCCTGCGTCTGTCATATTCGCCTTGGCTCTTCAACTCCTTCAACCCCTGTCAGACTTCACTCCTCTTTCCTGTCTTTCTTTCACTTCTGTTATAGTTTTGTGTTCTTCCATTGTGTCACGTTACAGTACACTCCTCCACTCCCCCCCTTTACTTTCTTACAGGCAGGTCCCTGTTGTCTAAGCTTCACAGGTTTCATAGCCTCTCCTTTTTTTCTGTCTTTCTCTCTCTCTCTCTCTCTCTCTCTCTCTCTCTCTCTCTCTCTCTCTCCCCTTCTCTCACACACACCTACACACGCACACACTCGCACACACACCTCCCCAACCATCCGCACCCTCTCTTTCTGGAAACAGATGTTGTTTGTCAGATCTTATCATTACTGGCTAATTAAGAAGACATCTCTTCTCCTTCTGTTGTTGCGTCTCTCTTTCCTCTTCTCTTCCTCTCAGTGGCACCCATCCCAGATTCATTGGTCTTGTCAGAGAAAGGTTCAGGTCGAGCTTTGATAGCCAGATTATCGGTCAATCTAATTGATGATTGATTGAAAGGGTACGGACGCAGCAAGATTAGTGTTGTTGCATGGCAGGTGACCTCCTGGTATCCCTGAAATCTATTCAGCTTCAGCTTCGGAGCTCAGTGTCTTCATTCGACAGTTGAGAGTATGTTTTGAATCCTTGTCCCTCAGGACTCAGCAAGCTTGCTGGGAGAGGTGAGGCTACTGATGGGACTTCTATTCCCTGTCCTGGTTGTGAATTCATGTTCTCAACACTTTGAATATCCATCCATTTGGCAGCCTGTCTGTAGTCTCGTGTGGCTGGGCTTTGTATGCAAACCCTAAGCTGAGACATCAACTCATTTCCCATCCCCGCTGCTCGTTTAGCAGCCAACGAGATGTAATGCCGTAAACCTCCGCGTGGAACGGCAGCCTTCCTATCACTTTCGCTTTCTTCCTCTCCAGCCGAGCTGCCGGGCCTCGTTTGTTTTTGCAGTGGCGCTGTTGAAGGTTTTACGGCAATGCTAAGCTCAGTAAATCAGCGCCGCTGCTTTAAACGTTCGACTTTGTCACAGCTCTCAAGTAGTTTTGGAGACGGCGTGGGGCTGGGGCCGAGGTTGCAGGGGTGAAACCAGCCTGGGAGGCTGTGGGGGAAGAGGCCAGAAGGGGCAAAACCAATCCAGCAGGCATTATGTTTTAGATATTTATATGTTCACTGTCTGGGATTGATTTGATCACAGTTTTAAGTTATTATTATTATTATTATTATTATGATTATTATTATTATTATTATTATTATTGTTGTTGTTGTTGTTGTTGTTAATATTATTATTATCATCATCATCTTTTTACAGACATTTCATTTTAATTGACTTTATTCATGCACAACAATATGTTTATCATTAGTTATACTACTAAACATTGATTGTGAATTATACTGATTAAAACATGACATTTTGCCAACTTCAGAGTTTATAATGTGGAGTCAACATCAGGTTTCACACACTGGTACTAATTCCACTGTGGTTAAAGCTGATTTCAACAACCAAAGAAGTTCGATTAGGAAAGCGGATAATTCCATTAATCACAAAACATACAAAGATTTCAATAAGTCATTTTAGGCTCTGGGCTGCTATTCTTACTGCTGGGTTGTTAATTGGCCCTCAGCTGTAACACTTGGGTTAAATTAAGACGCCATCTGTCTTTTCAGTGATGACTGACACATTTCAGAAACTGTTGCCAAAAGAGTTAGAAACTCTGACCTTGGATCCAAATAGCCAGTCAGATATTTGCTGGTGGGGCTGATGCCACATATACCCTGCATGTTTTTGGTGGTGGAGGGGAGGTCGGACTGAGGAGCGGGTGTGAAAGGTCCTGTGGTGGTATGTGACAGAGGGGGTATCAGTTCATGGAGGGTTTTCTGTGCCCCATTAGCAGTGTCAAAGGTCATGTGCCCCGGGTGTTAACCCTGGTGACCAGTCTAACTTCCAGTCTGCCAGGGGACCTGGGTCCAGGGGTATTTATTACTAACCCCCACCCCAGCTTTCCATCCCCCCCAAATGCTGCTCTCCCACTGGAGGAAAACAAAACACCCTGATCCCTCTCAGCCCAGCCATTCATGTACTAATTGGTTTCATATCCATACACTGATGCATGAGGACTAATTTGTATATTTGTGCCCTACATACACTTCAAAAAATACACTTCAACAATCCCCAAACAAACCTGGCGTTATTTCTACTGAAAAATCCGATCTCTGTTCTTACACGAGTGACTGTGCACACGCGGCTGCTTGCGAGTTGTTGGTTTCCCTGTGAGCTCATGCATGAACGTGTATGTTTTGTACAGCCAGGGTGACATATGCATGCGTCCACACAAGCATCTGGGCTTGCTGTATGAGTTAGTGCTCCAAGTGTGAGAGTGTGGCAGAAGAAGGCCCTTAGCGTGTCAATATGTTTTAATGCTTCACATCTGGTTTCCTAATTTTCCTCTCCCTGTTCGCCCTCCCTGTAGCTCCCCTCCACCGAGATGTCAGGACACTGTTTTGTTTTTTCAGGGTGATGGAGGGGATGTCGGATGAGTGATGGTCCCGAATGCAGGACATAACATTACCCCCTCTCCTTTCTTTTTTAGTTATCAGTTTCCTCCACTTTTTATTTTCTAGAGCATCAACGCAGACTTTGACCTTCTGTTTACTGAACACATGCCACAAAGCGCATCCACATCTGCCAAACAAAAATGACGACACCATCCTCCTCTCCGTTCTTCTTGCTGCTTCCTATTCCATGATGCTGTATCAAAGCATACATTTGTCATGTCTGGTGCTCTAACTCAAAAGGCCAAAGCAAAGCCCAGAAAGATGGGTGGAAAAAGTTTTCCAGCTGTGCCGCTAACTAACTTTAGACTTTGTGCATCACATGCTTCAAGAGTCGCTGCTACCAGTAAAGTTTCATTTACAATGAACACAGAGGGCGATGTGTTTTATGTCTATGTGAAAAGGCAGTTTGTGTCAACAGTGATTAGTGCTGATGAATGCCTATGAATTTTTTTAGAGGTCCTGTGCTGCTTGGGTGCTCGCTGCATGATTAAGGCCATATGTAAAGCAAAGTGTGTAACACTTATGCGTAACAGATGCCCCAGGGATCCGAGAAACATAAAACTTAAGGGCCACACCGATGGGGGAAATATGTACAAACGCCACATATTCACTATTGTTTTTAGTTTCACTAGTTGCCGACCAGTCTTGAATTAGTTTTAGTCGTGCACGTTGTCACCACCCGGATGGCCGCCTCATGCTGCGTGTGCCTGTGTTTAGTCTTGGGAACCGAAGCAGATGCAGACAAAAGGAATCGTAGACCTTGACAAAGAGGCAGAAGTGAAGACAGAGAAGAAAAAACAGACACCCTGCGGTGCCACAGTGGAAAATGATCCCGAGGTTTAAGACTTGGAGTCTATGGTTTGTTTGTGTTTCCTGTTTCAAGTGTGTCTGTGGAGGGTAGGTTCGTGGGGAGGGAAAAAAAAAACTCAGTTTCCATCGCTGCAACACCGTACACCTCTGTGAAAATTGTGATTTTTCATGCATACGTCGAAAAGATAAAGAGAAATAAAGCTCTGAGTGGAAATTGTTAGTTGCCTAACACCAAATTATCTATCACTGTTAGCATGTGCGACAGTTTCAAAGTGAAATGTGTTTCCCATTAACTGTGTTTAAACTGTGAGTGACTTAACAGTCTTCTAAACAAACGGAATCGCCACCGTTACGTCTGTGTTATTCAATCTAATCATCTGTGAGTGCAAAGAACAAGACAAATAGTAACACTAAACATGCCTGAGCTAGTGGAGTTTCTTTGAAAATAGCTGTTCTCTGCAATTTCCCTGTGACATGGAGATCACCTCCAACTCCTTGCTCGCACTCCTCATCCGCCCGCCCTGGATGGGGAGGTGTGTGGGTGTATTACATTACGAAAACAAAAACAAACAAGAGCAATATTAAACTTTTGCAACCACAATAGAGGAGGGGGATAAAAACAGAGGGTCTTCGACTTCTTATTAATTATGCAAGATTAGTCTAATTATAATTCAGCAAATGAATGTGTGGCAGAAGGTGCGAGGCGACGGGACTGGGAGATTTGCATGTTAAGTGGGCAGAGGGAAGCGGCTAATGCATGCTAATATATGCGTCAATGTCTCGCTTTAATTTCAGCATTTGCAGCTGTGTGCGTCCGAAACCGAGGGGGGTGAAAAGTTGACTCAATGGGTTTTATTTTTGGGGAGGGGGGCAAGTTACATAGGGGTGTTGGTGTATTAGAGTGTGAATGCACGCATGTGAACGCACGCGTCTGCGTGTGTGGCATCTGGTGTCATGCAAACAGGGAATGATGAGAAGAAGTCAACAAACAAGGTCAAGAACCCTTCAGAAAGTGCACGGAGCTTGAGATGGATGTAGACAACCGCTCAATTAGGGTTTTGATTTTGCTATCTGAGGCGTCGCTGCATTTTTTCTCATGTCAGTCAGTCAGATGAATGATGACCCCACGTTGGATAAACACTGCTTAAGTCCAAAGACTAAACATAGTTCCAAAAACAAAGATTCCGTCCCCTACTTATATATATATATAGGCTGTTAAAGTGGTCCAACGTCACTGTCCACTACATAATGCACAGTCCCCAGAAAGGTAGTAAACAGAGCTAAACAGGCCCATGTGGAATTTAACATATTACCACCCAAAACTCTGCTTGGAAGCTGGTGGTCCGGCTCTCACTAATAGATTATGGTCGCCCTTTGCCAAACAAAATATTGATTGTCCTCCACAGAAAGAGCTCAAATCAAGAATTACTGGACTCACTTTTGGAAGTGGGAGCTATTTTCAAGCCAGTTTCATTTCACAGGGGATGGAGCTGGAGCGAGCGATGGAAGAAAAGCTGACAAAACAAGGGAGAGACTGGTATTCACTGGGAGGGTTCAGGCATGTGAAGTTCCTCTCCCAACAACCGTTTTCCATTAGAATGACTTATATCTGCAGAGAGCGCCATGTGGGTGGGATAGTTGACCATGTGTCCAAATAACCACGGCCTCCATCTGAAGCATTTTTCTTCTCTGCCGTTGTCGCTCGTTTAATTGGAACATTAATTGATGCATTTTTAACAAGCGTGACGGAACGACGCTCCCCGAGATGTGACGTAGACATCTGGTCTAAGGGCTGGGCCGTTGTCAACCACCACAATTAACACAGCGCCGCTTCCAGGCCCACTTCTCTTCTGTTCCTCTGCAAATTCTGCAGATTTCTCCTGACTGAGTGATGTCCTGAGCCAGGTGCACCTGCTCTCGTGCACGTTCCTGCCTCTCACCTTGCAGAGGCTCCCTCTACCTCTACTCTCTATGTTTCCGTGATGGAATGTGTTCTTGTTGTTGCCTTCCCTTTCCCTCCACTGTCTTTGCCTCTCAGCATGGGGACTTTGGGATTGCGGCAGAGCTTCGTTGTCAAGGCAACGAGCTGTGTTGCCGAACTGCGTACACCTGGGATTTGGAGTCTCTCTCTCTCCCCCCCCCCCGTATTCTTTCCTCTCCTCTTTTTATTCCACCTTTCTCTCAGGTTTTCTTTGGTGTTGCAGAGGCTAGCCGAACCCTCCCGTTCTCTGTTTCTCTCGCTCTCCTCAGCCTATCACCCTCAAGTACTCACTCATGCATAATGAGACACATACAGTTGAAAACAAAATCCGTGTCCTGCGCTTCTATCACTGCCTTACATTTCCACCTCCTCATTTCACTTTCTCTGTAGATGTCTATACTCCGTTCCCTCTCCATTCCCATGTGGGGGTTCAAATATGGCTTTGCGGGATACCACAGTCCCCTGAGTCCCCGGGCATACATCACTGTCTCTGGTTTACTTTGAAACACAACAGCGCTGCTCACCGGACGACGCTTCAAATTCTCATCACTTGATTTAAAGTGTAATAACATTGACTTAATATGGAGCTAAACAGCTGTGATTGATGTCAGAACTGCAATCAAGCGCACGTGACAGCGGCATCCCGGGAAAAATAATGAACGTTTCCTCAGAGCGTTTCAAAGTCGCAAATGATCACAGGCGTGACTCCTTCATGATTTCTTTCATTACTGATCTGCAAACATGTGTCCTTTTATTTACCTTTGCAGGTTCTTCTTGAAGTTTTTCCTCAAATGTAACCAGAACTGTCTAAAGACGGCTGGAAACCCAAGAGATATGAGGAGATTCCAGGTATGAAATGATCGCTAATCTACGTTCTTGTTTTTCTTTGTCTTTCTTCTCTTTGATTTCATTTGTCCAACGTATGAGATGGTGTTTACACGTCATCAGTCAATTCAGAGATTGAGGTGAAAGTTAAAAATCAATGAGAAGTTAGTAAGAGAAAGCGAGTCAGATATGTGGGATCCATGATTTTTTTTTGGTGGGAGTGGGGGTGCAGGAAATGGGCTGAGGTGTTTCAGGAAGTTGTCAAGAATTGACTGATTGGGTCCAGATGGAGGAGGTCATGCTCTGTGACCCAGGAAGTGGTCACAGGGGACACTCCCGCCTCACTTCCTCCTCCGTCTTTCAGCAACAGCGGCTCCCCGTCTGGCATTCTCCTTCTCCCAGCAAACCTCCGTCCCTTCCTCATCTCCGTGCCTCCACTGTCTTCCACCTTGTTTGCTTTAACTCCTGCAATGGTAAAATTGTTGCAATACATAATATTTACTTTGGCAGAACTAACCAATTGGTCCTTTCTATCAGATTTCATAAAAATGGCAAAAAATATTAATGGGTGACATTTTTAAAATCCAAATCGCCCCATATCTAAAACATAAAAAACAAGCTCTTAAAATGCAATCTCATCATCACATTTCCATTGAGAGAAAACTTAACACGCAGCGTCCCATCATTTATTATGTCTGTCATCTGCGTAAAGTCGACCTGGGGAGGGACACACATGGTGAGCCCAGAAAATCAAATTAAGGCTACTACATATATCATCCCACGCTTTTAACGGCCAGCTGAAACGCAAGATTTGATCCATATGTTCGGATTGAAGGAGAACGGGATGAGCTCGCTGTGACCTTTATGAATCAAAGTTAGGCAAGAGTGTGAAGAACACATGGAGACCTGAGGGGGGCTGGAGGGGTGCACGAGCGGTGTCATCGCTAGAATGTCGACATATTACGATCCCGGGAATGTCCCATTACCTGCTGAGAAATGTCCCTTTCCCTGTATATGGAACCAGTTTACTGCTGTAACCCGACCTCGTGACTCGCAGCGCGCTGTCCAACCTCGACGTTCAAGCCTCTCCTGCCTTTCAGGTGGTCTTGTCCAGCACTGTGAGCGTCGACGGCCACGTCCTAGCCGTGTCTGACAACATGTTTGTTCACAACAACTCGAAACACGGCCGCAGAGCTCGCCGGCTGGAGCCGGGAGAGTCTGTGGAGAGCACAATGGAATATGGTGAGAAACTGGAAAACACTGCCGCGGTGCACGTATGCTGTTTTATTTTATTGCACATCCATTTAATCATTCACTCTCAAATACATGCATGATCACAGAAATTAACTGTAACAGCCGGAGCTGTCAAATATCCATTTCAATTAGCGTGATGTATTAGACATGACCAACAGTGGTGTGGAGGTCTTAAACTGCGCTAATTATTGCATTAACTGGTTAAATGTCTTCGCATAAATGTAGATCTGATTAATGTCTTAAATTCATACAATTAATAATTGTATGCACTTGCTTTGCCCCCAGTTTTTCCAGGCTGATTTTCAAGATTATTGCTTGTCATTCACACAAAGACTGATTTAAAGAATGAAGTTGTGCGTCAACATGCTGATTAATCCATGATTATTGGATAGATGCTTACAAACGATCACAACAAACAAGCACTTAGATTCCACAATGTTGAAGAAGGTGGGAACGTGCCGACCTCAGTCACTTATGATGACAAACTGCCATCAGGTGTCCACCGTGATGCAGACGAAGGGCTCACAGATGAGGCAGTTTCTGGGAGAGAAACATGTAATAGGAGCTTATCTGGTAACTTCGCTGAGGGGCTGCAGCTGGAAGCCCAGCTCAGTTGTTTGGAGACACCAGAGGGAGATTAGCCTAAAGAAATCAGCATTCAGAGTTCTTTTAGTCCCAATCGCAACAAAAGGTCTTTGTCATTCATGTGATGGAAACAAACCTTTAATGCAGTTAGAACTTAATAATAAAGTGCTCTTCCTTCAATACCATATGCTCGATAAAACTCACTGAATCAATATCATTGATCAAAGGCTCTTGGTTTACATAATGCTGTGAACATTCATCTTTCAGGATTTCATCCTCTGCTCTCGCAGTGACTCTGATTTTCCTTTGCTGTGCAGCGACTCCCTGTATTAAAGCCATCAGCCCCAGCGAGGGCTGGACCACCGGAGGCGCCATGGTCATTGTCATCGGGGAGAACTTCTTTGAGGGGCTACAGGTGGTGTTTGGCAGCATGCTGGTGTGGAGTGAGGTAGGACTTTTCTCTAGGATGTTTCGCTAACGGCGGTGCAGGATTCCACAGTTACATATGTGCCGAGGAGCTTTCCTACAGGCCTACAATGTTCTTTCCAAATATTCAAAATGAAGGAAGTAATTTGTTTCCCTTTTGCTGCTGTCTTCATTTCTCAGCTGATTACACCTCATGCCATCCGTGTTCAGACGCCTCCCCGGCACATCCCTGGAGTTGTCGAGGTCACGCTGTCATATAAATCTAAACAGTTCTGCAAAGGAGCACCTGGACGCTTCATCTACACGGGTATTTATAGAGAACACATGCTCCCTTTTTACATCACAAACATGAGGTTTTCGTCATCTTTGAGCACGGTTTGATGACCCCTGTGTAATGTCCTTTATTATTGCCTATATTTCAGCTCTAAATGAGCCAACCATAGACTACGGCTTCCAGCGTCTTCAAAAAGTAATTCCTCGACACCCCGGTGACCCAGAGAAACTTGCCAAGGTTAATGATTACATATACTGCACTCGCTCACGTGTTTTCCAGAAATAATTCTGAGCCGTGGACAGATGTTAAGATGCTATTCTTTGCAGGAGATTCTCCTGAAGAGAGCAGCAGATCTTGTGGAGGCTCTGTATGGAAATCCACACAGTAATCAGGTAAACGAGATGGATTATAAAAATAGATATTGTAAATTACATATTGATGTACAGCTTTATCTGTGAATTCCGTTTGCCAATGGTGTGCTAACCGATGTCTGACTGTTTTCAATTATCTGAGTAATAAAGCTGCGGCAACATGAACGTGCTCCAGATGGCGAAACCATCAGTGGATATATTTTGACGACTTCTCTGGTTGCATTATGATTGCATAATATGGTGCATTAGTGCTTCTAGAAGCTTCAACAGCTGTGCACAGTAGATTGATTGGACATGGTTTTGACTCTCCCCCCCCAAAAAAAAAGTCATACATGTTTACCAACATGCAACAGATGCATAGAGAAACAGCCCTAAGTGTATGACACTGTTGGCTAATTTCAACCTCTCTTTTGCAGGACATGCTGTTAAAGCGAGCAGCTGATATTGCTGAGGCACTCTACAGTGTTCCCCGCCCTCATAGTCAGCTGCAGGCCCTGCCCAGCTCACCAGCTCACGGCAGTGTCATGGGGCTGGGCTCCTATCCCTCCCAGCTAGGCGTCAGCATTGGGGAGCATGGACAGAGCAGTCAAGGTGCGCAGAGTGATTTTTAAAAATGTGATGCACATCCGTTCCCAGGCAGAACTTTACAATTGATGCAGCTTTGTTCTAATTTTGCCCGATAGGTTACATTAGGAATAGCAGCAGTTTGTCTCCGCGGGGCTACCCGTCAGCCTCTACTCCACAGCAATCAGGCTATGGGGGCAGCGGAGGGATGACTGGAGGCTATGGGACAGTTCCCATGACCAGTCTCGGAGTCCCAGGCTCTCCAGGGTTCAACAGTGCCTCCCCCACGGGCTCTCCCTACAGTAAGACTATTTTGTCTTGTGTAATTATCTTCACATTTACAATACTGTCAGCCATGATGTTGACCAGTATCCTCTCTCTGACAGTAATGCCCTCCAGCCCAACTGTACCAGGAAGCTCCAGCTCCTCATCATCTCTCTTGCCTTTCTCGTCCTTCCCATCTGCCTCTAAGCAGAAGAGTGCTTTTGCACCCGTCCTCCGGCCTCAGGGCTCTCCTTCCCCGGCCTGTCCCGCCTCAGGGGGGAACAGTTTTAGAGGTAGCCACCCGACTCACTATCTGACCCCACTGTCCGAACTTACAAACGCCGTTTAAAGCCGTCTACTACCCACTCAAAGGCTTTGGGAAAGAAGACCGTTGCTGGATGTACAATAATTCAACACCCGACTCTTTAGAATCAATCTATCTCTTTAGATTGTCTGTATTTTTTCCCCTCCAGCACTGTGGGGCCTGCCTGTCCCTCCGATGTAGCAGCTCACCCACTCCGATCTACCACAGACCAGGTCACATTGGCATTAGAAGGGCCGGGAAGAATGGAGAATTTGATAAGTAGTGACCGTGTTAAGTGTCCTCTCCTGAGCCAGCCGAGGTGAACTGTAAGGGGGATGAAAATATCCAAAGAGCAGTCATCTATTCCAGAGACACCTAACTCTCCATAGGGGACGGAGTCACACTGGACCATATATCACTGTGTGTCTGCATCAAGAAAGATCGCTATTAAACAAAAGGAAAGCTTGTCGTGAGGTCACCCAAAGCTTCTACATCTGCATATACCTCTGGTCTCTTATATGCAGTACTGGGTTCCCCCGAACCTTTTACCAGGGACTTACACGACCAGGAACGCTCAACTTTACTGGCGATGAACCGCTGAACTATGAAGTTGTGGCATGAAGAAGCAGGGTGTGATTTGTCTACTGTATGTATGGACTCATTAAACGGCATGTGTGTACACTGTCTGTGAGGTAGCGAGACTTTTGTAGTAGACTTTTTGAAGGCAATTTACATTCCAGAAAAACAGACCCTTTATTTTTTGTTCTGATATCTCTGCAGTCTTTTCAAGGGAGAACTCTTTTGTCTCAAGGGTTGTTATTAAAGGAATTCATATATTGATTTATTTAAAAACAAGCAATTTAACTTATTATAGTTAGTTTAGCGAATAATATAAGCTGTTTTTTTTATTGAAACACAGTAGTTCTTCTCCAGCTGTCAATTCTGTGAGGTGATGCCTAATGATGGTTTAATGATCACATGATGACCATTTTGGATTTTAGAGCTTTTCTCATATTGTTATGCGCTTATCGAAAGATGGTCACTGTCCTGGTATGTTTAAACTTTCACATAAAAAGCCATTCTGGACATTATATCATTCCAATTTCTAATTTACTTCAGGCCTCTAGTCTCTATGCAGTACGGTAAGTGAAAGCACAAGCTGCTCCAAAGAAAAGATCGGGGCACATTTGGCATTCATTTAACATTTACAATTAAAAACTAATGCCGCTCACTGAATTTCCTCCTCATATCTTGAGAACGTCATCCTCAGGATGTGAAAACAGCATTTACTTCTTTGTTTTTAGAAATTGGTTAATTTTATTTATTTAAAAGAAAATAGCAATTTATTATTTTTCGAAGCCATCTTTCTTTGAATTGTAATAAAATGGCGCAAATGTGATTTGTATATTTCAAGGTGTAATTTTATTTTGTGCTCCAAATAAAACACATGAGTCAACAATGTGGTGTGTTCTCGACCTTGTTTTGACACGTACACACGCGGACACAGGTTTTCCAACATCTCTGGGAATTGTTTTTGTCTGCGCTCCTCACCTGTGTGCTCCTGCAGCCTGCAATGCTGTTTTGTATATATAACTGATGAGCCGCAGCTTCTTAATTGTGAGGCACGCGTTAAAGACAGAGTAGAGCATGTCAAAATAAACAACAACACCCCCCATCCTTCTCCTCTTCAGTAAGCCAGCTTTTCTCTCAGGACCAAGCCTCTGGGGGCCTGAGCAAGAACCACATGAGTCTCCCTTCATTGTGGCCTCTCTCTCTCTCACTTTATAGAACATAAAGCCTCTCCCTCTCTCCAAACACACACACACGCATGCACACACACCTAGGCATGTGCCTCGCTAATTCTTTATTTTGTACTGCTTTATCTTGTCTTTCTCCCACTTCCCTCTTTTGCTCCTCTCAAATGGCCCTTCTCAGCTAATGTAATTAGCGCTGGTAAAGAAGGGCAGTTAATTACCCACTCTATTTTGATCGAGTAATTAATGTTATGCCAGGAAACAGCAACTGTTTCATTAACATATAGCGCTCAAAGCAGTGAGGGGGCAGGGGAGCACAAACTGGATGCACACAAGTATGTGTGTGTGTTTGTGTGATACTTATATGGACAAACACAGTAACGTGTCAACAGCTTCGTTTGGTAACTTGTATACTTGAAAAGATGGCTGACGCTCTCTTATCTGACCTCTAAGAGTCACCGTCAAGTGGTGCTCGTCAAAGGGGCTGCCGCTCCCTCCTCCCCGTCGCTCGCTCTTTTGATGTGCTGTTAATTTGACAAGTTAAAATCAGCTTTGTTGGCAGTATCTCAGCCTTCATCTCCATGAGTGCTCCTTCTGCCCAGTGGTTCAAGAGCCATATTTGTCTTCCACGCAACTGTTTTGTTGCTGTTGTTGCGATGACGGTGCTGCCTGTGTTCTGATCACAGTTTGGATAAAGACAGGATGAGATGCCACCTGCTGTCAAGTTGTTCCACATCACACTGTCCGCAAAGCTTTAGATGAGTGGATACATGAGTGCATAAAGCATGCCAGCGCCCATTTTCAATACTGATGAGTTCTGTGTTTAAGCTACAGGATTGTCTTCTTAACAATACAGTGAGCATATAGCAAAAAATGCACCCTTCCCCTCTTGCCTCTCAAGGGATGTGTTTGTGTTTATATACCCAATTAGCCCTCTGGCCACAGCATGGCCATGCATTAGGCTGACATTAGCCCCGGGTGTATGTAACGTCTGTGTGTGTGTAAAAGTGTGTGCACCCCTTCCTCATTTGAGGCATCATTTCAGGGGTGTGTGTGCCTTATTAGGCAGGCTGAAGCGGATCTTGACAGGAGTAGCCAACTGTTTTGTCAAAGAGATTGGTAGATTGGCTTCCACACGCCCAGCCGGTGTCCTTTGCATCTTGCCATCAGTAAAACCTACATTGTTGCCCATTAGGCCACTGGACCCCGATTCCTTTTTGCCAAAATGAATTCCCCATCCTTTCTGCCAGTCCCTTGGGTGTCAGCAGAGTGGGGTGGCAGATGGGACAGACACAGAGCTGGCCCCTGAGGACCCCACCACCACCACCTCCTCCCCCACGCACACACACACGTGAATGCACAAGCACACAAGCACATATACTGTAGCAGTGCAGGCACACACTCGGATATGCATGCATGCGCATATGCATCAGCACAAGACACTATATGCACACACATACTGTACACACACTGAGCAGCAGTAGCAACACATAGTTCCCGGCCCCCAGACGCCAACCTCATCTGTCACCATATTGCTTTTGTCCATTTTGAACGAATGTGTTCTGTGAACACAGACTGACATCTATGTCCTGACCTCACAACTGTCCTAGCTGTGTGTAAGGCTCTCTGTGTGTTTAAGGGCGAAAAACAACAAGAGTGTATTAGTATAAGAATTGAATTCAACCCATTAATCAGTGTTCTTGTATATGCATGTCCTGTTTGCGATCATTAAAGCCACCATTAAACTCACTTTATGAATTTTAATGCTGCTGCTTTATTTATTTTAAGGTATTTCCTTAAAACAAGACATTGTCCCAATCTCACATTCCAATTCCTACCAGTGATTCTGAGTATGACAAAAGCTGGCTTTTATTTTGCTGAATAGGGAAAAAAAAAACTTTTGTATTTGCCTCAGACTTCATTTTTATTAATTCCATACATACATGGATAGTTTATAGACTCTTGTTTGCAGAGTAGACTTTTTATGCCAACATGTTTCCATCTCTGTACATATTAATATTGACAATTACCCAGATTAGGAGAGAGAGGGTGCAATTTGGGCCGAAGGCATATATCGGCTGTTTGTGGGCGCGGCAGTGTGAGGTGAGAAGGCCCCGCACTGGTGATTAATTACACCCAAGCTCCGTGACAGTGGTGGGCTCTCTACGGGTGCTGTCTGCAGCCGACACAGAGGGAAACCCAGGCTGGCTAATTGACCTGGCTTCTGTAAGGCCATCCATCACACGTGGCCTGAGTGGCCCCGTAAGAAACACATTATTCCAAGGTAAGTTAACCAACTAGCGCATCGCCATGATTCAATTAGTGGTAGCAAAGACGCTACTGCTGCCGTGTGCCCAGAGCCGGTCAAAAAAAGAACTAAACTTTAATTTTAGTTTAACATATTTTGATACAATTTGAAGTATTTATTCTATACAATTTCTTTCTATAGACTGATATATACTAAACGATTACAGTTATTTTTATTTAATTATTATTATTATTTCAGGCAATTATTTAAACACAACACATTCCGCTAGGGGTCTCGCAATCAAAACATTGTGGTGTGGAATCATGGGAGTTGTTGTTTTCCTCCTGCAATATTTACGTTAGAGGTCGCGCTCTGTACTGTTGTTCTCATGGTCCCTCATCCCCTTGAAATCACACTGCAGGGCATGTAAGGATTAGTTTACGTTTTCCACCTATAAACATGTATCGGTTTATTTAATTTAATTTATTTATTTAAAAAAGCACTTACAGAGAGGGATGGTCGCTTCTATTTAGCCTACTAATTTGCATATTCGACAGAGGCAAATCAGGGAATTCTTCCACTCATGGGAAGAAACACTGAATGTCTAATAGAGAATTGAGAATTTCAACTATGAATTAAGTGTAACAATAATGTACATATATTTGGATTTAAAAATTTAACTGTGAACAATTTGAAATGATAGTTATTAAAAGTGCAACCTTTAATCGAAATCAGTTATAGTATGGCTAACCAGCTTTTCCCAGTTAACACGGTTTTTAATATGAAACCTATAATTAAGAAAAGTTGTAGTCACACACGTTACCTGTTTATGAAGCTACCCCCTAGCGCCACCTACCTGTGTAACAGCGCATTTTGTTTTTACTTTCCCTAAATGCCCTTCTTTAGGTGTGCATCACAATCATTTGCAAATATCTCTCTTTTCTCTAAGAATTAGAGTATGCATCTCTTTTTCATGCACTATTTTCAACCACTTTTATATGTGTCACTGCCCTGTTTACCAGCATGCATAAATATGCAGGAGGATATCTAATCAAATAAATCCATTCATTAGGAGAGGTGCTGGTATTTCTGCTTTTGCATTAATTACATAGTCATTACCATATCAATTAGAGAAATCAGAGATCATGTAATTAAGGTTTAACCAAAAGCACCTGCTGCCTCTGAGCTGCGTTGTGGTTTGTGTGCCTCAGTCTTAATCTAATCTCTGGCCTTTGACAGGACTCTCTCTCATCAATCCTGAGCTGTCAGCTTCCTTTTTGTGTTGTTTTTGTTTATAGGAGTGGTTCGTGACAGTGGTGGGGGTGGCGTTTGGCTAAATGTTGTCATGGTGGTCAGATTGATTGGCAGAGACGCCTGATTAGAAGGGAAGAATGGGAGACAGGTGGAAGGAGGCGTGCCTTACATAAGGAACAGATTGGGGATGAAGTGAGTGCTTGCTGGTGTGACGAGCAGAGTCGCGTTGTGTTTAGTGCCTACTAAAGATGACCAGTGACTTTGCAAGGAGGAAAAAAAAAAAAGCCCTCCCGAATGTTCCCGTTAATCACAAATAAACTTAGTGAAATATTTCAGAAATTTGCTTCAGTGACAGTTTAATGTCAACGAGTCTCAGAAGACTGGAAGTGCACGAGTGCAAAGAGAATTGGGAGTGTTCACACTGGCCACCTGTGAGCAAAAGATGAATGAAGCAGAGCAGGCTGGAATAATTTAATGGAAGGGTTGGAGGAAAGCACATGTAGGAATACACAGAGGAACAGAGACAGAAGGAGAGGAAATGAGGAATGAGAGAAGAGATGAGTGAGAGAAGAGGAATGAGACTGGGGGAGGGGGCAGACGCCACCTTCTCTTCCTCCTCCTCCCTCTCCTATGCACTTCCTCCATTTCCATTCTTACTTTAATGCTCCCACTTTGGCCTTTTTTGCTCCTGTAAGCAAGTGTGCTCACAGCAGCAGTCTGGTCCAGTTATTTAATCTTAAGTAATCTTTAAGACCATCGATCGCTGTCTTCTTCCTTTAGGATACAGTTGATATTTAAAAAGATTAAACGGAATATTTAGCCATGTTAGTTATATTATTCTTTCGGTTACAGTTGATGTAAATAAATGTGATTTAAAAATATATGGATATGTAATAGTAATGGTGATGTAGTCATTCTAATATGCAGTCAATTAAAATAGTGTTTTGCACTTTCCATAAGTGTTTATAGCATAACTAAAAAGCATAAATCTGTCATTATATCTTGACTTTAACTGCTCATGAGTTCACAAATGAAAAATTTGGCTCGAGTGATGTGAGATAGAATCTCCACTGGCTTATAATCAGTCAACAGGACAACATATCCCACAATCCCCTGTTTCTTTACAATATAATAAAACGGCTAAAGTCAGTAGGCTGTGGTGCAGATGAAATCATAGATTGCCTATAAAAAGCAGACTTGTATATCTGACATAAGGTGTGTGTTAAAGAGCCTGAGATCAAATAGGATGGATGGCAGCTGGAAACGCTCCAGCAGCCTCTTGTTACCGCCCCCTGTTGGTGCCGTCTGTTTCTCAGGTACGTTTCAAAGGAGCCCGAAATAGCTGGAGAGATAAATTTAATAGCTTCAATAACCATTGTCCTTTTTTGAATCAACTTCCCCATCACAGCCAGCTGAGCAATGAGATTATCTTTTTCCTCCCACCTATTTACTCTGTTGAGATATTAATCAGGGTATATTGGGATTAATGTGACAAAGGATGACTAGACCACTGTTCACTTACACTTTCCAGCGCTGTCAAGAAAAGCTGTTTTCATTTAATCATTTAATGTTCTTAAGAGATGTTTGGGCAGTATTTTATATCTCATTGCTTTTTGTACATCGTTGTTGTGCGCTTTGATACCGCTAGGTGGCAGACTTAACCTAACTTTAGTTCAGTGGAATAGTTTTTTTAGTCTTGAGAATACATTTATTTAGGAAACGGGATGAAAATAGGTCTGCATTGAGAATGCATCAGCTCAATCACATGCATTGCTATCTGCACTTGCTGTAGCTCAGACATTTCACATAGTTGTAAGTTATTTTTGTAGCTGGACCGCAAACGTCACCACATCTCTCCTTAAAGTCCAATAAGAGAAGCAGTTATCTAACTACTAGAACAACTGGCCAACTCAGCCTTTGAAAAAGCATCACTGTAGCTAACCACTGCTGGCCGGCGCTTTCACCGATCACTGTAAGGAAGAGCAGAAATTTTGAACCTCGCCTGAGGCTGCAACCGGTCCCAGCTGGTGTGACAGAAGCTGCTGAATGCTCTGAACTGCTGTTCACACCAACAAACTGCTTCAGAATCAGTAACACCTGTGGTAAGCAAACATAGCCGTGGAGGACATACATCCCCCAAAACACTCAGCCAAACCCGATGAGCCCTTTAAATGAGGTGGCAGGGTGCCTGAGCCGCGGCACAGTGTGCACACAATGCCTGCCCTTGGTTTGTCACCTGCCATATGGCTTTTCCAATCAGTCCTCTCAACTGGTGCAATGCCAGGAGAGAGATGGCGAAAGAGAGAAATTTCCGGTTGTTTTCTACCTCTTCATGCTCCACTATGGAGGTTAAATCTGAGATATATCTTTATAATAGATACCTGTAAAAGAAACATGGAAGCACAGGAAACCATGTCATTCCTTGGAGCAAGTTTGTATTGGAGCTAATTATAATTCTGTACATTACAAGTTCTATATAAGACCGAGGTCATGTTGTGATCGAAATAGTTTGACTGCAATTATTTAAGCATCAATTAACTGAACAGTGTGCTGACATATCGGCTGCATCGAACAGTGCAGCCCCATGCTGCTGCTCTGAGATCTGCTGCAGTGCAGTATTGAACGGTGCTGTTCCTTACAAAGATGCATCCAGAGGGATGCTGGAATCCATTGTGTAGTCCAGGTTAAGGATCTCTTACACTTGTTATAAAAGCCATTAATTTGACACATGTGTGAACACATTTCAACGGCAGGTTATTTGAATGATCCTTCATATTTAATTGTTTCTCATTCAGGCACTGTTTGCGTCTCAGTGTTGCAGTACCCGTATTGTGCAGTAGGGGGTGCTCCCTAACCTCTATTCCTTCCTGCGCAGTGTTTCTTGCATCTATTGATCCTGCGTGACGAAAGAAAAACCATAATCGGTTTCGCGTGGTTAAAAGGCCAGTATTATGATCCTTTGATCCACTGGAGATGACAAAATGCTCCGCCGTGTTGATCTATTCCAGCACAAACACAAGTGTTTTTATTTTTTATCATTTTCATCTGGTTTGGCTGACCAACATTGGTGATGCAGTGGAGCCTCCACAGATGATCATGGTGTAGAGGAGGATGCAGGCCTGTACAAATCTGTATCTGTAGGCTGTGGATTTCTGCCAGCAGCACACGAGAGACTGAAATATTGAGGGGGATTCAGCATGAGCTGCATAGTAAAACCAACCACGCATGATCTGCGTATCTGCACCTGCCGTTGGTCCTGATGTGTGATTAGGACTAACACAAAGCAGTCAGATATTGACTGTTACAGCTTTCTGATAGTGATAAACAAAGACCTTTAAGAGTGTTTGCTAGAGAGATATTCTCCAGGCCTTTGATGCTGCCTCATCTCTCCTGGATGAGTAGCAGAGGACTAAATTAGAGCAGGAGATGGGAATATTGTCCCAGGAGTTACACCTGCGTTGTGGGTTTTACTTGGTGTAAAACTGATCATTTACTTTTCACAGAAACTGTATATTATGAATCCAAAGTATCAGGCCAGTTTGTTCTCATTGCAAGTGTATCCTGGTCTTCTGTTTGTAAAATAACCATAAAACTACCGATGGAGTAGGCTCATCCGTCATTAAAGTATATACCTTACCTATGCTTTTCACCCAAACACTATTTCATTACTGTTCTCATTATTGGGTAGTTTGAAGGCAATGCTGTGGCCTGTTGTTTGTCCCTCCAGTGGTGTTGGTGGTGCCTAGAGAAGAGAAAAGGCACATTATAGACTGATGATTTAATAATGGCCCAGTGTAAGCTGGTGTGGAAACTCCACAGCACCCCTCTTAAATTAAATAATTAAAGAATTGGGATTTAAATCCATAACTTCGCTATCAGCGGACTAAATAATGTGCTGCCATCATAAGGACAAGTAAGTGATGCTGGACTAAAGCTCCGGCTGTTTTCTGATGAGATGAGTAGATGTTTGCCACTTTTCTGTATCTGACAGCTACAGACACTCGGCATTAGTACAACACATTAGCACCCCAGATGCTTTTTGTGTTGAAGATTTGTGCAGACAAATGAAAGTAAAGTGAAAATGGAGATGAACAAATAAAGTCTGTCATATATTGTAGTATTCCAGTTTTCTAAATTCTGCTTTTATAAATCTACAGTGTGGACATCAGAACAATCCCTCAAAGCAATCTTTGAGGGATGTAACATCAAGCCACTAAGCCAGAACATGCAATATAAAGCGCCTTTCTGAATTTAACACCAGGTTAAGACTTGTTCCTGGTTGGTGCAGCATGACTGGTGTGCTGTATATTCCAGGTCTACAGATGAATAGGTCGTCCCTCTATGTCATGGTCTGCAGTGGAGCGGCTAATGTGCTAGCTGGTGCTGGCCCAGTACGCTCGAGTCAAACTGTGTGTTTCTGTTCTCCCGGGTCCACACAACCTGTGCCCTTGTGTCCCAGGCTAAGACCTCTTGCAGTCACATGACCGCTATGACATCAGGATAGTGGATTCCGATGATACATTTAATTTAATGCCAAAAAAAGACAATCAACAGAGTTGTTGTTGTTGATTTAATTTTATGAATGCTTATTACTTGTGTTGCTTTTGTCAAAGACGTGAAATTGATGACACTGCTGTCTGTGAAAACATGAACCGGTGTTATTTGAGACATGTACTATGTTGTTGGTGCTTGCAAATGGCTTTCATTAGTCTCTGGAGCTTTAAGCATTTTTAACCACAAATGGAGTTTCCAGTTTTACTACGTTTGTTGTAACATTAAAGTTTTTGTACATTTTAAGAGGTGGTCATGTTCATTTCTGAGCTGTTGGTATTGTGAGAGTAAATTCATTAAACTGTAGAAAAATGGAAGATAGTGAAGGAAGAGCAGAGAGGGCAGAGAGGTTAAACCTGGTCTTCAGCCTCTGGAGATACGCGTTCAGCACTACAGGTGCACCTCTGTGTGACCCAGAGGAGCTCCACTGTTCCGAATTAAAATGGTAGATTTATGACTGCTTTCAGGACAACAAACTGTTTGTCCCCTTTAATCCAAAACTGTTTCTTTAATACTGGATACATCAAGATAAAATTGTTTTCTTTTTTTTCTTTTTTTTTACTCAAATCTAAATTATTTTTCTCCTTCAACCTTCGGAGAGATGGCGTGTTGTCAAGGTCCACGCTCAGATCATCCAGATACTATAAATGGTCCCAATGGCAGCGTTCATTTTCACTACAGGGTCGTTCCTCCTTTTGCTCGGCACACGCAGCACAAGACCGAACTGGCCAAGCCAAATAAAACCCCTCCATGTTACCAACACACTCGCTCCTGCTGGGGATTCATTTCGACTCACGGCCCCGGAGTTCAATACTGGGATGAATCTCTTGCCACCGAGCTGTCATGCTGTCATTATTTGTGTGTGTTTGTGTCAAAGAGGGGCCACGTGAGCCCGTGATTTGTTTATTAGCGGCACAGACAGAAGCCACAATGACCAGTCCGGATTATTAGCATGCTGCAGTGTGGAGAGTTGCTGTCAGAGCAGGAGAAGCTTTTGGCAAGACATCAGAGATGAACACATTAGTGGAGGGCTTTCAGACATAAAGCAATAGCGGTGACATGTATTTATAGTCACTTGAACTGATGAGGACTATTTCAGTTTGGCAGGATTTAAAAAAAAAAAAATATTCCATTGGATGCTAATTATTACCTTCATTTCTTTGAATAAATTTGTGCTTGATATTATCAATTATTAAACTGACAGGCTGTAGATAAATGCCTCCACCTGTCCAGTAAGTAGGATACTAATATTGATTGATAGACGCAGTTGTCCCTCCTACGACACGCATGTGTACTGAAACACGTGCTTAGGCTTCTCCGTTGGTGCCTGATGTATAGTGAGCGGTGCAAAGAGAGATGTTAAAGGATATTTTCTGCCTGCGTCAGCAGCATTGCGGGGTGGAGGAGGAGAAAGAGGGGATGGGAGAGGGGGGCGAGAGGGAGAGCAATGCCGGTAAACAGGTGCCTGCTCCATCAGCACCTACATATAGGAACCTTTCCCTTCTCCCTCATGTAATGGGCAAAGATATCATTTATGTTATCACCCATGATGGACGATCGGGACATGATATTAAGAACCTTTTCATGGCTCTCAGTGGTCCTCTAGTGTGCACACTGCACCAGTCCTCTGTACACGTGAATCAATCCTTTTTGCTGCAGAATCTTAGCAGAGTGACGGTCAGATTTCCCCCATGCATGTTTGCATATATTAATCGCTCTGTTATTCTGGCGTGTCACTATGGCGCTGTGGTCCTCTGCGTAGCTGAGCAGTCGTCCCCAGAAATGAAATACAGGAAAATGAAACAAAATCAATGCAATATGAGGAAGGTAAGCTGACTTTGTTTCAAAACAGCCCAGGCTATTCCCCAACGGACTGTCGGGTTATCTTTAATCTGCACTGATCGGGGTTTGAAAGAATTTCATAGGATGTTTAAGAGGAAAAGCCCATAAATTCACCATTATTTACCTTTTATCTTCACCACAGTGCGGAAGGCTGCATAAAAAATGAGCACTGGAAGTGAATGTGTGCGACTGAGAGAGGGAGCATGTGCTGCGACTGAAGGGAGAGGGAGGGAGAGAGAGCGAGAGCGCTGCGCCGCAGTAGCATCCCACAGCAGGCAGCCGAGGACTGTGTGTGACTGCTCTGCTAAACAGGAGGAGGAGGAGGAGGATCGCTCGCAGAGGAACGCACAGCAGCAGCGGCAGTGCTAGTGTCGGCTGGCACCAGGTAGGAGTCCCAGCACCGTCACCCCGCACACCACCGCAGGACCTGGACACGTCAGCGCGGCTCAGAGCGTGACCGGCGGCACCATGGCACAAGCAGCCAAGCAGCTCCGCAAGAACAAGGATTTAGAAGCCCAGGCAGAGCAGGAGCGCAAAGAGAAGGAGGAGGAGAAAGTCAAAAAGAGGAGTCGCTCCCGGGATAAAAAGCGCAAGGTACTGGGACCAGGTGGGGTGGTCGAGGGAAGGGTTCTCTGTCATGCTAAGCTGCTCAGGGGTGATGAGACACACATGGAAACTCGGTCACCAGCGTGTTTCCACTGTGTGCGTGCGGAGCACCCCTGGAACCACATGTATGTCCTGCGCATACAAACACGGGGAAACGGTAACACACTGCATGCTCTCCTCCTCTCGACTGTCCTGTCTTCCAGGGAAGACAGCACGGTGCCTCTCACTGTCTCTCTCTCTTCACATCCCTCTCTCCTCCTTTGCCTTCGCACTGCAGTATGGTCTTTTCACAACAGAATTTCCTCATTCATGGAGACAGCTTGTCAGTTTCTACAACGCCCCCCCCCCCCAATAACAACACGGCTTTTTCTCCGTTTGGTGCTACAATGACCGCAGAGCTGAACCCGCAGCCTCCTGTCTGACTGGGAAGTCCCAGGCAGAGCTTGCAAATGATCCGCCGCAGCTCCGCCGCTGGAGGACTGCAGGGATGTCTCATCCACTCTGGTTCCATTCTGATTTCTCTCCCGACCCTTTAATGAAAATGAGTCATCCGCAGATTGTGCTGCTGCGGATCGGAGGTAAATTGGTCATGAGCGAACGAGTGAGAGTCCAGCTGCCCCGTGATCCTGCACTGTGCCAGGCTGGCTGTAAACCAATCTGATGCTGATGCAGTAGAGACAGTGTTATGGACAGGAACCCAGTACAGCTCCCATTTTTCCACAGAGGTGAGCCAGAGCTGAGAAGGGTTGTTCATCGTGTTTGATTGCACAGTGCAGGAAGGCCAAATCTAGTTGAGTAAAGAGATGGAGAGGATGGCAGAGAGTCTGCAGCCACGGTCCAATAGGGTTTTTTTTTCTTCCGTGCAATCCCTCCGAGAGAGACTTTGTGCTCAATATGGTAAAAAGGTGTGCAGAGGAAAGACTGCAGCTCCTACAGTATGAGAGGAGTAATGCAGCCCAACTTTGACTGAAAGTATGTGGTTTCCGAGGATCCCATATCGCTTACGTAACCATGCAGCTTAAGTCTTCTAAATAAGCTTCCTGACTCTTCCATCTCCCCCTCCCTACCTCTCCTTTTTTTAACCAGTGGCTCACAGCCATTCCTGGTTTCTGGAGCAGATGCTAATGCTGGGGAATTCTCTCTTTTTATCCTTCTTACTCTCCAGTGCCCTCTTTGTCTCCTCTCCGGTGCCTGCAGCTCTGCAGTCAAGTTCTACAGTCATTCATAAGTTACCTGATTGTGCTTCTCTACATTGCAATCATCTCGGCTCTTTTCTTGGTCTTCCACGCAGCACCAGTTTTATGGTAGCTTTTTCCATCAGCTGTCTTTAAGAATTGCTCTGCACCCTTGGGACCCCCCTCCCCATCACTGTAGACAAGGTCAGCTCTTTGTGTCACAGTAGATCTTTTATTCAGCAAACCTGATTTTTTATTTTTTTTGCTCAAACGTGAAAACACTGACTCACCATTTATATTTTCAGAAGCAAACCAAGCTTCAGATGTGTTCCTGGTCACAGAACGGCTCAGCTGAGTAGTGAGGAATGAATCACAGCTGCAATTGCTGACATTTCACTGCTGTTTTCATCCATTGCTGATCTTTTATTTATGATAGCAGGAGCAGGTATTGTTAGTATAGCCATGCACACTTCTGACTGTACACAACTGACTGACTTTCATTTCCAGGCTGACTCAAGGAGGACCTGACTTGATTCGGTAGGTCACAGGTCAGCTAACCAATGACCTGATTACTACATACACTTGGACTCAAGGATGAAATGATTGATCACCTTGTTGAGTCATCTTTGTCTTTTACTACTGGTTTGGGTCATTCAGCCTCCAGGCAGCAAAAAACCCACCTTTTTCCTATTGAAACATGTGAGTTTGACATGATTTGAAGTCCCTGGTTTCATCCTGCCATCTCCTTTAATCCAGGCGTGGGGGGGCCTTTTTGCTGTTTGTTAGCTCACAGAAAGTAAATTCCCAGTTGAAATGCTCTGGGGGCCTTGGTGGTTTGCATGTTCTCCCTGGGTCTGTGTGGATTCTCTCCGGGTACTCCGGCTTCCCCCCCACAGTCCAAAAACATGCGTTTGGGGGATTAGAAGGAGGATAGATGTCCTTTAATCCTTTCTACTTCTGAACAGGCTGTTGGTTCCAGTCCTGAACAGTTTTGGTCCTCTGGTTGCCTCTGACTATTGTTGGGAAATGCAATGTAGGCAATTTGTCGGGTTAATGTACGACTCTAAGTGCCTTCATATAGTAGCTGTAACCAGACGTTGCAGCTGTCTTGAAATTGCTTTTATTGCCAGGTCTGCCTTTTTGTCTTTTTGTTGTCAATAGCTTTTTATGTTTATGCATGCCGTAATATGGACAGTATAAACATATTTGGTAATATAGTAAAAACATTTCCAAGGATAAATCCAATTCCCTGTCAATGAGCAAATGTTACCAAGACTCAGAAGATGCGTTCTAGAAGTTAACAATAAAGCATCTCAAACTAACTCTTGCTTATATAAGTAAATGCCATTTTTATGTTCTTTGAATTTTCTTGTGGCAAACAATACATGGCTTATCCAAAATGAAACTTTGTACAGTTTAATGCTGTGGAGCTGCAGCTATCAATGCATTAATCATGTCTGCTTTTCTGGAAAAAACTAATAAAAGAAACACCAATAATCCAATGTCCTAAAAAAAAGTTAATAAACAGTTAACATTTTATGGCCTTTATGTTTTGGGTAGATGTGTTGGAAATATGGAAACGGCCAGCAAGTTGTCATTCTTGCACATGTCAGAGTGTCACCTTTCTTTTACACCATGTTTGTCTATAATCAACACAATAAATTACGTGACCAAATCATTTGCAGTTCTGTATTCAAGATCCTCAATACGAGATAGTCGTGGCGAGTTGCTGCTGGTTATTATAAACTGTTAAGACTCTGCAACGATATGGTGAAAGAGTTATCTCTCATCTGTATTCAAAGCACACTGTAGCTGCAGTGAATTATTCTTTACTGTGGCTAAAATGTGAGCCAAACTGTTGCAGTGCTGCCTGTTCCCCATGTTTCTGTGTGTGCTCAGGTTTGGTGCAGTGGATTAGGGGTGCTGCAGCAGTGACTAAGCCCATCACAGACAATCCCAGTACCTTTGAGTTGATCGGCCTGTCTGTCAGCACCGGCTCAGGCCACCACGAGGAATTCAATCATGTACAGTCGCATCATTCGGATGTCGTCATTTCACTGCGACTCGTGATTGTTTTTCTCATCAACTGCTGTCTTCATCTTTAAAGTTTTTTGATGTATTTTACAGAGTATGGATGGTTTTAGATTTATTCATTCAAGCGTCTGTGTGTGGAAAAGCTCTACCTGAGAGCAGAGCGATGACGCGCACGATGACGAGTGTGTATTTTGGGAAAAGCGTCTGGGCTGTGGCTCAGGTGGACCAGCACAGCCCTCAAACACATGACTCAGCAGACATGGTCGAGGCATTCAGTCATGCTGATGGAGCCTTGGAATGAGCCTCAATCAGCCCAGCTCCCGCCTCTACAGTAAATGCTGCTGGTGCAGGTTGGCAGGGAGCTGCATCCTACTTTCCTTTTTAATTAAAGGGGGGAAGAAGGCTCGTGTGATGCCAGATCACCAACCCCCACTTCTTTTCCTCCTCCACTTCCTTTTATTGGGTCTTTGTGAGCTGTTAGTATCACCACACCCAGCTGATTTTTAGCTCAGAGATGAGACAAATCCTTTGCTGAAAAGGTGCTGTCTGATCTTTGTGAAAGAATCGAACCGAAGACGACAAAAATAACATCAAGCGTGCAGCGGCGGCTCCCTCTCTGCTTGGGTTCGGCTTCCCTGACTCTCCGAATCCTCGGGATGTTTTTAAACTGTGGAACGGCGATGAGGATTTTGGATCCTGACTGCGGCGATTCATTCTTTGGGTTGGAGCCCGATGCGACGTGCACCTGCGCCCCTTCACTGCATGCCGTTACCTCTGTATTAACAGAAGCAGCCTGCTATTACATGACTGCAGTCCTTCGGGAAGACCAGCCAGATTTTATATTAACAGCATCTGTTTGTGTTTGTCCTCCCCCCTGAAAGCTTAAATCTCTCAGATAGCATGTAGGGGATGTGTCATATTGTGAGGGGCTTCCTTGCGTTCCCACCCTGTCGCCGCCCTCCGTTCATCTTTCCCTCTATTGCTCTCCTCGCCCGAGTGCGCCACCGTCTCCTCCCAATTGTTGTCTAATGGTGCAGCTGTTACGTAACACCCTGGAACACGGATTGAGAGATCAGGGTTATTGCGATGGCTCCCCGTCACGTCTAAATCAAAAGAAGAGGCAAAAAAACCCAAAGTGCTGCACCAGAGAATTTTATTTGCCACGGCTGAATGGATGATTGTCAGAAACACAAGTTTGGGTGCCTGTTACAAAGGCTCTTTCCTCTAAGCCTGATCCGCGTGAGCATTGCAGGTGGTCTCCGTCCTGCCTCCATATCCTCGTCCTCTGCAGCATCTCATGCACTGATAGCTACAGTAGCTGTTTGCCTCTGCAGTGGGCAACCTACCACTTATAGTATTGATTGGCTATTTTTCAACATTTACAGAGAGGATTTACAGTATGTATCCTACGTGCCTTGCTCTGTACCAGTGGACATGCAGTTCATGCAGTAGGTGGCAGGCGAAATTTGCTGCATTTTTAGGGTGTTTTTTTTTGTTTGTTTGTTTGTATGTGTGTGGCTACATCTTATTCCCATTCAAAAATGGGATAGATTTTCGGTGCCACTGTTAAAAATTCTCACTATGGAGAATGCAAATGTAAATTTCTAATTGTGAGTTATGCACACTTCCACACCATTAACAGAGTTTGCATTGAAGTATCTATGGACCATTTGGGCTCCGGGACTTTTAGGTGTTACTGGGCTGTAGCCTTTTATCTGTTAAACAACCTCTAAATAGAATAGTAAAAACTAACCCACATACCTGACATGGTTGAAGGAGCAGGGATTTTACTGCCAAAACCTCAGTTGGAAACACGTTACTTTATTATTTTGGGGAGAAATGGAATCTCCAGGAGAACAGCAAGGAAATGCCCTATGTTCACTGTATAAAAACTGGAACTGTTCTTTGCAGCTGTTTATCGGCAATAAAGATAAGCAATATCGTACTGCCTTCACCGTACTAGTAAAAAATAGTTGTGCATGTTTTGCAGTTGTGTGTATTTTTGTGTTTGAAGTGGGTAGCTGCTGTGGATCTGCAGTCTCTGCCTGTGTGGGAAGAAAGTGAATACGAGTGTTCAGAGGAAAAGATGTGGCCCAGAGGTAGAGCTGGGCCCTCATGAGGCCTGTGGCCTTGTTTGGCTCTTTAGAGCATCACTCTTCTGACAGCTGATGACACATCTTCCATTTCTTAAGTCATCTAATCCTTGTGTCAAATGTCATCAGTCTGTCATAGAACCCTGCGCCTGCGATTAGAAGCTTAGTCATTTGTAAAGCCCCCTCATCTGAGCCTGCTGGTGGGAGAGGTGGCGTCATGTTGACATGATCCTCCTCACCTCTAACACAACCTGTGTTCATTTGATGGAGGTGTGTAATACCCAGAGCACATAACGATTCAGGACCTCATTTATTCATCTACATGTTGATACAAGTTTGGGCTTGTGTTGTTGCTATGACTGCAGTGTTTATTGTTCTCCTGTTTGTGACATTGACAGCAACAGAGAGCCTGTTGACTTGACCATAAATATCTGGCCATTATCTGACTTCTGGAGCTATCAGATTATTCAAGTGATCGTGTAAACAGCAAGTCCAGGAAGAGCCTCTTAAAGTGAAGAGGAGACAAATATTTAGCTTCTACATTAGGACCACTGACGACAGGACCGCCAATTCAGGTAAATGTGTGAATATAGTGTATTGCTACTACAAGTTAGTATTCACATCTCACCTTTGACCTTGGATCAAAATAAATCCATACCCACCCACTCACTGTCCGTAAACTTTTGATAACTGCATCTTCCCTGGGAGATGGAGTTTCCCACTTGCCATATAATACATGTAACACGATCAGATATCCATTTTTATCATTTCCTGTTTTCAAGGTCACATATGACCTCTAGAATCTTGAGAATCTCTAGAACACACATACACACAAAGGAAGAAGGACCATAAAAATGAATCTCCATGGTGATATGATTAAAATGTTTTAGAACCACATAATGAGTAAATCATATCCGACATGATTACGGGTGCCTGGATTTTCCTTCCAGCATGAGGATGTACTGCCACAGGTGGGACGGCTCTGGCAGTGATGTCGCCTCCTTCCATGATGAGTGGCGCGCACCATTGTTCCTAAACGGTTCGTGTTCGTACGTTTTGTGACTGCAAACCTGACGTCAGGCTTGCTCGCGTGCCTGTGTGTGAGCTCACGCCTTCATTTAGCATCGAGGCACGTGAGTTGTCATGTGGCACAGGATTTACTAGCTGAGAGGATAGCGGTGTCACCCAGCCTCTAATTGGCTGACCCCAGAGATTTTTCTTGCACAGATTCAGAGGCAGGTTCCCGCCCCCTCCCCTTCCTCCCCCCCCGCCCTACAGTGCATTCCTCCATCCCGCCCATAATCAATCCTCCTGCTACGGAATACAACTCCTCGCCTCTCTCTCTCTCCCTCTCTCACTGCCGCAGTTCCTCACTGCAACACTGTTGGATCAAACCTTTTATTCTCAACCTCTCAGTCTTCCCTTGTTTGCAAACATCGTAGAGTCTCATTTACTGAGAGGGAGCGAGGAGGGGAGATTATATAGTGAGCAGCAAAGATAAGCAGGCGTATCAGTGGTTTTCAGTGTTGCAGCAGGCTAATATTTTAGGCTGGCAGGGAAATAAAAACATGCGCCGTGTAGGTAGATAGAGGATAATCGACTTAACTCCACATTTAACACCCTAAACAGACATTTACTGTTTGCTTTCTGCCGCATTTTCCCTGACTGGGAGGAAGGGGCCGGTCCATGGGGACTGAATTGGTTTCCGTCCAGGAAGGAGAATCTGAGTGCAGGCAGCAGAGTTACAAGGTCAAGCGCACCTCGATCACATGTTAGCCCACATGCATGCAGACCTTCTCTGTCAGGCAGCTCTTACTCAGCACAGGCAGGTTCTCTGAGAAAGTTAGATGTTGCCATCTAGTGTTTACAGAGAAGACTCTCTGTATCATCACTGACATCATCTCTTTGTTTTTCTCTAATTTCCCCCCCTTTAGGATTAGTTATGATGCCCCTTTCTGTCCTCCCATTAGAGAGGGAAACACTATCCGTCACATGACCAGTCGCTCTTACTCGCATCCATATTTCATTTCCTGCACACATACGTGCTGCACTGAAAATCCATTTTAACCACATGGTTCATGGTCATGTCAGCATAACGCCCTGTTTTTCTCCTCCTTTTCCAGCAACATTTTGCAATGGAGGCACGGTGACACGTTACAAATGTCATTTTCTTCGCTAAATTATTGATTCAATCAAAGGTAGATCCCCGCTTCCAGATGAACATCTACATTTGCAATGCCCACATCCATTTTCTCTGCTTTTTCCAGTCTGCTCACATAGAAGCCTTTCTTCACCACTTGGCGGAGTTCCGTTGCCACGCTTCTTTTCTCCCATTTGCCCTGTCGTAGAGTGAAGATTCTAAGTGAAGAAGAAAATATAGCAGAGCTGGAGGCAGTGGAGGACAGTTAGTTTGCCAGTAATGGAGAAAATATTTGTTAGAGCATACAGCACCGGACTCGGGCCTCAGCATCCCTTTAGGGCACAGGCCTTTAATTGCCTCTCTCTCCCTCGTCCTCTCCTATTGCAGCTCTGCCCTGTGCGTTCTCTACCTGTTTTTATGTTGGTTGGTTTGGGTTTATGTTCCATGAAATTTCAAAATTTATTACAGATATTTTAATCCTACAACAATGTGGGCTTGGAAAGAAACCTCTTCTGGCATTAAGAGGGTTGTTTTTGTTGTTAAATAAATGTTTTTGCCATTCTGTCTTGTATTTTGATGTCACAATGTATCACCTACAGCAATGGTTTCCATTGTGATTTTAGAATGTGATCATACAGTATAAACACTGCTCACAGGACACATGAAGGGGTGGGTTGATCTCAGCTCCCTCTGCTGGTCAGAGTTATATCTGAACTCTGCAACATTACTGCAACGTTCAGCCGTACAAACCTGTCAGCAACAGTCAGAAAAGGTGTGACGGACCTGGTAGCGAGTGTGTGTTGATCTCACACACTTCCCACCTCTCTCTCACACATCCACGCATACAAAACCTCACAGCAGTTGTTCCGTAACAGCGTTCGGCAACACTGATGCGCACAATCATCAATTATTCATTAGGCATTTCTGCTCTTGGTTCAGCCATTGACAGAGGCGTGAGATGTAAGGATGAAGTAGTGAAATAATTATTTTTATAAAAAATGCTCGGATATGCTGTGGGAATGATAAAAGCTAATGATTATCGCTCCGCAGTTCCTCCTAAAGCACCTCTTCCTCTGCAGTTAAACACATACAGGCGTAACATATGATCAAGACCCTCTGATTTATTTTTCATTTGGGGAACATTTATCTCGCTGCCAGTAAAGGATCGGCGTCTCTCTGTGCATGCCTCATAAACCCCAAACATTGCTCAATCCTCTCTCTGTAAATAACTGGAGATTGTTCCTTTAACCCTTTAACGGCACAATCGTTTGGCAGAGGCTTGACCTGTCCTCTGACTTTATTGCTAGGCAACAGCAAACATTCCGGTGAACAATCGGGAACTCCCACTGGACTCCCCGTCTGGTTAAAACCTGAGCACATGGTCTCAACGGTGACTTTCTCTGTGAATAGTGATGATGACGGAGGAAGAGCAGCCTTGGATATCGTCATTACCATGTCCTGCCATTACATGAAGTGTCCCTGCAGGTGTTCTGTCCACATGAGACAACATGAACTGTGGTTGATTGTTTGCTCTGACATCCATCATCATGGTCTGAATCGGTCCGGGCTGAACTGCCCTCTGACTGAAGCGCCAGTTTTTGAGTATCAGTGAAAACAAAGAACATCTAATCAAAGCAGAAATTGAAAACCGTGTATGAAATACTGCCACACACTCTGTATTCTTGGTAAATATGGAAAATATTACTGCCATGCTAGCGGTTAACGGATATCTCGCTGAAATTGCAGTGGAACGGTGATCTTTCGTGAACTCTAGAGCTGAGATGGACGAGTCCTGGTCCGTCTTAGTCACGCTATCTGAAAGCATATTTTGCAACGTTATCAAAAAGCCACAACGGCAGGAAAGAAGAAGTCCAGAAGCTGCTGGGAGCGAAAGACAAATGATGCTGCATGGTTTCAACAGCAGCAGATCGCAGCAGTTGTGGTAAAATGTGAATATGATCACAGGCCCATTTCACATATTTGTGTTCTGTCAGAACCTGCCACAAGATCCAGCAGGTGAGAACTGATGACTCGCCGCTCATTCTTGCTGACGGCGGCGTTTCTGTCCCTGACTGCAGTGCAGCTTCAGTGGACTGAAATCAGACCAGTGCGAGGTAGAATTCCCTTCAGAACAGAACCTTAAAAAGTCGTTTCAGTTTTTAAATATGACAGAGGTCTACATGTGCAAACAGGCCCACGAGTCTGGGTGGCTCCTGGACCAGGGATTGTCTTTCAGCATATCCCACCAGACCCTCTGCAGAGCTCATGAATATGGACACTGAGGCTGATTGATGGTGCAGTAGGGTTGTGCTGAGGAGCAGACAGGCCGAGCGAGGAGGAGGTTTAGACTTATTTTATAGATCAATGCAGCCTCAGAGGATACATGGGTGCAGAACAGAACCAGGACCAGGGGGACACAAATATATGCTGAGTGCTTGTGAATCTGTGTGCCTGCCTGAACGAACATCTGTAATCGGTGTCTGCCGAGGCCGTTTTTTAGCGCAGGACCTAAAACACCGAACGCGGCGATGTGCGTGCTGACTGTTGGAGTGGAGACGCTGATCGGTGCAGGCAGGTCTGGTGCTGTGTGGTCCACAGCACTGCAGGGTCATGAATGATTTAACAGCAGGAGAGGTGAGCTCTGTCCTCCAGATACATGCAGACGGAAAATGATTCACTTCCATCCAGGGACGCACCGTTAAGTCCACGCTCTGAACTATAATAAATAATTTTAATAATGATAATCTCCGTTCAGATGCAACCCTGTGGATACTGCTCTCTCTTTGTAATACATCAGGAACTGATTGATACATATGAATATTATATTTCAGGACAGCACTTAGACTCATCACATCCAGAGTTTAACTATTGCTGTCAGTGAAAGGTTATTGGAACTTTAAATATAAACATGGATGGAATCTGAGGTGTCGCTATCAATGAACTTTACCTTTTATTTGAATTTGTGTTGTAAAAGCCACAATGTGCAGTGTGTGAAGGGAGAGGAGTTAGGCCGACGCTCCAATATGTCTCTCAGACAGCAAGGACATGGACACACGAAGGACACGTTCATCAGAGCTGGAAAGAATCCATGAGAAGACACGTTGGGCATCAGCGGAGGACGGGCTTGATGAAGATTAATGACGTGGCCGATGAAGCTGTGGCCATTTAAAGAAAAAAAAAGGAGGGAAACCATTTATGGTGTGGATGGAAGACTCGTCTGAGGTCTTATGAATAGGCTGGATGAGCTTTTTCCCAGAACTGCTGCTTGAGTATAGTATATCACCTATTTCACTGGTAGCTTTTTTCCCCTCCTCTTGACCCCGGCCGTCCCGTACAGCTCCAGTCAGACTGTTCCCTCTCATCACGTCTCTAACCCTCAATTCTTTTTGTTTCTTTTCTTCAGCTCCATTGTTTTTTTTTAAGCCACTTACATTCTTTTACTGTCCTTTTCTGTCCTTTTTTAGTCCTTGAATTGACCCCAGCTCCACTGTGTCTGCTTCTTCGTGTGTGTTCGGCTTTGACAGCCCCCTCGAGCCACTCCCACCCATCAAATCCTGATTCAAGTGCTCTCTTCCTTTTGCTTTGATGGATGTTGGTATGTTTTTCATTTGCCGGAAGAATACCTGCCTTATGAGGACGTGGTGAGTGTTTTTGTCCGGCCACAGGTGTGCTGAGTTGAGTTTATATTTGTTCCTGTTTCAATATTGGAGTGGAAATTTAATTTAGCTTTCACCTCAGTCATTGCAATTATTTCCAGATTAGCAGTTTAGCTACCCAAAAAAGGACAGGAAGATCTTTGGAGTTTGTTTAAGGCCAAAAGAAGCGAACCTAAATTCTTAAAAAGCCTTTTCAATTTATTCATTCAGCCTTGATCTGACATGTAATGTTCCCTATGTACGAAAAGTGGAGATGGCGGATATGTCGCCCTCTGGTGGATGACTGCAGTACAACGGAAGGCCTCATTTTAGGTATCGTCTGACATCTGCTTTTTCCATTTTTCTTTTGCTGCATTGACGTCTATAGTCTCAAATGATTGATTTCCTCAGACCCTCTAAATCTGTGGCTCTGTCCATGAAGATAGAAGATGAAGGATTTCCCTGGGTTCTGCCCTCCTCTTCATCCTCATCTCTACACTGTATTTGATCTCACTCATCAGTGCTTCCATAGAGGCAGGCAGATTAGGAGAGGAAAAAAATAGATGAGGAGGAGGAGGAGGGCCATAGAGGGGCGAGATGAACATACCATAGAAGGGAAGCAGAGGACAGGATTTGAAAAAAGGGAGGAAATGAGGGGGTAACTTGACGGCTGTGTGGATGGAGAGGCGTGAAAAGCTCCATGAAAGCATCTTGACTGTCCACCAACGGCATGAGCCCCACATGGCTGATAAGAATGATGAAAAGAAGAATGATGACAGTTGGGCTGCCAATCCAGGGCTATTTTTAGTTACTCTGAACTTGCCCGCTTTGTTTTTGCCAAAGGAATGTTTCAGGACAAGTAGCCATGGACCTGTCTGCAGCAATAGAAGGCGTGAGCATGTCTGTAGCCTAGCGCTTGTCCTAGTGTGCACGTGGATATGGATTTAAGCCACATGCCATTAGGGCTGACTACAGAATCAGTAAAGAGCTGCAGTGAGGTGTGTGTGCACGTGCCTGTGTGTGCCGGCGCTGCATGGAGCTTGATATCGGATGTATTTTGAAGCCTTGGAAACTGCGGTGTGCGCTGGTAAAACACCTTTATTACCAAAACCTCGGCTCCCTTTTAAGCTCTGCACCTGTTTGGGAGTGATTTCATGATTTCTGACGCTGAAACTTGTGGCAAATGCTGTCATTTCCTGTCGTAACCGGCGGTGCTGCATTCAGCAGTACAGCATATTTTTCCTGTACGTGTCGCGCAGGCTTCAGCAGCTGCAATCGGGCTGGGCTGTAACCAAGCCCGGCACCAGGGTCTCCCTGAGGCCTGAGTCAGCACCAGCAAGAGGAAAAAGAATAATAAATTGACTCACTCTCTCTGTCTGTCTGTCTGAGAGATAAATCGGAAAGTTATGAACAGATTTTAATGACATTTTCAGAAAATGTTGACAGTGGGCCAAAGAGCAGATGATTAATTTGTGGTGATGCTCCAGATTCTGGAGGGACTTTGACCTTGGAGCTTCCAAAGGTGAATGCCAAGGGCCTTGATCACAAAGCGACCACTGTTATGCAGCCTTGTATTACTACTGCCTATATTATAATAACTACTATACTATGGTGGGCAGTGGTAGCTCAGTCTGTTGGGAATTGAGCTGAGAAGCGGAGGGTTCACAGGTCAAGTCCCAGTGCAGGAAACACATGGAAGGTGTTCTGCTAGTAGGGGAAGGTGCCAGAACACCTTCAAAGTACTGCTGAGGGACCCTTGAGCAAGGCACCAAATCCACAACTGCTCATATAGGGCCCTGCCATGAACTGGCAACTCATCCAGGGGTGGACCCTGTCCTCGCCCACTGTGACCCTGAAAGGGATAAAGCAGTCTAGAAGATGAGGTACTACACTATAGGTGTAAGTCACAATATGTGGCAAAAGGAGCTGCTTGTTGGAGCTCTGCAATCTCCACGTTGCTATGGTGAGCACCTCTGACAGCCAACCTTCCGTTTGTGTGTTAAATTAACAAACTTGTCCCGTTCTCTTTATGTGTAATATGCACCAGTGGCATTGCACTGCACTCGTATTTGATTTCTTTCTTCTACTTTAGTTTTACATTCATTTCCAGACAGCTTTGCTATTGCTGTATACTGAGTTACTGTAGTTACAGCACCCTTTCATGTGTATCTGTGTCAGTACACATTTGCATCTACATAGCATGTGCACAAGCTGTGCTGGGAGAAAAGTCATGCGTGTTACATATTGGAGGTGTCTGCCGTGTCCCTGGAGAGAGCTGAAGGTGGCGAGCGCACGGCTTTGATAGATGACCGCTAAAAAAAACAACTGCTGAACACTAACATAAAACGTGTGTGTGCACACAAACAGCTGTACTAATGCAGCCAAGGACATCTGTGTGTGGGTGTGTGTGTTGTCTTGTGTGTGGGTGCTGTTTTGTGTGTGACCACTTGAGGGCAGCAGCAGTAGAAAGTGACAGCGTTAGCACTAGCGTAGCCTTCTGGATAACGTAGGTAACGTTCTCTGTTCGTGAACATGTGCTAAAATCTACATTCTACAGTGTCATTGAGTTTTTGCTCTGAATAAAACCAGACCAACCTAGAATTATGCTCATCACCCATGACTTTACTCAATGTAATTATGTTTACGTTTATATACATGTGTGTCGGGTGCATTAAAGCAGTGGTGTTGACATTAGTGGCGAGACAACACACTGGTTATGTCTGCACTGCAGCCTGTTCAGTCCAGTTCATTGACAGCCGTGACCTCAGTTTATAGACCGAGCTGCATTGTTCCTGATAATGTTTGCAATAAAGCAGCTGTAGGTTTAGTCTCCGCATGGCTCTGGGCTGCATGTATTAAAGCATTTTTCATGCACTTGGCAGGGGTGTGTGCCGGAGTGGTTGGTGTTGGAGTTTTGACGTGAGTCTGGGTAATCCACCGGCTGCCCCGCTATGCTTGTGCGTGGCTCTGGGCTCGCCCCACACAAAAGAGCAGACCTGAAAAGCACCATAATGAGGCACAGGCTGAAAGAAAAGGCATGTCGCTTTCTATTTCTCCGAGCCAAATGAAAAGAGCAACATAAAAGAGTAAAAGACAAGAATGAAAGATGAAAATAAGCCTCCCAAATCCAGATTTCTGGCTGCCCTGTCTCTTTGAGTTTATCTGTTTTTTCATGCATGTTTTATTATGGTAATGAAATGCTGGATAAAAATACTCTGGCGTGCAGGGTCGACACTGGAAAGTGGAGAAAACATGTGGGAGGGCTTTGTGGTCCCACTATAAATAGTGTCATTGACTTAAAAAAAGAAAGAAAAAAGTAGCTCTTCTCCATTTTTGGTTTGAATTTTTCCAACATATACATATGACAAAAAATATGATGTCCCATTTTCAAAGTGTAAATATCATCAATGCATCAAACCACAGTAGATGGCAGATTCATGGGAACTCAATACGGATAGAAACATAAATAGTAACACGGTGGCATTTCGGGTTGATGATAGAACATAAAGACGCCGACTGTGCAATCACCAACACAAGCGTGAGCAGAACACGGAGAGGATGAACGCGAGCAGCTGGGCAGTTAGACGGGGGCGAGAGGTAGAGGTGACTGCGTCGTCCGTCCTCTTCATCCCACCTGGTGGCTCCACCTGTACCCCTCCGGACTCAAACTCTCAAACTGCATCTGCTGATGGTGCCGCGGACGGCCGCCGCCCGCCACGGCCCAGGCAGCTCCCGGTTTTACATTATTTATCAGGCGGAGATCTGCAGAGTGTTTCTACTTTCCCTGCTCTCTTATGCCTCCTCACTTGCCTGGTGTTTTTTTTAATGCATGCACTCATTTACACCCGCATACACGTAAAACCTCTCATCCATCTAAATATATTTTGGCCCCGGTGTTTAATTTATTTGTATGTGATGGGGTTAGCAAAAAGTTAGTTTTGCAGTACAGTCTATTCATTCTATTCATAACAGTTTGAGACGTGTGTCCTGCTATATAATCAACAAATAAACTAATACATGTACAATTACAGTTAAATATTTTAAAAAAACACAACAAGAACGGAATAATGACCTTGCAGCGCACCAGAGCAGTAGCACTTAAGAAGAGGGTTCGATTACAGGCTTGGGGTCTCTATCTAGAATTTCTATGTTCTTCATGTTTTCTCCAGGTGTTCTGGTTTCCCACAGTCCATGAACATGCACAAGTTACCAGCAGCTGTGAGTGAATGGTGCGGAACCTGTTAAAAGTCTTGTTTAGGGATAATGTACCCTCTAATGTACCTCCAAGGTGAGCCAGCTCACCAACCAACAAATTAGGGTAAAAACACACACAAATCCATTCTATTAGCAAAGGCAAACCCTGATTACCAGTAAATTCCTTTTTTTTTCGCAGGCTGTTTTTCAACGTGCAGTTTTATCTTCCAATTACTTGCGTAATCTTTCACCCGTGATGCGTTCAGGTGCATTGAGGTGACAGCAGGAGCTAGGATAGATCAAATGATTTATTAGGTTCAGAGAAAGCTTTTTACAGTTCTGCTGCTGTTAGAATGGCAAATGATCCCTTTTTTCTTTTAGTAAATTAATAATTTAGTGACAGTCCACTTAGTTTAGATACTGTGTCAGCACTTCATGAGAAACTAGACAGGCAACAGCCTGGTTTGAGTCATGGAGTTAGCGCTTTATCATCCGATGTATCCTGAACCTCAGGATAACGGTGGGGCCGGAGAACGATGCCACAGGACTGCAACGAACTGATCTGACATGTCTGGAGGCAGGTGATTGATTCTCAGTGCTGCAGGCATTTTATTTTTTACCATTGTGTTCACTCTCAGCTGAGAGATGTATTACTCATTTTACTATAATTTATCGTGGTAGCCATATAAGAATGAACACCGTTTCAGTTTCTTTGCACATGTTCCACACCTCACGTTGACCACTGGGCTGCAGTTTAAGTCTGGTTTTGATCAAATGTCTTTCAGTGCTGAAAAGCAACATTAAATGATTTAGTAAACCAATATATTATTGCTGGAGGAGCTGAACGAAGGCTTGTCGTCTCTGTAGTTGCACTCCCATGTCAAGCAGTAGCGACCTCCGGTTGGGGCTACACACAAAAGAGCATCAGAAAAGGTGAAGAGGGCGTCGAACAGAGCCTAAACGATGCCACCAGTGTGACTCTGCCCCATGTTTGTCTTGGATTTTCATGTAAATTACACCCAAATGCCAAACAGCTGCAAGTTAGTCGTCCCAAGACTAGGAGTGTTATCCCTTTATCCCGTTAATCTACAGTGGAACGGTTTGGGCTCCCTGTGTGTCTGTTTGCTGCCCAGCGGCTCTGCAGAAACTCTTACTCTTATCAGCACCTCTCTCGCCCCTCAGCCCCCCCCCCTGCCACCCCATCACCCCTCTCTCCCTGTCATCACAAACCGTCTGCCACTTAATCCAATTATCCTTTAAAGCTGACACGCTCGGCAGCTCACCGCAGAACTCCGTTGCTGACACGCCGCGCGTCACGTCTGCAACCGTATGCAAAGTCAGGGCTTTTAAGCGCCATCGCTGCAAACGCTATGCATAGATGAAGGTCTGGGAGGGTGCAAATGCACACACGGAAGGTTCCGTCAGAAGGGTGAAACGTTGGTGTTTGCCACCCCACAGTGGAAAGGCCCTCCTCTATTTTCAGGTGTCCTCAGAGGGGCTCTGGCCTCTGCTGTCTCCCACTGATTCACTGTACCCTTGAGGGGACTCGGTCTCTTTCTGCATGCTGGCCTCCGCGTCCCTGCTACGTGTTTATCAACCACCTTCGCAGGCGCACCGCCTGACACAAAAGGTCCTGGGTAGCGAACGTGCGCAACCTGCTCGGCTGTGGGGTAGCTTATCAAGAGGTTTCCTTCAATCTACTTCTGTTGCTGTTGCGGCCCATCGCGATTGGACGACGGCACAAATGCTGCAGGAGTTTTTGGATAGAATAATCAGCAGAAGCACCTGCCATTCTGTGGCTTCCCCAGGTCAAAATCTTGACAAGTATTTGAGACAGCAGAGGGGCAGCAAGCGTCACTAAAAGGAGCTGTGTTAGCTTGTTTTTGGTGCTGACACAACAACAGTCAAAAGTAGCAGATGGTGTGTGTGTGTGTGTGTGTGTGTGTGTGTGTGTGTGTGTGTGTGTGTGTGTGTGTGTGTGAGATGGGTGACCAGGAATAGAGTTAGCTACCAACAAGGGACTGAGCGTATCTGACGTCTGTCTGGAGAAGCGTCGTTGCCTTCTGGAGCTCACAGACTTCTCTGAATTGTTGTTTTACCATTTCAAAATATCAAAGAGCGCCGTGATATCTGGATCAACACGGTCCCCTCTGTACCTCTCGGGTGGTCTTATCAAATAAATCACTTTTCTGTAGGTGTACTGCGGGTAAGTACTCCTCGAGGCGTGATGCCCCGCGTGACGTAAAGGAAACCCGAATTCCCGGCTTCCCACGGTGACACAGCAGATCCATGTATGAATCACGACCCATCCGTGCCAGATCCATTCGCCATCAGGGTGGCTTTACCCAGCATCCATCAGTGCGTGTGTAATGACCTCACATCATTTCGCTCCCCTCTCACCACGACTCATCCTGTCCTAACCTGTTTCCCACAGGGAGTTTTTATGTGCACACGGGGGGCTGGGACGGGTGGGATCGTTCCTCTTCCTCCTCCTCTCTCTCTCTCTCAGTAAATGTTCACCTGTTCCTCTTGAAGAACCTTTTCATTTCATTGTTCCCCGTGTTTCCCTGCTCTCCCCGCTCTCTCACCGATCCCGCCATCCAACCATTGTTGTGATTAACCAGGCTCTGTTTTTATGTCGTATGTTCTTTTAGGCCCACGCCGTGCATCGCTGGCTAATCGATCAGGACAGTAGTGTGAGCTCTGAGATGCCGGATGGCCAAGGAGTATGGCACTATGATGATGAAGTAAATATCTGCACCACGTATATCTGGCTTTTCCTATTTCTCTCTGTGTTTTTATTGTGTATTTATGACCATCTTGTATTTGTCACTTAAAGTGTGTGTCACTATTGTTGCTCTGCTGTTGTTATTTTTTATATTATCTCTTGTTTTGTTGTGTTGCTCATGGTATTGTAGTCCTGGTTCCTTTGACCTTCTGGTATTGCTGTTGTGCTGTGAGCTGATTCAGTTAGGTGTTGTGGGATCCGGCTGGAGCTTTTTCTTTGTTCCCGTCCCTGCTTGATTAGTTGTACTAACTTTTTTTTGTTTTTGATTTCGTTTGCTTTGTTTTCCGTTGGATTTTTTTTTTCCCGTTTAAGTTTTTAAAGGGGACGATGTATTTGTATAGATATTAACACACACATCGGTGTCTGTGGTTTCTCCAAGCAGAGCATATTACAATAGCAAGAACCCTCCGGAAAACGTGTCTGTGTCTGTTATTCATGTGCGTAACATGTCTATTCATGAGACCGTTCCGCAGTAGCGATAATCAGCAATGCTCTACGTATGTTTCCTGTGGGTTCTTCTGATTTATAGAATATGCTCGTGTCATTCGTACAACCGTGTTTGTGCTTTAAATCGAGACGTGTGAGTGAGTGAGTGTGTATGTGAGGCAGTGTATGCAGAGAAGTGTGTGTTGGGGGATCCGATCCCATCAGTCTTATCAGTGTTTGTGTGCATGCTTTATTTCCTTCCGTGCATGGCCCGAGTCTGTGTATTAGAAAGTGCATCTGTGTTGTGTCTGTGTTCTGTGTCCTCCGCTGTGCTGGAGATTTTGGAGCAGCGCCTGCCCACTGCTCGTGCTTTTGATGTGTCACTGTTGCTTGTGTATTGTGGCTGCACTGCACACGCCCGTCTAGATTGGACCAGTGTTAACAGTCGGGGACGGGTTTGCCAAAGGTGTTTATTGCACCCCTCTAATGCAGCAGATAATCTTGAATTCATCTCTGTTCGGTGGATAGGAGATTATCTCAGTGCAATAAGGCTGCTGGGAAACTTGTCCCTGACCCCACAATGATTTCCCCTCTCCTTGCTCCCCCTTGCTCTCATGTCCAATTCCTAAAGCTACTTTTCCGATCTCCATATTGCTCCCAAACTGGAGCAACATTCAATCATTGGGAAGTGTGGAGACATGATCAGATGAGATGGGGTGGGCACACTTATCACAGGAAGAAGATAACTCAACTGTCTCAGAATGAAAGTCACAGTTTCTCTGGCCTCTGGCCCGACAAACAATATGGAGTATTGTCTTTCCCTTGGTGATGCTCTTGAATGCTTGTGCATCGAAAATTTGTCTTTTTTCTTTTGTTTCCTTTTGAATCTTTTTGAATGCGTGACAGATATTTTCATTTTTCCTTTGCTCATCACTTAAAAGCGTGTTTACAGTGTTTATACAGCTGAAGCCAGACATTTTTTTTAATGTTCGTGACACTACTAGCATGTTAAATAGTGCAAGAACACCTGAACTGCCACAGACAGTCCAGAGACGGCAGCAGAGGAGAGGCGCTTTAGCGTCCTGCATTTAAATTAAAGGGGCGACAGTAGATCCAGATGGTCTGTTCACGTGACACAAACTGCGTCATATCGTCCTTCTAGTTTTCCTACCAATTCTTGGTTGGTGTGTTTATCGTCTGCTCTTTTCACACTTTTTCTGAGATTTCACACAAAACAAACACGCTGCCATTTAGTTGACAGCTCAATAACATAAAGCACTTTTTTTCTTTTTTTTTTACTTCACCCCAAAATATAATGCTTCATTAAACCTCCCCGCCCGGTGGAGGGAGTTGTAAGATGTCCAACGTCTGTGAAAAGTATCTGTCCCCACTGCCAATTTACAGGGTCTGAAGAATATCCCTCATCATCCCACAGCTCTAATTATCCCTCAGTGGGTCCGTAGAGACAGATGCTCGTGAGCCAAGCCACATTCGTCACAGTACGGCTGCATGGCAGACTCAATATATATGGAAAAAAAAGCTAACTGTCACACTTTACACTGTCACATAAATCCCCCACCATCCCAGTTTCTCTTTTCCAGCTGCTCCCCGGCCCACTGTAGATACAGGCCATTCATGTCCAGCTACCAGCAGTTGGCTGTAATTTGTTTCGGCTCGGGGGGCAGAGTTGAATTTACATGTGAAAGGCCACGGTTTATTCAAATATCGTAACTCTAATTTTTGTCCCAGGGTTACTGATATGGGGCGTCATATTCTAATCCAGATTAAAGCCAGAACTGCTGTTCAGACCCACAGATGTCTGTGCTAATGGCTCTGCCAGCTAGATACCAACTTTAGACGGATGACAGGAGCGCGGGATTTTCCTCGTCCTCCTGACCCATAAAGAACTGAGCTTTTTTGGCATTTTGCAGCAGAGAGACCTCGTGGGGATGATCTGGCCTACTAAGAAGACTTCACAGTGGAGACATCCCTATTATAATGTAGCATGAATGGCTTTGGAAATCCAGGTTGTAACCCCGGAGCCTGTTCACAATACTTGGGTCAACCTTTCTACAGGAACTACACGTGTATAAATGAACCTGAAATGCAAACAGTTGCAGCTGACAGGTCATAAATGTGTCATTTATGTTGTTTGTCTATGAGCCATATTTAAGTATAGACAGAACGCTGACAAAATTTCAGGGATGTTTTAATTTAAGAACTCTTTCTTTTATATACTTGAGCTTTTTTACTAAGTCTATCTACCTTTGTTATCATCTCCGAGTGTGTTTATTTTTATTTGCTTCTCGACAGGGAGCGTGAGAATCTGCTGACAATGTGCATGCATGCATGCATGTGCATGTATGAACGTGGGGAGAGCATGGTAACAGTACAAGTATACTCCAAAAGAAGTGCTGGTCAGAAAGTCCAGAGTACTTACAGCTAACATTCCAAATCAAACCGGTCGTTTAGTTTCACAGTTACAGTGTCAGTCACCTGACCAAGCCGACAGGTAGATGAGCTTTAATAAAAGAAATGTACATTTAAAATTCCTTTTGCTTGATTAACAACAAATTTCTGCACTAATGTCTACTTTATTTCCCAATTAGCGCATTTGGCTCGGCGAGTCAATATCATGTTTTCCATATAACATGTATTAACTTAAACAAAAGAAAAAGGGAGGACATAGATGTAAAGTATTAATTATTAACATTAGATTAATGTTCAATAAGAATAACAGCAGTAAAGGCGAAGAGTAGACGGACTGCAGCCCAACACAACCAGCATATTTGTAAAACTCGTGACATTTGAACTTCAGAATACGTTTACATCTTGAAGAAGAGTAACAATTTTTTTTGAAAAAAAGATAAATAAACAAATAACATGATCAGCATTTTAGGTGAGATTCTGTGACCTTGTTCAGTTTGAGTATACCACTGCCTGAACTGTGCGCCTGCTGGGACCTGCATACGTGCGTTGAGCGTGAGCAAGCGTGAGCATTATGAACCTGCATGTTCTGCACAGTAGGTGTGAGCGCATGCATGTGTGTGTGCCTGCGTGTACGAGAGTGTGCAGCAGTAGTTATTAATAATGAGGCAGTCAGAGAAGTCACTTCTATTGATCGTCCTTGACCCATCAGATGACAGCCTCTGGCTTAATAGTGTGTATTTAGTATGTATTTATTCAGTGAAGTTGGATCAACTTTGCGCCCCCGAGGAAGACGATATTAAAAGTTCTTATGGAAAGCAGTGTAATTTAATACTGTTTTATTAGGTATTGTAGAGCTGTCCATGCGTTGAGGGCCGTACGGTTCAGTCCCTGCTGCAGGCTGCCACTCCTTTACTTCCACGGAGGTGCAGCAAAAGAGAGAGATGAAGGAAAAATCAGGGTCTGACTCAGCAAAACTGGCCGACGCCATCATCAAGTCAGCAGGGCTTGTGAAGTAGACGATGTGTGAGCAATAAGAAAACTTATTTATTTCTTCACTGTAACCCCCTGAGATGTCATCGCCCCTTTCAGCCTTCCATCCATCCCTTCTTTTCATTTGCTAGGTGTCATCGTTCTTCTTTTATGGTGGGGTATGATAATGGTCGTGCAAAGGCCAAGACGGATGATTTTAAGAGCTGCTGTGCCTTTAAATGATGATAACGCTTTAAATGATAAGTGATCGTATTAACCCAGCCTTGGGGCAGCCTTGTGGACCTTGTGTTGTCAGAACAAGAACAATGGTGACATGCAACACATAGACAGTGTATAGAAACCAGGGGGCCCAGTGGGGGTTCTGTACCGATGCACAAGTGGCGGCACTGAAATATGCAGGTTCTTCAAAAATTAGTAGACTGAACAAAGAAATTTACTTATATCAGAACCCAAATCTTGGTAAATAAACTGCTGCCTTTTAGCCCCCTGTCAAAAGTAACAGGAGTTTGCAGTGATGTGGGTCTCGGTGCAGTCAAACTTCATCGTTTTTTTATTTTTACTGGACTGATAGATGGATCCTGTCAGATCCAGACTGGGGCTTTAGGGACTTGGTTTGGAGTCATTTGGTCCGTGCGCTCAGGAATTACTTAACAAACACAGTGGACAGTCAGGAGAGGTCAGGCCTGAGGAGCAGTGGCGATAGATATTTTTGTCTTTTAATCAGGTTTATCCTGCACTGTTTTCCTCCAACAATATGTCGCCACTTGAAGATGAATGGGAGCTCAGCGCTAGGCAGACATATCGCTGCCACCATTCTTCTCTGTCTCTTTCATCAGCTCTCCTCCCTCTAACTGCCTCTTTCTGGCTTTCCCAGGACTCTCTATCTTGTGCTTTTGCTTTCTGTACCCACATTATGTGTTTTAAAGTTACATGTCCATGTATCCGCGCCACGCGGTCTGTCTGCAAAGCTGGGGGCAGTTTTTGATGTACTAAACCAGTTGGTGAGCTTAGATTATAGGTGGATCTGAGGCTCAGTAAAGGAGTAGGTGTGTGCATGAGAGCTTTGTGCCAAGGCGGCAGTAATCAGCCCGACCCAGCCCAGACTGTCTCTGAAGCTGCTGCACACTGATACCACACAGTGTGACGCTGCCAATGGAGGGGCCAGTCTTCTCACATTAAGTCGGAGGCCCACTTGATCGGGGGAGGAAAACTTTTAACATTTAACCTTACATGTTGAGTATATTCATGTTATGTGTGTTTTGATTGCATGAGAGCAGGGGCCAGCCAGGGGCCAATTGTGTCTGACAGGCTGAAGAAAGACAGCCGACTGCAAACCTCCGTGTTGATTCCTCCCCCCACCTTTTCAGCTTTGGTCTGGGATCGCTGGGACTTCAGGACAGGGCAATAAACCACCAGAAGCAGCACACGTGGGCAGCCGTAACATTTTATTCCGGCAACAAGAGGAGCTCAAGTCAAGGTGCAGAAGGCACGTCTGTCCCTAACCCACATCCACACGCCGCTGGCTCTGACAACCTGCAAACGCCATGAGTGTCAGCATGTTTCCTGCTGATGGAGCCGTCTTCACTTCCTGTGGGACCTGAAGAAGTTTATATCAATCAGCTCTTCAGCTGAGCTCTGTTCAGCAGGCTGAACCAAAGCGGGTTTGTGTCATAAAGACAACAGGATAATTAGTCCTATCTTCATGGACATTAGCGTCTCTAGGCGCCTGTCCCACATTCTTTGTCACTGGAGTGCTCGTCACTGTCCAAATTTAATACCGTGGACAGGAGAGAAATCCCATGTGATGTTTTTGACCAGGTCACGGTCCAGTGGTACTGAGTAGTGCCCAGTCGTCTCTCTACGTCTCCCCCACTCTTCCCCTCTCCTACGAGCATTTATCTCTCTGCGTGGTTTTGGCAGCGATGTGCTTTTCCCAGCATTTAGCCAGGAGAGGGAGAGAGGAGGGGAGAGGCAGAGAAAAGGGGGCCTTTTTCTAGCAGCGAATGACGGACGCTTTATTAAAAGAACCAAGGCCTTTTGAGGGGCCGGCCCCTCCGCGCCGCCCCCACTCTGCGCGTCTGGCCCATTGTCACGGGGTGTTGGCAGCAACCCCCCCCCCCCCCCCCCAGCCAAGCGCTTTGTCACTGTAAGTCACCTCACAGACCGAAACAGACCCACTTTGGAAAAAAAAAAATCAACAACCATTCTCCACAGTTCCAGCTATTCTGGTATGGTCCAGGCCCTGGAAGAAAAGATTGTCTCGCTGTCACAAAACATACAGGAGACACAGATGGGCGTGACGTGTGGGCAAAGAGGGACAGCAGAAAGGAGGGATAAGGTTAGGGTGAGAGTGAGTTTCGGGGTGATACCACAACTGAAAGGTGGAGACGATCGGTGAAGGAGTACAGAGGAAAGAAGGAAGTTGAGAGAGAGTGCGAAGGTAGAGCTCGAGGGTAAAACGAGGTGGAGGGAAATATTTCGGGCGCCAACAGGATCAAGGACGTAGCACCCATTTGTTTTTGGCTGCATATGAAATGTGCGTCTCCAGAAACAAGCAGCATTCCTCCAGAGATAAACCCCTGGGCCCCCCGTCCCCTCGGCCTCCCCACTCTCTCCGCTCTCTCTCCACCCACCCGTGCTTGCTCAAGTGTGTTTGTGTGTGTGTGTCTGGGCGTGTGTGTATGTGTTCCTGTTTACACTGGGGCCGGCGGGCCCTGTACGGCAGCACTCGCAGGGGGTAACAGAAAAGACAGCTGTGCGTTCGAGAGATTCAGAAAAACATACGGACCGGAGAGAGCGGAGGGCCCACAGGCATGCCAGTCAAGACCGTCCCGTTTGGAGTGAGTACCACCATCTCTGTTCTCTCTTCACCGTCCTCCTCTTTCTTCACATCATCACCCTCTGCCTTCCACCCCTCTCCGATTTTACTGCTCTCCTCGCTGCAACGCTTAAGACGTTCATAAATCTTGTGTTTTATTTTCTCGTACTGCACCTGCCAGCGCTCCGTCTTCATCGTGTCAGACAGTAATGAGCTCGTCTTCGCTTTATCTCCTTTACACGCTTTGCTGTTGTATTGCTATTCGCTCCTTCGAGTTTATATTTTAATTCAGCTCCAAGTTGCTCCATTTGTCAGGTCGTGTTTTGTCTAAAGAAAATGTTTTCCACAGGCTTCTGCTTGTTTACCTTTATTAATTGTTTTTTTACACGCACTCATGTCAGCAGAGATAAATTAAGGAACAACGGCTGTGGGCCATGCTGATGTAAATACCGTTTTCGTATTGATAAGACAACGATTCGGCACTTTTCACTCGCAGCTACTGCGCTGAAGAATTAAGGGGACAAAAACAGGCTGAGATCAAACTCATCAGACTGAACTTGCCATAGCAACATGGGAGGGAGCTCGAGTATCTGTGACTTGGGATGCATGCAAGTTTAAGATTAGTGCGAGTGTGGGTGTGTATCGCAGCGTATTTCTCCTTAATCTTGTTTTTGACTTCATTTATTCCTCTGTTTTATGTTTGGATTGTAGGAGGTCAACCAGGATTAGTGGTGGCGAGTAAACTGAAGGTCAGCAGACTAATTAAAGGGTCAGTTAATAGGGTTCTTGAATGAGAACACCCTGGTCAGTCTAATGTACTGAACCAGCAGAACTGTTGGCAACATTGGGCTGCATGTACATCAGTGATCATCTAACTGGGGCAGAAATGAGGCTGTGTGCTTCCACTGTAGGTGATGAAACTTGTAGAAATCTTCTGTTGATGTGTCTGACGTCAAACTGGAGGCACTTTCACAATGATGTCAGGAGTTCTTTTTTCTCTTCTTGAAGCATTTCAACAGTTTTATCTTCTTCCAATGATACAAAACGGTTGTCAGTAAAGGGTAAGTTACAAAGAAGACTGAATTTTAGTTCATTAAAAACCATCCCTGCAAAAACCTGCAGTAACTGCAAAATGTATTCATACATGAACATTTAGGACAAACTAATTTGCATTTCTTTGCATGTAAAAATACCTCTAATTGAGTTCAAGTAATAACACGTGATTTGGACAACACAAACCTTATTTTTTAACACAAACTGGGCAGAAAATCCACAATCCTCACATACAGAACGCCATTAATGTATTCATAACTGTAGGATATACAGAGATATGTTCGTGACCTTCATTTTCAGAGCTTCCTTTCTGCTTTTGGACGTATTTGAAATGCTGTTAGGGACGCTTGTAGATGTAACATCAGATGACCCGCGATAAAACGATAATTATTCAGCTGCTTTTTCATCCATTAATTTGGTCTCTACAAAACAATTACAATCATTCACAGTACATTTTTACACACTTGCTATCAAATGTGTTGGAAAAGCACTTAGAAAGCTTTCATGCTTCATTCACTGGAACTGCTATAATGGGTTCTGCAGTTAGGGGAGGGTGTCATCATTAATATTATTATTAGAGCACATGCGTAGTTGTAATACAGCTTAAACCCATGGTGCCTCTGCTACAGTGCTGTGAAGCTCTGGGCATCAACCATATCATGATCCTATCTTCTATAGGATCCAAGGATGCTCCCGATGCTTTTCACACCCTTTGTCATCTTCATAAAAGATGACAATAACCATGACAATCTCATATTCAAGCACAGAGGCTGCAGCAGGGCCAGATATAAAGAGACAATCAACAAATGTGGCTGAGACAAGCAGTTGGATGCAGAATGGGGGGGGTTGGGACTGTGAGAAAGTAAATAATTGAAGAGCGAAGAGACGCTTACCACATATAGTGAACAGAAGCAGACAGTCAGATTTACATACAGACCGACGGAATTGAGCAGGGGACTGTAACGGCTTCCTGTAAATGTGCCAGTAGCTCCCAGAGGTCCCAGTCTCACTGACTCTACACTGGCGTCCCTGCAGCCGGAAACAGCCGCCTGCCTGCTCAACCCCTCAAGGAGCTGAAGGAAGAGATGGAGAGAGAAGAAAGGACAAAGTGGGAGAGAAAAAAATCAATTTCTAGAGTAAATGCAAGTCAGCAGAAAATGCCCGATCTAATGCCTGTTTAAGCACGCCACAGCGGCTTCCCATATCTGCTTCTGATGCCCCTGGAAAGACCTAAACCTGTTGGTTTAAATACATTGACAATGTGGGATCAGTTGCGAGCTTTCACATAACTTTTCCTCACAGAAAAGTGTGATGTTTATAACGTTGGTGCTGTGTCTGTATTGTGATTATAACTATTTTTTTTCCCCTTAAAATGACAATCCTCTGGGGCATTTTCAGCCATCACAGTGGAGCTTTGAGGCAGGGATGTTAAGATTTGGTCGCAATGCTTGATGTGCCCGATGGATTTTCAAACACTGCAATCCACTGTGGAGGGTGGTGACGTCATTCTGCCTGCTGCAGCACCAGAGCAACAAGACAGGGACTTAGAGAACTAGAAAGAAATGGATGAAGGAGGGGGGTGAAGGCTGCAGGAAAGAATATCTGAGCTGTAGAGCCAGGCAAGGGAGTTCAGGGCAGAAGATTTTCTCCGAATAATTCGACTTGGTAATTTCGAGCTTCATTATAAGGAGCTTTGCACTGTCAGCCTGAGGACAGTTGCCCGCACGTTATACAGCGGTGTGTGCTGATATTGCTGGTTATTATCTGTATTGCTTCAAACAGTATATGATTAAAGAGCTCGCCCCTTTTTTCCCTCTCTTGGTCCTGTCAGTTTTTCCTGATCTCTGCAGGATGAATAAGCCAAACACCTATTTATCAGCGTCCACCAGAACCATAGCAGAACTTTTAGGCTGACCTGATCTGCACCTGTTTACGTCAGCACGAGTCAAAGGGTGCGGCGCCTCTGCTGGCTTATCTCGCCGCGCCACACGCTCGCTTCTAGGTGCAACGCAGAGGCACACCGACGCAGACCTGCAAATGCAGTTTGCTCTGAGAGTCAGTGTTTTCCTTTAGAGTTCAGCATGCTTCTCTGTGGGTGGGGGGCAGTCAACAGAGCCGTGGGGGGGCCAGAGGGGCCTCCGGTGGGGGGGTTCACCTCGGCGTTACTATGCTGCCATGTGAGACCATGTGTATTGTGTTAGTAGTGTGTGTTTTTGCATCAGCTGTGTTTGCTCCTACTTTGATGAAGGGATTTCTCCAGAGTCACCATGGAAAAGGCTGCTCACGTTTCACAAAAGAGTGCAATCCTAAAACGCAGAATATTGCTTGCTGCGCTTGTGTGATCAAGGTTGAGGTCACTTTGAAGCTCTTTGTGTGTTTTAATTGCCTTGGAACAGCAATTAAATGGAAGAGTCAGTGGTAGAGACGGCAGTGTATCGATGGCCCACCAGGACTGATCTTTTCGCTGCCGTGTATGAATCCCTCTCAAAATCTTAAACCTGTTTACTAAACTCGAGAGCAGCAAGACTCATGAGTCGGTGTACACGCACAAAAGCCCCGGATTTATTTTCATACACACCCATCAACGCTGTGTGTTGAGGTAACGGGATGCAGTGGAAACTTTTCAGGTAAATCACAGGTCGGGGAAAAACTGCAGCGCCTGAACATTCGTGGGTTCTTTCTCTGTTTTTAAGTGACATCTCTCCGTGCACAGCTCGGTGCCGCTGGTGTCACGCTGAGGTTGTGTTGTGTCATTTGTTGCTATGCGTCCGCTTCAGGCATGTGGAGCCTTTCTCTGTTGCGTGCTCAAGCTTTTTCTTTGTGCGCAATGAGGGCCGGCAGCTCGCAGCCATCGACAACACGGCTTTAAAGAGCGTTTGGAAGTTGAGAGAAGATGTGTGCGCTTTCCTTTCGGATCACGACGTGCTGCCGTGACCCGACGTTGAGATGGTGGCGAGAGGAGATAAAGGGTTGCATAAACCCAATTATATAACTGCTGTTCTTCAGTTTCCTCTTCACTTCCCCACACTGCTGCCACTTGAGCGATCCAATTTCAGCAGCACTTTTGCCTCTCGAGAGGTGCGAAGCCCCCAGACACAAACCAAACCCTAACGGCGGAAGCGCCCTGTGCCAGCCCGTGAGCTGTAACTTTTCCCGTCTCTTTCTGTCTCACATTGGTGCACATACACACTCTAGACAGAATCTCCTGCGTCCTGCTCACTGCAGGAGGTACGATTCTGGCCATTAAAGACCTCAAGGGTGGAGTGACATGAGAGGAAATTATTACCACTGAAAAATCTCACACGGCTTTGAAATCTGAAAGAGATGTTTAACCACCTTTCTCTCTCTATTTTTCTTCTCCACTCCTCTGCTGTATGTGCCACTCTCTTACACCCTTTATCCCCCTTCCTCCGTCCCTCTCTCTTCTCCTCTTGCAGGCAGATGCAGGCAACAGTTTCCTCCGAGCGGCCCGATCTGGCAACCTGGACAAGGCCCTGGATCATATCAAAAATGGAATTGATATTAATACAGCCAATCAGGTGAGAGAATTCTCTATGAGCCATTTTTTTCCTTCATAAATTAAATTTCTTGTCCCCAGTTTTGCTGTTCTCCTCCATAATTGTACTGCATTTGATGGATAGTCAATATCCATATGGATATGACCGTATGCTGGGATTTACAATTATATTTTCCTCTCTGGTTTTATATGGTTTGATTTTAGTTTGCAGAGGCGAGTTAACTGTCTAGTTCTCCAAATCCATTAACGCAGTGCTGCTTTCATGAAAAATGCAGTACAATTTATCACATTTCTTGCATTTTATATCTCAAAGAAAGAAAACTACCTTCAGAAATAAGACAGTTCCAGTTCAGTCAGAGTATTGTGTAATTGTGTGGTTTTTTTTTTAAAAACAACTAAATGTTAATGTGTTGATTATCCTGTTTGCATGAAGGGTTGACTTGATCAGTGTTAACGTGTGCCTGTTTGTATCTGTCTGCACATTCACTACTGTACCTGCATGTTTGCATATGTTGACACGTATTCAGGACCAATGGCAACATTACAACACTCATGTATGCGTGAGGGTAGATGGGAAGGGTCCATGGCTCGTTGCTCTAAACTTGGGTATTTCTGCTCGCATCACTGTGGTGTGATTCGTTTTGTTGATGTTTTTGTCAGATTTTCTCTTATTCAACCTCCATAGAACACTTTTATTTATGTAAAATGAGACCGTACACATGGGGCTTAAGGTTAATTTCTTTCATATCTTGTTATGATTTTCACTATGTTGGTATTAAATGTGTTTAAGTGGCAATCTGCAATGGCCTTGACAGAGATTAAGTTTAATCGATTCAGCCTACACTGTTTTCTATAGGCTATTGTAATTACAAACACAGATGCATGTTAAAAGCTTGTGGATTGTCACTGAAACCTCTGTGGTCAACATTTTCTTTTTGCCATTGTTGGGTGGGTTTTGATATTCAGTCGTCGTTTGATCCCCTCACCAGGACCTTTTCTACTCCTCCCAGCCTAACGACTGCCCCCACACCTGTTTGTGTACTGTAATCTGACTCACCTCCTTTGTCGTCTCGCCTTTTTCTCTGAAACCTTGTGTCCCCACTGCCCGCCCTCTCTCCTCCGTCTGCAGTAGAGTGATGGTGTGCTGTGGTCTCCCCACTCAGAGGAATAATATCAGTGGTGTGGGAAAGGTCCAACCTCACATGTCCTGTGCGGCTGAAGGAAGGCTGTGTGAGGTCAGACCTATCCCACACGGCTCGTATTCTTCCCAGCCACGAGACTAGCGGCCTGCCATCCCCTCCCATCCTCCACCCCTTCCTCCTCAACATCCTCATCCAAATAAAAGTGCTTACCCATCGATTTGCATCCCTTTTGATGTTGTTTATGCTAACGACCACTCTGAGAATACTGCATGCATGCTGTCCAGTGTAAGTATTGGCCTGCTTTGGTTTGAGTGTCCTTCACTTGCTGTGATTTAGAAAGTCCAGTTTTGTGTCAGGTGTTTGTGAACACACATGGAAGTACTTGTGATCGCGGTGCGTTTAGGACCCATCAGTATGAGGTCTACTCTGCTCTCTCACTCAGAACGGGCTCAACGGGCTGCACCTAGCCTCGAAAGAAGGCCATGTAAAAATGGTGCTGGAACTGCTTCACAATGGAATCATCCTGGAAACGACAACAAAGGCAAGAGTCCCGCAATCCTCCCAACACAGACCATCGTAGATCTTACTTTCTGACACCGGTCCAGCAAGGACATACTCATAAGAGCCAAAACGTGGTGTGCACATGTATCAAATAGAAATACCGGTAGCTTCTTGTTTCTCACCCAGGCTAGTGTGAGCTGTTTTTTAACGCAGTGTTACCTCATTTTATCCGAATTATCTGTATTAAATGCCCTGAAAGGCCGTTAAGGTATGGTGAATGGTTACTTGTTACATCTAAACCTCTTAAAGAAAAGAAACAAGGTTTTAAAGCCTCATATTCTGTGCTAGGAGTGTTTCTTTGATTGGTAATGTTTTGATAGAGGTCTTCTGTCGAATTACACAAACATGTTCTTAATTTTTCAACATTTAAAAAGCTTGAAATTGTGTTTTAATCAGGATTTTTTACTGGCTGTCTAAATCAATTATCCTTTTTTAAGGCTGGAATATGTCTTTTAACACTGCAGATACCCAGGCAAACATGTTTGATTCCACGTTTAAACAGCACCGGCGCTCATTACACCAGTGCACTCTTGTTCATGTGTATCTGTGTTTGAACAGAAAGGGAACACGGCCCTGCACATTGCAGCCCTGGCAGGGCAGGAGCAGGTCGTCACAGAGCTGGTTAATTATGGGGCCAATGTCAACGCTCAGTCCCAGGTGAGACACACACCGCTCTCACTGTGGTGATTACAGGACACACTGCACGCTGCACTGTAAACCATTGTACTATCTATTGCAATTCCATCTGTTAACGTGTCTTTGTTCCTATATTTCTGTGTCCATTTTTCTTTCTCTGTACATCTGTGTGCGTGATTCTCTGTCCTCCTACGTCTTTGTTGCTGTGTTTGTGTCTGCTTTCCTGCTGCTCTGTGTACGTGTGCGTGGTGTGTGTGCGTCTTTCTGAGACAGAAGGGTTTCACTCCACTCTACATGGCTGCACAAGAAAACCATCTAGAGGTTGTGAAGTTTCTTCTGGAGAATGGAGCCAATCAGAGCATTCCAACAGAGGTACTGAAGAACTGAGAGAAGTTTCCAAAGGCAAATCTCCCCAAAATTCCTGAATCCCAGCCCCGCTGAACCAGACTCGCTTTGTTTCCATCCTGTTTCGTTGTCACGGGCCTCCCTTCTCCCATGTTTTCCTCCACATATTGGCCAGGTTTCTAACACTCTGTCTTGTGTGCCACAGGATGGATTCACTCCTCTGGCCGTCGCCCTTCAACAGGGACATGAGAACGTCGTAGCTCTGCTCATTAATTATGGCACAAAAGGAAAAGTCCGGCTGCCCGCGCTGCACATTGCAGCACGCAATGACGACACACGCACAGCCGCGGTGCTTCTACAGAATGACCCCAATCCTGATGTACTCAGCAAGGTGTGTGTGTGTGTGTGTGTGTGTGTGTGTGTGTGTGTGTGTGTGTGAATCAATAGCGATCAAATAACTCGGTACATTTATTCATGTAATGACTCCAGTTGCTCCGTTGCATTTATTAAGTAGTGTTAGGTCATTACTTACCTATAGATCTATAGAGTATTGTACACTCTAGTAGATTATACAGGACTGTGTATTGTGTAGAATGCAGCACGGTATATGCACAGCACTGTGATGAGCTTTTGCTGCTTCACTGACCAATGTGTTTTGGAAATTCCTCTTTGGGGTCCAAGTTTAACAACCCCGTAACAAATGTGACACGTAGTGACAGTGTCGTGTCCCACCAGACTGGATTCACACCCCTACACATCGCTGCACATTACGAAAACTTGAATGTAGCTCAACTGCTGCTCAACAGAGGCGCTAATGTCAACTTTACGCCAAAGGTAGGTAAAATAATCATCCTCGCTGCAACTTTAATCTCCGTCACCACAGACGGCTCCTGAAGCGTGCGCCTGTGTAAGCGCGTGTGTTTTTCTGTGCAGAATGGTATCACCCCTCTGCACATTGCATCCAGGAGGGGGAATGTGATCATGGTTCGGCTCCTGCTGGACAGAGGTGCTCAGATCGATGCCAAAACCAAGGTGCAGCAGGAGTTCACTCGAGCATGATGTGATGTGCCATTAAGGGATTCACGAATAATCCTTTTCCTCCAGGATGAGCTGACGCCTCTGCACTGCGCAGCCAGAAACGGTCACGTCAGGATTATAGAGATTCTGCTGGACCATGGAGCCCCCATCCAGGCAAAAACTAAGGTAATCCACTGACTTTGAGCACCATATGGGTTGGACCTTAAATAAATCAGAGCCGAGGCCATCAAACCGAGTCATAGATTCTGGTGCTGCTTCTCGCTCCAAGTATTTGTTTTCACAATAAGGTGCTTCCTGTTTTGAGAAGGGTCTGTTGTGTTTTGTAGAATGGTCTGTCTCCAATCCACATGGCAGCACAGGGGGACCACATGGACTGTGTCAAACAGCTTCTACAGTACAACGCTGAGATTGACGACATCACGCTGGACCACCTCACCCCTCTGCACGTGGCAGCACACTGCGGCCATCACCGCATGGCCAAAGTACTGCTGGACAAAGGCGGCAAACCCAACTCACGGGCGCTGGTCAGCACAAGACAAATTTAAAAATCCGACTGTACTTTTAATTTTTAGATCAAAATTAATTGCTCTTTTGTTGGTTTTTCCCCAGAATGGCTTCACTCCTTTACATATTGCTTGTAAAAAGAACCACATGCGTGTGATGGATCTCCTTCTGAAACACTCTGCATCATTAGAGGCAGTGACTGAGGTAAATATAAGGGAAAAGAACTTAAGTTGATGTTAACAGAGGCCATTCTTCATCACTCTGTGATCTTCCTCATAACAGTCTGGCCTGACACCCTTGCATGTGGCATCATTTATGGGTCATCTCAACATTGTGAAGATCCTGCTCCAGAAGGGAGCTTCCCCCAGTGCCTCCAATGTGGTGAGCTTCCTTTTGAAATCTCCAGACAAGCAGAGTTTGCACCAGTCGTGTTGGAGCAGTAACAACTTCCGCTGTGTGGTTTGTGGTTTTATGCGTGCGCAGAAAGTAGAAACCCCCCTCCACATGGCATCCCGAGCAGGACACTACGAGGTGGCAGAGTTTTTACTGCAGAATGCAGCACCGGTGGATGCCAAGGCCAAGGTAGACGTCACTTTCACCAGATCTCCTCCAAGTACCCGTGGAGACACATTCCATCCTTTACAGCACGTTCATACCATTAAGAGAGAAGCTGATCAATTAATGAAAGTCTGAATAAGCACCATTTCCTCCCTGACCAGGATGACCAGACTCCTCTCCACTGTGCTGCTCGAATGGGCCATAAAGAGTTAGTGAAGCTACTGCTGGACCACAAAGCCAACCCAAACGCCACCACCACGGCGGGCCAGACCCCTCTACACATCGCTGCCAGAGAGGGTCATGTACAAACTGTACGAATCCTGTTGGACATGGAGGCTCAGCAGACCAAGATGACCAAAGTAAAGCACCTCGGCTTAAGTTTGTCCGTTTGTCCTGACATCGTTGTGTTTAGTGTTGCGTTTCTGGGGCTGACATGGCCCTCACTGTCCTTTTGGTGCTCCTGCAGAAGGGCTTCACTCCGCTGCACGTGGCCTCCAAGTATGGAAAGGTGGATGTAGCAGAGCTGTTGTTGGAGAGAGGAGCCAACCCGAATGCTGCCGGAAAGGTCACAAAAACAACACTGTGTGGGTGGAGTCTAAAACAATAAGGAACATTTCAAATAAGAGGTTTTTGTTTTTTCCCCCTCACAGAATGGTCTGACTCCACTTCATGTCGCTGTGCACCACAACAACCTGGACGTTGTTAACCTGCTGGTCAGCAAAGGAGGGTCGCCGCACACTGCAGCCAGAGTACGTAAGAACACAGGTGACTCCTGGACGCTCCAGTATCACACACACGTCGGCATTTACACACATTCTGCCTGTGCACCAGAATGGCTACACTGCCCTCCACATAGCATCCAAGCAGAACCAGGTGGAGGTAGCTAACAGCCTGCTGCAGTACGGAGCTTCAGCCAACGCCGAGTCACTGCAGGGAGTCACGCCTCTCCACCTCGCCTCACAGGAAGGAAGGTCGGACATGGTTTCCCTGCTCATCTCCAAACAGGCCAATGTCAACCTGGGAAACAAGGCAAGGAAAATGAGTAAATCTTCATAGGAACGCATGATTATTAAAATGTTCTGGAGCTCATGAGGTTGACACATGTTTTCTGCACCTGTTGGCCCCAGAGTGGATTAACGCCGCTGCATCTGGTGGCACAGGAGGGACACGTCGCCATCGCAGACATCTTGGTGAAGCAGGGAGCTTCGGTTTACGCCGCCACACGGGTACGTTTCTCCCGGCTGAAGTCAGAGCTGAACGTCACACTACCAATTTTACGGGCTGAAATTATAAGCAACATTCTGAGATGTTTCAGCAGCAGTCGGTCTTGATGAGGACGGAGCGTTTCAGACAGTGGAACTGATCTACTGGAATACATCATGATGTCAAAGTGTTAAATTTTGCTATCTCACTCCTGCTCCGTCTGTATCAAATATTTATGCAACTGCCTGGTTCCCAAATTAATTTTCTTCATGGACCTCAATTATTATTTTATGAAATATTCATCAACCAATGAATCCCAACTAGTTGTAACGCGTTTAGAGTTTTCAATTTAAAAGGGCATTAGGACAAAATGTATGTCAGCCTCTTGACTGTTTTTCTGTTCCTGTCAGATGGGTTACACTCCTCTCCACGTCGCGTGTCACTACGGCAACGTCAAGATGGTGAAGTTCCTGCTGCAGCAACAAGCCAATGTCAACAGCAAAACGAGGGTGAGCGCCCCCTGTTGGTTATTGTGTTGAACAGCAGGACCGCTGACAAAAGTGCCAGTTTTCCGTCTTCATGATGAATAAAGAAATAAATACTGTACAGGATACTTGATATGATGTCACATCTGCTTACTTAAAAAAAAGAGGGAATTAGAGGATCTATACCTCTAAACTTGGAGTCTTGCTGTCTTGTTTGCAGCTCGGTTACACTCCTCTGCACCAGGCTGCCCAGCAGGGACACACTGACATTGTGACTCTGTTGCTGAAACATGGAGCTCAACCCAACGAGACAACAGCTGTGAGTGTGAACACGTGTCATTCTTTGTCAAACGTAACCGCAGAGTCTGTGACGGGCGCAACTCTCTGTCCGACAGAACGGGACTTCAGCTCTGGCCATCGCCAAGAGGTTGGGCTACATCTCAGTGATTGACGTGCTGAAGCTCGTCACTGAGGAGACGGTTTCCATGGTGAGAAGTTTAGAAATGCCTCCAAGGCGCTCTGGATACAGGGATGGCATTATGTGGCCACGATAATGACATGGAAATGATTGTTACAGTTAAGCCCAACTCCGGTGTCCTAAGCTGGTTCTGCTCTTTGTTCCCTGCAGACGACCACGGAGAAACATCGCATGAGCTTCCCAGAAACAGTGGATGAGATACTAGATGTCTCTGAGGATGAAGGTAGAGCACAGCAGGATCATTACTGAGGATCATAACTGATGTTGTCCAACCGTACAATGCTTGGATCGGTCTGTAAAACCTTTTTTGCTTCTTGCCTTTTTAGGAATTGCTCAGCTAACATTAGGTATGAATGTCTCATTGTGCAGCAGTTGAGCTCAGTCATTGTGTGGCTCCATTTCAACTTCACTGTCTCCATCTGAGCCTCCCTGCCTCTCCGTCTCTCTAAATGTAAATGTATCTGGAACGTCTCTGGGAAACCCGGCTTTGCTTTTTAACCACAGCTTCACTGGCCCAGTGTGTGATTTCTGATAGCGTCCCAATGTTCTGGAACCAAAGTCGCCATCACTTGAATACAGTAGCCTCTGTGTCTAAAATGACGCCTGACATGCTGCCGCAGCCTTTGTCTTTAACACAGATGTCAACCGGCTCTGTTACTACAACAGAGACCATTGTAAGTAATAGGAATATATTTCAAACCATGAACAGGCTCTCTCTCGCTCTATCTCGCTCTCTCTCTCTCTCTCTCTCTCTCTCTCTCTCTCTCTCTCTCTGTACTGGTGTTCAATGTGATGGTGTCTCTCGTTCCCCATTGGTATGCACTCATCTTCCCCATGTCTGTACCCTTTGTGTCACTTCAATAACGCCTCCGGATGTCTTCTTCTCTTTGATTTCATCACAAAAATCATTTTTTTATTGCAGATTCTAGGTGTATTATGATTAATTTCAGTTTCTTTGTGTTGTTGTACTCACTGCACAGTGAGGAGCAGAATGCGCGTTTCATTACAGTGGTGTCAGATGACTCAACAGCCTTATTGATACTGTTGCTTTAAGCACAGAAAGCAGCCGAGCAGCCATCTTGAACAATCCCCTGTTACTCAGAATGGTCAAATTATACACAACACATACACAACACACGACACATTATTTGGGATCTAGCGTGAACCTGTGGGACGTTTACAAAATATTGCAAAGCACTGACTGACTTATGCACTCAGGCCCGTACTCACAGGGGAAATATGCTGTTATTACAGGTGAAGTGTAAAACAGTAGATTCTGAGCTCACGTGAGTGGTGAGGTGCCTTTGTTCCTGTCCTGCTGCATCGTTGTACTTCTAAGGAGAATAATAAGCTGCTTCTTCTGTGTTGTGAGTTGATTATGTATGTTTTTTTTTAGGCCTTTTTTGCAAGGATTGATGTCTGTAGAGCGGATGCTCTTCAAAAACGTAGCTGCTGTCGTATTTGGAGGTTCTTTAAGCTCGTCAGAGTCTCCGCAACGATTCCTCATCGTAACAGTTTTTCCGCCTCTAACGCTGTGTTCAGAGCATGGCCTCTATCGTCTCGTGTCATCAGTCTGGCTCTTAAATCACAGATCCATCTCCTAATGCCAGTGTTGCCGCATTCTCTTAAAAGTTTAACCACCGTGTTTTTTTTCTTCTCTTCTCTTTCACCAACCTGACCTGGGTCTCTCTTTGGCATGTTGTTCTCTGAAGGAGAGGAGCTCCTGGGGACAGAAGGGGCCAGGTACATGAAGATGGATGACTTGAAAGACCATGATGACGATTTCCTCTCCCCCAAGAAATCACTGGCGTACGAGAGAGGGCTGGGCACAGCGTAAGGGGGGGCTGGGTGGGGAAGCAAGCTAGAGAGCTAAGCTAGCAGCCACAAGCTAATAGGTTCTGTTGACGAAAGGGGAGGCACCATAGACACTAACACACAGGCAAAGAGCAAAGAATGATGATTTGCGATTTTCATCTTTTTTTACAACAGGAATTACTCACCTGCCATTCCGAGGATACCCCGAGTGTCTCCGGAGACCGTTGTCCTGAAGGAACAGGAGATGGATCAGGTACTGACGACGACCAAAAACTGCAACAGTATCCTGCAACTCAATGTTGCCATTTAATCAGCGTAATCTGAAGTTTATTTTCATTGCAATGGCCCATTCACTCTTTAATGTAAGCTTTTAAAATTCATTTTACTGAGCAAATGCTGCTTTTATTTTGTTTTATTTTGTCATACTGTACGATCTCTTCTGTGATTCTGTGTTATTTTGAAAAGCTCTCGATGTTGTTGCTCGTCTCACCGTCTCTTGTAGCAACACACTCCGCTTCCATTGCCCAAAGAGTACGACGACGACTCGCTGATCCCCAGCAGCCCCGCGACAGAGACCTCGGACAACGTCAGCCCAGTGGCCAGTCCCATCCACACTGGGTGAGCGGGAAGAAATGACGCCTCATTTGAGTGAACCTCCTTTTATTGTGGAGTCTGAGTGTTCGTGTGCTCCTGTCACAGTTTCCTGGTCAGTTTTATGGTGGACGCTCGGGGTGGCTCCATGCGTGGCAGCAGGCACAACGGCCTGCGTGTCATCATACCCCCCCGGACCTGTGCGGCACCCACCCGCATCACCTGCCGCCTGGTGAAGCCTCAGAAGCTGACCTGCCCTCCACCGCTGGTGGAGGGGGAGGGGCTGGCCAGCAGGATCATCTCTCTGGGCCCAGCCGGGATGCAGTTCTTGGGGTGAGGAGGCAGCTGCCTTATGTAGATTATAACACTTAGCTTACTTTAAAACGGCCTCAGTAAAGCAAAGGAACACAAAACCTTTGCAAATATCTTAGACCTCATAGTGCACAAACATAATTTGACAGGATTATTCAGAGAGTTGGGGATCTTAAAGCTCACACGCTGAGCGTTACAACAATAATCCCCTTCATAAATATTTCAGCTGACTCCGTTCTGCTTGTTCATTTATAATTTTGCGTCTGCTTCACAGACCAGTGATAGTGGAGATCCCTCATTTTGCCTCTCTGAGCCACGGCGACCGAGAACTTGTGGTGCTGAGGAGCGAGAACGGCTCGGTCTGGAAAGAACATCGCAACCGCTACGGCGACGAGGTGCTAGAAACCATCCTTAATGGGATGGACGAAGGTAGGTGTTGCCTTGCCTCCAGATCGACCTCAGTCTCACGCTCAAACATTCCACGCCATTTAAACGCGCCGTCCTTCTCAGACTTAGAAAGTCAAGAGGAGCTCGGCAAGAAGAGAATCCGGCGCATCATCTCCACGGACTTCCCCCTCTACTTTGCCGTTGTTTCCCGAGTGCAGCAGGAAAGTGATCTGATCGGGCCAGAGGGAGGCTTGTTGACCAGTAAACTGGTGCCGATGGTCCAGGCCACGTTTCCCGAGACGGCAGTCACCAAACGAGTCCGTCTGGGGCTGCAGGTGAGGTGGGACGATGAGGAGGAAGGAGAAGAGAGGCTGAACTGTTGATGTCGGTGTCGTCTGAATAAAAGCATGTTTGAACTGGAATGAGTGTCAGTTAAGTCATCGTCACTGTGTTCTGTTGTTTTTGCTTTTTCATTATTAGAGGACCTTTTAATTTACACCGTGCATGCACACTTATAAGGACTGCTTTTTTAGCGCTGGTATGCCTCATCTTCGCTGTTTCGCCTTTTTAATTTCATCCCTGTGTTTATCTTCTGTATTCTTGTGAAAGCCACGGACATGTTGGATGTTGACGGTACCTTATGTCATATGAAAAGGCTCAGGAGAGCAAATGATTGGTTTCCCTGAACTAACAGGGTTGATCTTTAGTCCCTTTCTGTTACAAAGACGCACCAAAGACAAGAAACACATTCAACTGCAGGAAATACGTATAACACAAGTATTTACTGCCTGATATTCTGTATGTGACATCATATTCAATCAAATTAGTCAGTTGCTCAAAACTACCAGATCATTTCATCAGGACGTTCATTTTTTTCTTATCACACATATTTATTTTAACATTTATTTATTTTGACAGTATTGTACTTTATTTTCTAATAATTCAAATCGTCATAGTGTTTGTTCATTCTATGTTTTTTTCTCCAGTGGTTTTATTGGTTTCATGTGTTTTACGTCTGGAAACAAATTTTGTTTAAAATCTGTTTTTAATTTCCACTTTTCTTATTTCTGATCTTTTTTCTTTTTTTAAAAAAACAACAAAACAACAACTCTATTTTAGCTGGGAATATACTGCAGCAGGTAGATAGAATCACATTAGAATATCTTTTTGCCAGTAAACTAAAATGACCACTAAATGGACCCTTTATGTTTAAGAAAAACTAATGACTATAACATATCTATACATATCTAACGTGTCTAACTTGCTCTTGTCATCACCGCTGCAGTAGTGATTGTATCTTAATGTAAGATGTCATGGATTTATTCTTAGTGCTATTCCGATAATTTAATACTGTTACAAACACATATTTAACTGAATTTGCAGGTGTAGAAATTAAGAATTAACTCTGATATCTATACTGTTATGATTGTAACTCTTATGCTAACATGTTGCCACGTTTTGCAATAAAAATGAAACGTTTTAAAGTCTCTCAGCCAAGCTGTGTTGCTATTGGTTTTTTCCCCCCAAATCAGTGAGAAACTTAATTCTCTTTGGAATTTTGTCTTTCTCCCTCATCCTGTTTTTTCTTGCGTTTTTTTTTAACCTCATTTTCTGCCTCCCTTCACATGACCCACCTGCTTCCACGTCACACCCCCACATCTCATCCGCTGTTTTAAACCTCAGGCTCAGCCGGTTCCAGACGAGCTGGTTGCGAAGCTGCTGGGTAGCCAAGCAAACTTTAGCCCCGTGGTCACCGTGGAACCACGGCGGCGCAAGTTTCACCGACCCATCGGACTGCGGATCCCTTTGCCTCCTTCGTGGAGGGAGAGCCCGCGGGACTCTGGGGAGGGCGACACCACCAGTCTGCGTCTCCTCTGCTCCGTCATAGGTACAATTGCGAAAGATTTAAAGGAAAATGTTGCGATAATAAAAGTTTTTGCCACCATCGGTCTCTTCGTGAATACTCCTGAAAGCTGGATTAATGAGTGTGACCTGTCCCACCCTCTGTAGGTGGCACAGCCCCGGCCCAGTGGGAGGACATCACTGGCACCACCAAGCTTTTGTATGCAAAGGACTGCGCCAGTTTCACAACCAATGTTTCAGCACGGTACATCCAGCCTCTAACACACTCGCTACGTGACGCAGCACAGAGGAGGCTCCTAACAACGTCGTGTAACTGCGTGCCGTCGTTTCCTCGTAGATTCTGGCTGGCAGACTGTCCTCGGACGGCGGAGGCCGTCACCTTTGCCAACCTGCTGTACCGAGAGCTGTCGGCGGTGCCCTACATGGCCAAATTTGTGGTCTTTGCAAAGATGAATGAGACGCGCGAGGGCCGCCTGCGCTGCTACTGCATGACCGACGATAAGATGGATAAAACCCTGGAGCAGCACGAGAACTTCACAGAGGTGGCTCGCAGCAGAGACATCGAGGTCAGCGCACAGACGCCACCGATCCATCGATGCCATAAACGCCAGTTTGCAGTCGCGTTGTCTGTGGAACGCTCAACTCCACGCCGTTAATGGCTGTGTCGCACCTTCCAGGTGATGGAGGGCATGCCGCTTCACCTGGAGTGCTCGGGGAATCTCATGCCGGTGAGGAAGGCCACCCAGCAGCCTCGCTGTTTCAGCTTCCAGGCCTTCAGAGATAACCGCCTCCCTGTCACTGTTAAGGTGCAGCCTTTAGCCGTTGTTATTTGTTGGCGCCGCGCCACTCGACCCGTGCTTCGACCTAACGTGTGTCCCTGTGCGTTAAAGGTGAGAGACAGCAGTAAAGAACCCGCCGCATTGCTGTCTTTCCTCCGCAAATCCACCAAGTACGAGGACAGCCAGCATGTTCTCTGTAACCTCAACATCACCATGCCCGCCTGTATCAAGGTGAGATAACATCACAGCCTCTTTGGTCAGAGTTTTCTGTGAGATGGAGATTTCAGGGTTCTTTGTTGTTGTGGGTGCAGATTATTGGCGGTGAGGACCGGCGGCGAACTCTGACCCCCCTGGCTTTAAGAGAGAGATATAGTGCCCTCAATGAACCTGCTATGGGTATTTCTGTTACATCCATGCTTGCTGTGTTGAGGGTATAAGTTCATTTCCAGGCAGATGTTAAGTTGTTCTGATTTGTGCAGCGTCCATGAGCGCCATGGAGCGAACGGAGCTGAAGATGGCTGTGATCGCCGAGCAGCTGGGCCTGAGCTGGGCCGGTAAGCGAGCGGGTGCAATGCAAATACGGCCTCATGTGTTGCAAATCTCTCCGTGTCTGACAAGCTGGATCAGCCTGTTAAACAATATTAGACCATGGCAACCAGCCAGCGAAACAAATAAAGTTCTGCTCTCCAGCCAGGAGCCACAGATAGACTGAGGCTGAATCAGGGGTGGCAGCTCGAGACTGAGCTGATATAAATGTCTCTGTCATTTATCGGCTCTTCTCTGGCTCGCCGTCCTCTGCAGAGTTGGCACGAGAGCTTCAGCTCAGCGTGGACGACATCAATAAGATCCGTGTGGAGAATCCCAACTCACTGCTGGAGCAGAGCTCTGCGCTGCTCAACCTGTGGGCCACCCGGGAGGGCAAGAGGGCAAAGAGTGAGTGGGACTGTAACTTTTCCTTTGAATGACAGGTATTTGACGCGGTTTGTCCAGGTGAACCCCTGTCCTGTCCTTTTAACCCCGTCTCCTTTGTGCCTCTGCAGTGGAGAGCTTGTACATGGCTCTGAAGAGTATCGACCGCATGGACATCGTCAACATGTTGGAGGGCCAGCCTCCTCAGCCAGCCAGGCCGGCCTCCCGTGACACCAGCAGGCGCCGACACGAGCGAGAGCACCTCTCCCCTGGTATGACCAATGGTGAGTTCAGGCTCCCATATCGCACAGTTGTCCCCTTCCCCGTTTGGCCCTGACCTTGAGAAATTTCTTCAAAACACACACAAATGGCCCTCAGAGGGCGAGGTGAGGTCTTTTTGACTGACACATGATTGACAGCGCTTTTCTCCGGACCACCGCTCCATCCACATGCAGACGGACTCAGGACACTCCTACTGAACTCCAGCCTCTGTAGCGACGCCATTAAAAAGATAGCAAAGAGTGAAAAAAACAGATTAAGACACAACAAGGGCATCCAACGACAACCAATCCAAACTGAGACGTGCAATGTTTCCGTAGTTCTGGTACTGATTCTTTGATTGTATTCACCATTTTAAGAATAAGAGTGATATTTAGTCTATATGAAGAAGCTGTCATACATGACCAGTTCACATGAATCATGTTTAGTACAAATAAGCTTATCTGGCTTCAGTCCTTCCTCCTTTTACTCATGGTTCATATCCTTCATCTTATTGACTCCATTTTCACCTCTGGGCCTTCGTGAGCTCTGCTTCCATCTGGGACTGGTTCTGTTCCGTTCTCCATGCCTCCGATGAATCAGTCTCAACAGGTTATGTGAAAACTGGAGCAATATTCACAGATGTTTTTTAAAAAAGCGCATAAAGATACGACCATGAGGGCTAAAGGGTGAAAAGAGAGACGCTCAGATCACAGCAGCAGTGAATCTGATAACCGCAGACCTGCTGACCCGCCTGCTTTGATTTCAGGGTCCTGCTGGTAATATATTAACAAAAAATCCCTGCTGATGCTTTGGTAGGGGACACTTTTCTCACGTGCACAATAAACAGAGATAATAAAATCTGTAAAACTAGATAAATAAAATATTTAAATAAAGAGAGCAGATTAAGGACGTTATTGGCTATATAAATGAATAAATGACACAAAAAACTTTTAATACCACAAAATAAAATAAATAAAGCAAAAACACTGTCCAGAGTGGTGGATACCAGTTGAAACCATCAGTTCTTTGTTTAGCTTTAGCTTTCTATTTATTTATATTTAGTAAGTCAAGTCGAAGCACCAGGGGTGGTACTACCCAACAATATAATATTTTCCTCTTTTTTGAAACTATAAGAATGCTCCTGTTAGTGTTAAGTTAATATGTAAGTTATGGTGGGGTATTCCATCATAAGAAAACATAACATTAGGGCTGAAGACGTCTCCTCTGTAAGAGGACACTTCTGTCCTCGTTGCCTGCGGCTGCATGGGAGGTTCTTGGGGCCTCTGCAGGGCTGATGTTGGTGCGTTCCGTTTTGTTTTAGCGGCCCTGTCCTCCTGTGAATCTGTCCCTCTCCACGTGGTTTTTCTGGATGTTACCTGCAGCCTAGCCGTCCTCCTCTCTTCCTCCTTCTCACTCCTCTCCGAACTCTGAGCTCATGCCGGCCTCGTCTTGGTCCTCGACCCGCATCTTATTTTGCCAGTCGTTGTGCATTTCCCTTTGTTTTGAAAACTCCACCTTTTTCAGTGTCTCCTCTGTGACTAAAGCTCTCACACAGACTGTGTGCTCAGCACCCACTGGGATGGGGGAGGTGACCCCCGCTCTCTCTCTCTCTCTCTCTCTCTGTTTGGTCTTCTCTCTGTCTCTCCGTCTCTTTCTCTGTTTCTGTGCACTCGCATGTGGCTTTGGCTGCCTCTCATTTGTGCACTCTTGTGCGTGTTGCATGCACACACACTCAGCAAGGTGCACCAGCAACACGATGGCTCGAATGCTGCCTCAGCAGACAAACGTCTTTGCATGGTGGACATACTAAATGACCCCGTCTGTCTTTGTTCCTCCACTACTGACCTGATGCATGGGATTGTTTAGAAAAAAAATCCTTTTTAATGAAATATGTTCCCTTTTCATGTATGAATGTTGTGGTGGTGTTTAACAAATGTGAAAACTGTGTCCATCTGTTGGGCTATTTTGTGTGTAAATCTTTCTATTTTTTTGTGATAGTCAGTTCAATATTGCCTCAGTGTAAATGTGCATTTACTGCAGCTCATCAGTTTAAGTTGTATACTACTGTATACCCTTGGTGTTTTATGTCTTCCATACCATGTCTGCACAGTGTTTCAGTGCTTCCTGCATAGATACGATGTACTGTGTTTGCTCTTCACTCTTAACAGTATATTTTTTTGATGTGAACATGATTCCTTGTTTATCTTATATTATTGTTTGTCTAGTCGGGCGACGGCACTCTTCATTCGACTCACAAAAGTCCATTTGTCATTTCTATATCTCGTCCTCAGTCATCTTCTCATACAAAAGGCAAATTTAGTGACGTCTTTACAAACATGTGTGGAACAATTATCATTATTATTTTTATGAAAACTGACATTAGGATGTCTAATGCACGTGTACATTTCATGCACACACACAAATCCCATATTTTCGATATACTGTACATTTAGTGCTTGTTTTCTTTCTCAACCTTGAATTTTTTTCTGTAAACCATGTAAATTTGCTTTCATTTGATATTCTTAAAAACGACTGCAACAAGAAACAGGCGGTTCTCTTTGCAGTTTATCTGCAGGCTGCAGCTGAAAGTAGCGCCGGAGCTTTTTCGGTCTTCCTGCTGTCACAAATATCTCCTGCAGCCTCAGCAGTATTTAACACAACTGCCAGTTGTGACTCCAGTTACAGTCCAGGCTGTTTGTCCGTCCTGTAAATATCAGCCTCTAGTACAGCTCTATTACAGCTGCCGCTCATGCCTGCACTTTATCATATAATTCAAATAAAGCATTTTCCTATTTTTAAGGGGGTATTGACGTCGTCGTTACATGTTGGTAGATCTAATCCAGAAACCATCTGGCTTGGAAATGTTCTGTTTCCTGGACCAAAAATGCAATTTTGCCATAAAGCTGTTGTGAAAGAGGAGTGTAAGAGGAGTGACCTGAGTCCTCAGCACAACCACATGTAACTTTTAACACCAGCTCTCTCGAGGCAGCGTCACTGTTCCTTTCAGGACACAATGAAAACGGTACGGGGTCTCTCACCAAGCAGTACTTCCTGATATGTATTTCTATGACTGCTAAATGGATTCCATTATTATAATAAATCTGTTGTTAAGTGTTTTGTGTGGAGGGTTGGAGGGAGCTGTTATGTTTGTGCACTTAAGGAGAGAGAGAATGTGGTTGCCTGCGTGCATGCTATCCAGCCTGACAGCAATATTAACCTGCCTGTCTTTCTGTTTGTTTGGTTTTTTTTCTTGAGTGTGTTTGAATGCATGGGTGTTTGAGTGTGAGAATAAGTGTGATCATAGAAAGAGTGAGTGCGTTCTCGGCATGTGTGTGTCCCTGCTGGACAGGTATGTGTCCTGGACCCAGTTAGGGGGTGAAGGCATTAATCCCTGTCCATGTCCCTGCAGGTAGCAGCCAGCAGCGCAGCAGCAGCCAATGCCCAGTCACAACTTCACCGTCAGCCTGGCTCAGCCCGTCTGGCTTTGTCTGTTGCTGCTGCCGCTGCTGCTCGTGCCATCAGCCCTGGCTGAACGAGCTTGACAAACCATCTTCTGTACACTGCTCTCCTGTTTAAAGCTTCTTGCACCTTTACTCCACCTGCTATTGTTTTTGTCCTGCCTTCTATCCTACTCCCACCTACCCCTCCTCCTCTAGATGCCCAGCTCCTGGGCAGGGGCACTTACCCCCTCCCGGTTTCCCGGTGCTGTGGGGTGAGGTGTGGAGCGAGGCGCGGGGCTGGGTGTCAGTGTGCCTCTCTCTGTCTCGCTCCAGGTTACGGTCTGGCGCAGGAAGAGCTGCTCTCGCCTGCATCCATGCAGTACAGCCTGCCCTCCCCACTGGGTTCTGAGCCTTACTGGCAGGAAGTCTCCAGTCTGGACTGTGCACCCATTGCCACCACAGAAGAAGACACCCTCATGGAGATGTCTGATGTGCAGGTGTGGCCATCAGGCAACAGCCCCTCCTTGGTTCCTGTGGAGGACTCTTCACTGGAATGCAGCAATGCTGATGATTCCGAGGGTCTACTCGGGCTGCCCTATGGAAGTCTTGGTAGGCCGGCTAGTCAGGCTAGTGCAGCCAGCGGTGGGGGCGGGTTGCTTAGTGGCTCCATTGAGCTACCTGAAGACGATTCAGAGATGGGCGTTGACTCACTCAGCACTGCCACACCAGCTTCGCTCGGGGGTACCATCGCTGGGATGAATCTAAATGGGCTAAACAACGGTCAGGGGTCAGAGGCAAGTTCGGAGGCATCGGCATTCACCAGTACACCTGGTGGAGATGGAGGAGGAGGAGGAAGAGAAGGGATGGGCTCAGCGGAAGGGCTTTCTCTTGTTGCAGGACAGCAGAGGGTATACACTCGGCTCAGTGAGTCCCCTGGTCTGGGCTGTGTTGCAGATCGAAACTGTGACAGGTAAACAGGTCTTTATTACTTGTCTCTGAGTGTTTTCAGTCTAATTAGAACTTTTCTGACACGGACGTTCTCCCAAAAGTACAGGCATACCATATCCCAATTCATCGATTCTCTCTTTTCAGGTCAGGTAGTGGTGGAAATGGTGGAGGCTCCCTACTTTGCTACCTGCAGGAACAGACAGGCCAAGGATGGATCACAGAGCAGACACAGGCCTGGGCAGGCAGTCAAAATAAAACAAGGCAGGCCATGGACACCATGATGTCTTCTGTGTGCAACGCTATAGATGGAGAACAGATTCACATTTCCCAGGAGGCTTTGATTCAGCCTGTGAGGGACATGGGACACTCAGAAAGCTTACGAGGCCATTTCAGAGGTACCCAACCCTTCGAGAAGGGGTTAGGCTTCCCGCACAGGGTCCCAGAGTTGAGGGGCTGGGATGACATGCGCCTCACAGGCCAGGTAAGGACCGATCTCTCAGGAATTGAAGATACATTAAAACTAAAAATAAACAGGCACAATTTGTGCTGGTCAAAAGCCCAAGGCCAAACTTTAGAGTGATCATAAGTGATCTGTCATAATCACTCCCAAACACAGAGGATAAGGCCCAAGATAGTCACATGCAGCGTGCTTGTCCAAATATAGCAAGTATTCTCTGCCCTACTCACGTTACATGATCCCTGTCCCACATGATGACTGGCACACCACCCACAGCTCACTCTAAAGAAAATTCTTGGCTGTTAAAATGTTTTTTTTCCGTTGTTTGCTTTGTTACATGATATATTTACTCTATATCTAGGTCTTTAGCTTTGTTAAAACTCAGTTGGAGTCAGGGGGAATTTGCAACAATCCATCTACTTACTACTTTTACGACAATACTTATGAGACGATTGTGTTGATGAAAATGGGTGAAAATGGTGAGGGCGAAAGAAAAGCTTTCTTCGTGTTCATACTGCAGCATCCGGGGCAAAATGGGGCAGTATTTAAAGCCCCCTGATCACATGATCAGAGAGAGAGAGAGAGAGAGAGAGAGGAGGCAGGGGGTAGTGGCTTTGCAAGGTTAGGTGGACATTCCTGACCTTAATGTAGGAAGGAGAAGAAATAAAGACCCGGGCAATTGGCCCACTAACGCCGCAGAGACTGACATGAAGTGAAAGACAAAAAAAACCCAAAGTGCAGCTGAACCAGCGACAGGACAGCAGCCATTTCCTCTGAGGGTGGTGGCAGTAGGAATCGCTGAAGGATCCGTGGGCGTGTTGTGCAGCTTAGTGGAGTTCACTTGCTGATAATCGGTGTGCAGAGATGTGGGCCCTGGTGACGGAGCTCCTCTTCAGCTTCATTCTGCTGGCCTTCCTGGTCATCTGCTGTCAGAGCATTCACAACATTGCCAGCGGCTCTGTGCGCTCTGTCTTCAAATACATACACAGTCAGCTGGACCGCGAACTCGGCGAGGTCGAGGGGGTGTCCGACGAGGAGGAGAACGTCACCACCAGAGTGGTCCGCCGTAGAGTCATCCTTAAGGTACAGAGAAGGAGAGACAGAGGAAAGGAGACAAGGGGTGGCAGCCATGAGTACTGACGGGACTTTGTATGTACAAAACCAAATTAAATCGTAATCCGTCCACTTGACAGTTCCTCTGCAGGAGTCTAATGTCCTGGTGTTCAGCTGTTCAGAGCTCGTCTTGGCCTTCTGTGCTATGTTTGTGCGTATCTGCCAGCCGAAATGCAAACGTTGGAAGTGTTTGATTCGGCGACTCCTGTCCAGGCTTTAGGAATGTCTTTAGGTTTATAAATAGCTGTGTAGCCTCGCTGCACTTTAGGCTGTGAACAGCATTGTTACAAACCGTCTGAACCCTAAAGGAGCCACTGACGGATTGACATGACTCCTCAAACGCCGTCCAAATCCCTCAGGTTTTTCTCGTTGGCTTTTAGTATTCAAATAGTCCAGCTTGTGAACTGCGTCCCCGTCCATGTGGGGGTGTAGAGCGCAGCTAGAAACAGTTGGTGTTTGGTCGGGTACAAATGAAATATTGTGTTTACAGGGCGATGAGGTTGGAGATCTTCCCGGGGAGCATGTGAGCGAGGAACAGTTCATGGACGAGCATGGAAACATTGTCACGAAAAAGGTTGGTCACCTCACACCCTTTCAAACTGTCCTCAGTCCCGCCACATTCTCCATGCAATGATTATTAATATGATAATCATTTTCAAATTCATCACAACTCATGTTTTCGCATCTGTCCCCCCCCCCCCCCCCCCGCTGCTGTCCCGCCACTCTCTACCACCCCGATGCGCGGCAGATTGTGCGTAAGGTTGTGCGCAGAGGGAAGGGCTCGGGTGAGGATGGGGTTCAGGACATGAGCGTGGAGGGTTCTCTGCAGGATGCCAACGAGCTGGAGGTGGATGCCGAGCAGTACATGAGCTACGCCGTCCTGGGGCGGGACGGCGGCAAGGTGGGCTTCTGGTCTGCAAATTAGTGGGAGGAAACCTTAATAGAGGAGCTGGCAGGTAGCGAACAGGCTAATCTGGCATTTCCCAAGTTTAAAGTTCAGATTATTGGAGGTGTTTTTGTGGGAACAAGTGTGTTTGTTGTAAAACACCAGGGAGGATTTAGTGCAACATTGGGATGGTTGATGGTTTGGTTGCTGCCCTGCTGTTTTGCTCAAATATCATCATCATCATCATCATCCCAGAGAAACATTTGCTTTCGTCTGTAATCGTTAGTTCATCTCGTTGTTCCTCATTACTCCACACTTTTATTTTTCCTTTTGTTTGTGCGTTCGCCTGTCTGATCATTTTGCCTTCATTAAATCCAAATCTTCCTGGATGACTGGGTACTGTATCACTGACGTTTTTGGAATCAGAGCCTGGATAATTCTCTCTTTATATATATTTTCCCCTGCAGGTATGCAGTCACGTGTTTTCGTCTTAATATCAATAAATCAAATTGTAAAATATGTTTTCAAATATTATTTGAATCTCTCAGACTGCCTTTGTTTCTGATGCTGTGACTGTCTTTCCTGAATGTCACCCATCACTTCTGCCTTTGCTTCACTGTTTATATATTTTTTCCTTCTCCCCCCCCACCCTCTTCCCCCTTCTTTTTTATATCTGTCTGTCACATCTTCTCTCTTCTCCACCATTATGACACCTCTCTCTCATTCGTCCTTTTTTGTTTTCTTTAACTTTTGGCTCTCTCTTACTCACACACCCTTAACCCTCCGCTCTACCCATCCACATTCCTCACCTCCTAACTTCCCCCGATGTAGCCCGATTCTGTGGATATGAAGAAAGGTGCTCAGATAGTGAAATGTGCCAGTCTGCGGAGAGTTAAGCAGTGATGCAGACAGGTCTGCGTCTCCGCAGGTATGGGACTGACATGTGGACTCGACCATTTAATCCAGCATCTCTGGATTAAATGCACCCAAATGTGGCTGTCAGTTAATTTAGCACTAATGAGCTTGTTATGCGTTGAATAAGGGTTATAAATGACCAAATGTGGACGATCGTCTAGTTAGATGTGATGGAGTCAAAGAATGTTAACAACTAAACCATTTATTTAGATTTATTTTAATAACATGAAATTATATAACTTAATTTAATCATGTTAAATGACCCCATTAATTTACAAATGTTTGGTGAGATGAGATTGGCCATTCTAAACAGGTGAGAGTGTCGGATCTTGTGTTGTATGTCTCTGGACAGGGAATCATTTTTAATGTCATATACTTTTATTCCATGCACAGATTAAACCAAACACATTAAAAATGTTGAACGATGTGTTTCTTATGATCAGTCTGTGATTGAAATCAGACCAACTAAGAAAACTCTGTTTAACTGTTTACATGCACACAAAGAAACCAAATTCCTGCCGTAGTTCAATAACGTAAAATGCATGTGTTCACCGTAGCATCTGCCCAGAGGAGTCCGAATGTAGCCAGATAACTCGGTTGTGATTCGACCAACAAGAACATGGACGGCGAGCTGGCCTATACGAGCTGCACGTTTCACTTATATTTTACTGACCTGGAAGCAGAAGCTTTACAAACAGCAACTGGTAGTGAGTTAGTATGGCCGAGTATCATTGGAACGGCACGGAGACGCCATGATGCTTAAAGTTCAAAACGTTCATTAACAAAGTTTTTTGACGACACACATCATCCGGCTACTGCAAACTACTTTGTAGACAGAAAGTCTGGTTACATAAAATTTACACACCAATTGAGCGGCAAGTGTGGACCAACTTAGATGCATGTGTAAACACACACAATTAAACCACTGGAGATCTGTGTGTGTGTGTGTGTGTGTGCGTGTGTGTACATGTGTAGGGTCCTTAGCTAGGAAGCAGATGTTTTTTGGGGGGTTCATTGTTTTTCTCTTTAAATTTCATAGTAAAGACAGAAGTTTAAAAGGAAATGGTGGTTAGCTTTAGGTTAGACACATGAAAACATCCTGAAGAGACAGCTGGCAGTGTTGTGAATGGTCCCCGACAATGGTCCCTGACAGGGGGCCATGACCTTCCCAAGATGGCTAATATTTCAAGCTGCTGTGTAACCCTTACAGTGTGTGTGTGTGTGTGTGTGTGTGTGTGTGTGTGTGTGTGTGTGTGTGTGTGTGTGTGTGTGTGTGTGAATGATTGTGCAGAACTAACACTGTGCTGCCTTATAGACAAATCCTGAGTTAAAAAGAGAGAATTGGCATTTGGGTGACGTGACCTTCAATGAAAAGAGAGAATCTGTTCATTATTTGTGTTTGACACACTTATCTGCATGTTTTGCCAGTGATGTTATAAAATGAAACATTTTCATAAATTTTTATTTAATTTATTTATTTTTTTGCTCTCTCCACAGAGTCCTGCTAAGGATTTACCCACTTCACCAAAACCACCCTACATGGACACATGACAAGCAGCAGCTAAGCGGAGGAACGTCACAATCCCGATAAACACAAACAGAAATTTAAGGCAACATACACCGATGCTATGGAAACAGTTACGGATGAATGACGAATTTACTTGTAATTTTTATTACTTTTTTTTAAAGGAAACAATTGAAAACATCTATTAGTAGGCATGATTTCATATAAAACAAAAACCAAACCCAAATGGAAAAAAAAAAGCAACCAAAAACGTGCTTCCTGTTATCTGTATCAGCATGAGTGACTGCTGCCGCATGGCCTGTCTTTAACTAAACATAATGAGGGGTAAAGGGGAGGGTCATATGGGTTGGAGGGGTCCAGATACTACTATGTGGCACAGGCATGCAACGTGGGGAACGATTATGCCCTTCTTCAAAGAGTAAACAGAGAGTTCTAGGCAACAGGATTCTCCCAGTCTTCCCCGCCATTCTCCTGCCGCAAAGATCACAAATGTGACCCTCAAAGTGCAGAAAAGCTGCAGTTGTTTCCCCTGGGTGTCAGTGTTGTACATATAGCTGTATGCACTACAATGCTCTTATGTGACTGTGTGTTACATGTGTGTTTTATGAGCAAAGATCCTTCGCAATGCCACTGATGCTGCTGTTTGGATTTGAGTATGTTGTCCCCGTTTGGTTTTTGGTTTTTGGTTTTTTGTTTGGTCTGAAAGTGTTATTTTTCTGTGTACTTTGACATCTCTGTGGGCACAAGACCATGCAAATGTGTCCCTCTGTCTGTTTTCAGCGTTCATATTTGTCTCTCCGTTTTAACTTTTTGACGCGACTGCAGAGGGGGGATATTTGGAGCTGGTTTGCCTTGTGGGGAGGGTGACACAGAGATATTGTGAGTGGATATTTATCTCCGCGTGCTGTTCAAAGATTTGTGTCCATCAGATATGGTCTGAGCAGCAGAAACCTCCCATTCTTGCCCTACCTCCACCTCTCAGTGTAGATGTAGCAGTCCTGCCCGTGTCCAGCAGGGGGCGGGACACCAACCTCAGTCACGTCCTGTCGATCTCATCTCAGTGCGTAACGCCCACCACACACGTGCAGCGTCTCACCGACAGTAGATGTCTCCAGATGAGGGTAGAGTAGCTGAATTGCCATTAATAATGTAGCACTGGTTTAACTGGGTTAGTGGTGAAGGGTCTGCTGCGTGGAGGCTGTGTCGAGCTTCGATTGATTGTCTCCTTAGGAGTTATTCCAAGTGTAGCAAAGGCAGTCAGTCACTAATCACTGTGATGAGAAACTGTAACACTGACCCGTAACTGTGAGCCTGAACCCTCCCAGAATGCACCTCTTCTTGCACGCCTTTTATTTGTCCGTTTTCATGAGCTGTACTTCTGAAGGAGCAATAACCGCTCACAGAAGGAGCAGGCTGTTTGTGTGAGCTCATGGGAAAATATGTTGAGTGACGACACACACGCACACACACACGCACACAGAGGGTTTGGGAATTAAAGTCCATGTTCTTCCATTGCTCAGAAATGATGTCACTCATTTTCTTCATGATTGTGCAAATACCAGAATGGCTCCATACTGTGTTTTTTTTTCTCATCATGGACTGAAGGTAACCTTGACAACATTCAAGCGCCCCTTGACGAAAATCTTTTGTACGTGTGTTTTAATTACTGTGTGTAATTTTAATATCATCCCTTCAGTCCTGGCTTTGAGGACGCTGAAGCTGTGACGATCTCACAGGACACAACGTCACTACTGGACAAACGGAGGCTCCCAGGTTTTAGTTCACAGGAGTTTTTTTAAAAGTTGATTTACCTCAACGAGTGTGCCATCTCACCTGACTATCAGAACAGTACAGTAAAACCTTATTTTAAATCTTGAATGCTTTATTATGAAAAATATAATATATATATATAAATGTCCCAGATCTGTTGCAATAATCACCCATCAATACGTGTGTGTTTAGTCTGGCTGCACAGCCAGAGCTGAATGTATGGTCTTGATATCCTGTAAGTCTTGTTATAAAGTAGTCACCTGTGTTGGATCTGTACTTTCTAAGTGAAGCTGTATTCTCTCTGTTGTTTCGAATCGATATCAGCTATTGATCATCGACATTTATCCTAAACATACTGTACATAAAAGTCATGAGGGATGAGTGATTTAGAGAGGGAAGGGTTTAAGAACTATTCATTTCTAGCAATCACACTTTGAGATGTCACGCAGCAGTAAAACAGTGTATCCCCCCCCCCCCCCTTCTTTATGTTACAGTTTGTTCAATAAGGGCTCATCATTCATTTATGCTTTGGTTGATTTTTGAAGCAGGAGCCACTTATGTTGATGTCAGGGTAGGGAGGGGGGTAAGGACGGGCGCCTGGGGTGGTTTTCGATGGCGTGCGGTGGCTCTGATGGTTCGGTGACAAGCATTCTTCCTCGACGCAGCCTCTTTTGATTTCTTCTTGCTCCAAACCCAAGACTGAGCCAGTTCTAAGGCTTGAACTCTGTTCAAACGAGGCGTCCATGGCAAGGAGGGATGGACGACCGGTCACATCTGGATAATCCAGCCTGCACTGAGGGACTACTGCTGAGAGGACGCCATGTATCAAGTTCATGCAAAAATATTAACTGTTGCAAAAACTAGAGAACATGTATATTCCTTTAGAATGGATTGAGAACATTTACGCAATAGCATATAACAAAATAATAAGGAATGCAAATGCACACATGCACAGAAAATGTTTTTAACATAAAAAGGCTATATATATGTGAAATATATGGAAAAATATATATATTTACTTAGAATGCTATGCACCCTTACTTGTCAAATGGGATCCCAGTTATGTTATGGATGTACTTTTAGCATCATGCAGCTGTAGCTACCAAGAGACTGTTGAGTTCTGGGTGAAGCTTGCGACCTGGGGATAAAAATATGGATCTCGTGGGTATTTTAACTTTTTGGTTTGTTCTTTTTTATTGTTGTTATGGAGAGCCAAACATGAATTAAGAAGAAAAAAAAACATAAATGTAAAATCCTTTTAATCCAAAGGAATCCAAGGACATCTACTGACAATTTACTCTGTACACCAGCTCAACATTTACAAAATTAATAAAGAAATGAAATGGCTTTGTGTCGTGTGTGTGTGTGTGTGTGTGTGTGTTGTGTGTGTGTGTGTGCGTGCGTGTGTGTGTGCTTTCATTGTATGTAACAGAAATGCATTTATTTTTGAATGTGTGTTACATAAAATAGACAAAACAGATTTTAGCTCACCGTCCATTCAATAATGTATGGAACATGTACTTGTTTTATGTCTTTAAACTATGAGTAGTAGTGGGATTTTTGTAAAATCCAGCTCAGACTGTTTATCATTTGCACAGCTGTGTTTCACCTGTACAGACATTTTATAGCAGTAGGTGGCAGGATGGTTGCGTTTGTCTGTTTGCGTCAATTTTGCACTGCAGCGTGTCTGCATGTGGCGTGGAAGTGGAGGAACCTGTGTGTAGGTGTCCATAACAAAGAATTATTTAAGTTTTTGAAAACCATCTTTCTTTATTCTTCCACTTTTGAAATTGAGGTATTAATTAAACCGATACCAGCCATAGGGACATTTAAAAAAAAAGTGTGGCGTGGCCTTTGTTGCTTTATCAACCCACGACTCCTTATTTTAAATGATTTAGTTGCACCAGCAAATCCAGGACTGTTGCAGCTGAAAGATGTCCTCTGACAACCTGAAGACCACGGCAAAGGCCATCCCGACTATCCACGAGGCGGTACACACGCCCGCAGACTACTCTGCGACCCCCGGGGAGACTCTGTTCAGTACGACACCAGGTGGTAAGAGTGATTTTATCTTTTATACACTTATTAACTTCCATGTTGTGGAATGGGAATGAACAGCTTCAATACATCACTCAGGGAAACATCGCGAGATTTCTGTCAAACGCTGTTACCGTTTGCTATCTTGGCTCAAGCTAACCGCTAACGCTAGCAGGTGGACACATTGCGCATTTTCGGCTTAGAAACAGGAATAGGTCGAGGATTCGAGTGGTGGACTTCCTCATTATGGTTGAATTGTTTAAGTTGTAAATGTGAGCCACTCCGGTTTTAATTGGGTTTTTAATTCACTGGTGATGGAACATTAGTGACATCTATCGTCCGCTGCTAGCACCGACGCTGCTGCTGCAGCTGTGATTGATTGCTTCTGAAGTGACGTTTAAGGAAACTCTTAAAGTATTGTGCATTAAAATTCACATCATTGCCCCTTGTTTCTTTCTGTTTTTTTTTTTTACGATTACTAAATCGTGCATGTACGAAGCTATGAAGAGCTTTGTTGTTGTTGTTGTTGTTGTGTTGGCTATTGTTTAAACATCTTACATTAACCCACCTATCCACACACAAGGTACCAGGATCATCTACGACCGAAAGTTCCTGCTGGACTGTCGTGGTTCTCCATTAGCCAGGACTCCTCTGCATTACCTGCCCACCATCCCAGGGGTGACCAGTCCGTGCTCCAGCACTGAGAAGGCTCAGAACGGAGAAGCTCTGAACAACATCGGGGTACCTGAAGGCAGCATGACTGGTGGTGAGACGCTCATGTTGAGAGGAAAATCCATTTCCTGATATTACATTCTATATTTGTCTTATCCTCATTAGTCCTGAGTTACCGTAAATTATTGGTATTTTATGTATTTGATGCTGATGTTTTTATCTTCAGGCGAAGAATCGCAGTTTGAATTGGACGTCTAAGCGTTAGTGAGTGTGAAGAGAAGATGCGTCCCGGGCGCTTCAACATTTCTCATCGTCCATTTCACAAGGATGTAGGTTCATCAAAAGTATCAGTGTTGAGGATGTTGCGGCTCTAGGTTTTATGGGGGGGGGCAGAACAAATATTCAGTAATGACTTTAGTTTGAAATCTTCGACTGAATGGTGGTGAAATGTGCTCTGATTAATAAAAAAAAATCAACTGAAAAAAACTCAAAAACCAACAAAACGTCATCCACAACATTTGCGAGCAGATGTTCAGGTCAGCCGTTGTGTATTTTAAACTGATCAAGATTTGTAAATTTTTCCTCAATATGTTGTTTATCTGATTTTGGAACTAAATCAACCATCTGGATAGTTTTTTTTCCCATGTACTTCTACCTCCCCCGAACCTCCTGATTCACTGAAGTCAGTGGAATTCCTCGCTGTTCCCTGATAACCTCAGTGAGTGGACAATATAAAGGAAGGTCAATAAACAGCAGGAAGACTCCCTCATGTCAGCCTGATTCCGATGTGTGTTCGGAGTTTGATCTGAACTCCCACCAGCTGCCAGAGTGCTTCTCTCTAATGTTTACCGGCAAAAACATAAAGTAAATCTCTGCTGGCGATGACCCGAGGTTGACGTTCCTTGGTCCCCAGGAGGGCTGTACGGAGTCTTGACCATCAAATCTGATAACATCAAGCAGAGACGTTCCACCAGTACACTCACACACTCACTCACTGTGGTAACTGGATGCAAACACATCAGGTGGGTCCAGGTTCCAGGGGAGTTCTGCTGGTCTGGTCTCGACTGCAAGTGTGGATTGAACAGTTTCGCTGATGGATTCCAGTCCGCCCTGTCTTTCCTCCGCAGTAGCGTCCAGACAGCGACTCCCTCCACTCCTGCCCTCTGTTTGTTTGAGGTCCAAACTCTCCTTGTCACCTTTGCTTCCTGACAACCCCCCCCTCATGTAAACAAATGCTACTGCCCCCCCCTCCCTACATCCTTCCCTGCCGTTTCAGTTCCACTGAGCGTGTGGTTTTGATCAGAATCAACAAAAAGGAAAAAAGGAACCAGGTCAAATGGGACACTAATGACCTCTGATGATGTGGAATAGACCCGTACAGTTGTGTATTGGGTTTGGGGGGGGGGGGGGGGTGACTGAGTCAAATACACTAAGATGTTCTTGGTTTTATCATGTTCATCTTCCTAACACTCCACTTGTTCCCTGCCAGGTCACAGTGATGGTGAGACCGGTGAAGATGGGTGAGAGGCAGGAACACACACACACACACACACACACACACACACACACACACACACAGGATCAATTTTGAGACTTTAACTGAAAATGTTCAACATAAACTATGATTCCAACATCTTTTTTGCTCATTTGATTTTATTTAATGTGTGTGTATATATATAATATAGAACATAATAGATAATACTGGGGAAATGAATCATGTCAAAATAAAATGTTTAATATATATTTTTCACATTATGTACAAATATACAGCATAATGTATAAATATTTAACATTAAAAAAGGGTTTTCTCTTAGCAAAGATATATACTATCATACAGCACCCAGTATGGATGAAATTTATTCAAGCTTAAGTTATATTCTCTCACGTGCAGTTTATTATTTGAATAATAGTAAAAATAGTTGACGTTTTTTTGATAGCCGTGTTGCTGGCGATGCCTTCACTGACAGCCACACTCCTCCACTATCATGTCCTCGTGGTGCCGCAGGGTCAAATCGTCACTCTCGAAGTACAGCATGGACAGCGGGCTGAGACGCGTTGGGACACATGACGGGCAAGACACTCTGTGTGGGTGGTGATGTCGCAGGAGACTCTGAAAACAGAACAACACGTGAATAAAGCAGCGGCGCCACCGCTGATCTGAGGGTGTCCGGATCAGCTTACCTGCATGTACGCGTGGTTGCTGGGATTGAAGGACTCGTCCAGCGGCGTCGGACACTCCCCCTCGCACCGATAAGCGTTAAAGCGCTTGGGGTGAATAATCCAGGCGTCCCAGCCGATGTGGTCAAAGTCCACCCACATGTCCACCCTGCGACAAAGCGTCCTCTGGACGGGCTCTTCTTCTGCCGCTGCTGTTGCCACGGGTGACGCTTCCTCTGCTTCAGCCCCCCTCAGCCTCTCCATCTTGTTCCGTTTGTGGCGACGACCTTGACTGTCGTGATGCACGCCGCCCGCGGTGACGTACTTGGAGTTTTCCACGGTGTGTAAGAGGCTGTACGCTGCTTTACCTTCCTGGGGCTCGTTGTGTTTGGAGAAGATGACCATCACGACCCGGTTCGTGGTAGGATGGTGGAGTCTTTGTCTCTTGAGGAAGGAGCTGCTGTCTTCAGCACCACTCCCCTGGTCCACATCGGACTCTCCTGAGTCCTCCTGGCCGGCCACTCTTTCACCCTGGTACAGCCAGTACTTTAACAGAGCAGTCACGTTAAAGACCTTCCAGGAGGACTTGGAGCTGCTGGCTGACGTGCTAAAGCTCCCCAGGAACAGGCGCCCGTCCTGGCACGGTGTGTTCGGCTCACAGCTCTCCTTCCTGGAGTGGTATAAATCCACAGTGGTGCTTTTGGAGCTGGATAGAGCCGGCAGCCTGATCCGAATTTCTGCACGCTGGACGAGCTCGCTGGTAGAGACGGACGACATGTCAAATGTGACCGTCCACCGTTCGCCCACTTGATAGCAGCCTAGAGATGAGACAAAACGTTCAACAAATGAGATCACATTTGCAACATGAGGACTCTGACCAAGCCAGATCCCTGGACAAATGTGAAAACACTGGTGTGGGAGGTCGAACGGGACAGGATGTGTATTGAACCCCCCCTGGTGCAAGGACGTCTGAGGGCTAACATACACACCCTGTCACATAAAACACAGAAAGCCTTTAAAGCCGAATAAGCATTTTGACACTTGCAGGGCTGTAAAGAGAGAGCGTCTGATAACACAGATAATGCACCAAGCGGAGTGTCTGGAGATCGCTGAGCAGAAATGCTTCATATGAACAGATAATAACGGTTTACTCACCTCCAGCTGTGAGGCTGAGCACCGCGTCCGAACCCTGCAGCAACTCGTCATCAAGGCCACCGGCAGCGTCCGAAGACCAGTCAGCCACCCTGAATGATCGGTACAGCTGCATCATGTACAGCGGGTATCTGCTGCGATTCACCGGGACGTTTCTGGACAGCGAACTGACCCCGAGGCCTGAGCGATGTCTGTGCTCCACCGTGCTGAAAACCGATGCAGGCGAGCAAAGGAGAAGCGTGCAGAAAACTCTCAGGATGCTGCCTTCCATTGGGACTGAGGGAGCAGAGATCTCCTTCCTTCAGCTGGTAGAATGATGCTGTGTGCAGTCAGAGCCCCGGCCAGGCCTCTTTTATAGTGGACAGCTGCCCTTTGATGACCCCCTGACTACTGAAGGCATCTGAACAGCCCCTCTGATCATCCGAGCACATCACAGGGGCAGGGGGAAAAAAGAAAATGTTTATCCAAGGTCATTGTCCCTTCTAAAGACCCGCCTTTTGGAAGTGTAAAAATCCACTAACAGCCCAAACTTGACACAAAACACGACCTAAATATTTTTAAAAAATAGATTTATTTGTTTTAAAAAGGACAACGCATCCAATACTCACTTTGCGAATGTGAGGAAAGTGTAAAGAAACATACATGTAATAATATTGTTTTAAATAATGTTAGAGAGAATCCAAAAGAACATCAGTGTATCAGGACATTAAACACACATGTATTTACACAAACAATTTCTAAACTCTAAAAGCACAATAGTAAACTGTAAATTGTAACATTAAGGTCTATTTAGAAGTAACACACATTAAACTGGGTGCTACTTCACTGCGGTGATGTATAGACTGTAAAATAGATTTGATTTTAATGACAGAAGAACCATCTGTTCCCACTTCTGATCTTCATTTATAAAGAACTGAAGAAGTTCTTCACCTGGAAAAAAGAACAATAAAAATGAGGAGGGCTTGAGCATAGAGGGCGCCCCTCTGTGGCCGTCCCCGGTATCGCAGCTCGTAGGTGTGGCTGCAGTTGTAAATACCTTTGATATAAACTGCTCCTGCACCACTGGGTCACTCTGAAACTCCGCACTGGCATCCAGCTCTAACACGGGAATGTTTTTTAATTTGTCAAAGTGTATCCTGAAAAGAGAGAGTGAACTCTAGATGACAGTATCGACATCAGGTTCCCATTCACACACGCTGCTGTCATCTGATCACAGCTGCGTGACAGAAAACACCCACTAATCGCTTTTTTTTCCCCCTTCAAAACAACACATTAGGGGTGTCGCTGCCTAATTACACAGAAGATCCTATTAACACAACACTCACTCGGTGCTCTTCTCTACGAGCCACCTCTCGTGTTGAACATGCAGCATTTCCAGATAGTCCAGTTTCACTCCCTCTTCTTCCGCCCGTCCTCGGTGCTGCAGGCGCTTCAGACACGTCTGAAGGTCCAGACAATTGTCAGGTTTAGCACAGTGGAGACTATTCCTTTTTATTATTTCATTAGCATGGCTCATTTTATTTACCTCTGGTGGGGCTCTCAGGTAGATGATGCCCTCCAGCTCCACCCGGGGTCCGAACTCTTCCACCAGGAGGGAGTGCCAGTCCTGGTAGATGGCCCACTCTATCGCACTAATACAGCCCAGCTCAAACATGTTCAAGGCAAAGATGTATCTGATAGGACACGGTACATTTCAGGTTTAAAAAAACATATTCACCTACACTGGCCTTGTCCCAGTCACTATTGGGGACATTTTCTCTGTTAAAAAGCACCATCTTATCCAGGGGTCACTGACCTGTCGCTGTAAACAGAGCGCTCATAAACCTGGACAGCAGTTCCGACTGAGGTGAGCAGGTGAGCAGGAGGCGGCTGCAGCTGCGTCCTCATTCGGCTCATACAGGAATAGGTCTGGAACGTGTACGACCAGCGCGCAGGGTCCTGGTACATCATCTGCAGCAGGTTACTGACTGTGGTCTGAGGGGATCCCTGCGAGTCCTGCCAAAGAAACCGGTGGAGATTAAGATTAAGATGTACTTTATTCATCCCAGTGAGGAAATTGAATGTTTTGATGGTCAGGTTGGACTTCTGTGACTGCTGATGAACCTTTGAGTTCGCCGTCTGGATGTTCTGCCACATGCTCACTGGTTCTGTCATCACCTCCCAGTCTGGACAGGCCGACTGAAGGAGTCTGGCAAAGGTCGATTTCCCAACAGCTGTATTCGAGCAGACAAAAATCACATCCGCACTGATAACACTACTAATAACACTAAAACTATAAATCCTCTACTTACCAATGTTACCCTCAATGGAAACTCGTTTTATTTGGCCAGCAGTTTCTCGGGCACGACCGGAAAAACTTTGCTTCCCTGTTTTATTAGCCATAATATTTAGCCTGATTGTTCTCTTTCCACCTTTCAGGATGCTAGCGGTGCTGGACCCAAGTCTCCTGACCTGTACGACGCACGTCTGTGTATTTAGTGTAGTGACAAGGTTGAACAGTGCACATCGGTACATTCTTTCAAAGGGCAGCTCAAACAATTCTCTAGATGTCACGAGTTCTTTTTCATGTTACCTAGGGTGCGTCACGTGGTTACCTCTCGTCTCCGAGATGCTAACTCTTTCTAGCCTGGGTTGTTTTTCAACATGTGCCGTTCTTGTCACGCATAAATGTTCCAGTAAATATATCGATTGATGGGTAGTTTAAGCGTTCGAGTTCCTCAACTGTCAAAATCCATTTTAAAATATCGCAAGATAAAGGTATTACAAAAGTACGTCAAATCGCACTATTAAAACTTCTTCCGGGTCAGGTGTCCCTTTATTCCTTCAGAATAAAAGCCCCTTGTATATGACAATAACTCCAATCAAACTAACAATGTTTAATCTTTATTATAAATGACATTAGATATTACACCGTGAAAGCGTTTGTGTCAAAATGTGTTAAAAAATTAAACACTTGCAATAGCACTTCCATCCCTAAATTACAAATGACTATGATGTCTGATATCCCATTTAAAAGATTTACTTACAGACATAAATCTCCCCATTTGCTGATCTGTTTTACAACATTAACATTCGTAAACCTTGATAATGCCACCAATTTATATAAAACAAAAACTAACTGCAACTAAACCTTTGTAAAGAGATCACTTCACAAAAACACCATCAAGCTGATTCAGTGCTGTGTACAATGAATGACTATCAAATTAAGTTGAAATATGCATGAAGAAGCATGTTCAGCTGTCCTAAATAATGCCCGTATTCCTGATTTAAAACTGATTCAGAAGCAAATTCATTAAAATCATTATGCAGGTGTCTCTGATTTAAGCGTAATTGTCAGTTTAAAGTGGGAGCATGTAGAGGAACCCAATAAACAAAAATAAAAGTAATGTCATTGATATAATGTCATCAATCAGTAACTTTTGTTTTGGATGGTGATCTTTTGAGCCTTCTTAATCTTGAAGTCACTGGCACCTGAAGGAAACCAAAGCAAAATGAGATCTTCCAACAGAAAATATAAAGCGAGACGTGTGCAACGAGAGCCCACCCTCAGTGAGTGCGTTGCCATTAGATGAGAGGCTCCAGTATCTGCGGTCGCTCTGCCTGGCCTGCTCTCCGTTCACCACACTCAAAAAAGGCCCCCACAGGCTGGACTCGGTTTCAAACCTGTAAAGCAGCATTAGACCCGAGATGGAAATGTTCCAAAACAAAGAACAGGCCTGTAAAATGCACAGATTTGCATCATAAGCACTCACGTGAAGCCATCCGTTTTGTCTCTGAGTATACCGAGGGCCTCCAACAGGGTGCTGCCCTTTGGCACATCCACATAATAAGGAACAATTTTATTGGTGAATGTCACAACCTCCACTGTTAGGTTCACTGTGGTCTCCGTGTCTAATTCCACCACAGGGTCTTTGGGCTCCAGCACCAGAGAGTCTGCACAAAGACCCGCACCATTACAATGAGACAAACTGACATTGCCCACAATGACCACAAGAGGGAGGTATAACTCAGCCACATACCATCCTCAGACAAACACTGCTTGTGTTTAACGGTCAGGTAGGACTTCTTGTTGAGAGCTGGTAGAACCTGAGACATGGCCATCGGGTTGTGATACACGTTGCATCTGACACTTGTCCTCATTGCTTCCAATGCAGGAGTGTACTCTGTTTCAGGGCTTCCCATCGCCAATAAGGCCTGCAACACATCACACAAGTGGACTTCAGCGTGCAGGGTTTTCTTCAAGGAGGTTTAAGCAGTAAGAAAAAAAAAACTCAGCAGAAAGAAGGAAATAGATGCTCACTTGAACCGCTAGACCTGTGCTGAATTCATTGCCAATGTGACCACCAGACTTTCTAGAGGCCAAGAGCTTCTGCTTGATCTTGGCGAGAGCCGCGTTGAGCCCGGTGACGCTGTGGACGTGAAATCCAGCGTTCTTCACACACTGGAGGGCCATGCCTGCCATGGCATAAGTGTCTGCAGAGACAAAGGAAAGAGCACATTAGAGGACATTAGAAGGCCTGGTACAACTGCCACTAATGTCCTTTTTATGCAGGACATCAACATATAATAATATTTATCATGAAGACCAGTAACTATACGACTGACCTGAACTATACGACTCTTCTAATACGTTATTCTGACTGCACAAAAAAACTGTCTGTTTATTTCATTTGATCCCTCCTGCGAGTATATTCCAGCCTTTTAAGATCAAAGCTGAGATACGAGCAGGTTTCGCCCACCGACACTCTCGGAGTCTCCGTGCCTGAAGTCCTCGTGTTGTGCAGCGTGAATGAGCTTGTTGGTGACATGGTTGTTGACCCGGACGCTGCTCACGCATAGCGCGAGGACTCCCAGAGAGTACTGGTAGTAGTTGGTCAAAGGGCCAGCGCTGTCTGTACGGATGAAGAAGCAAATAAACCATTCCAGCATATGAAAAACCACTTTTTAAATCAACTTTGAGCTCATCTGGAAGCACATTGTGACTCAGGAGGCTGGACATCTTCGAGGCGGCTGCCTGAAACAGAACTCACAAGCCATGTGATCTTTCTCCTGTTCCATCTGCTGCTTCAGGTGCATCAGCAGAGTCTCGATCCTCCCCTGCACGGAGAAGCTGACCGTGCTGAGGTCAAAGCAGGAGGACTTCAGAGCCAGGGTGTACAGGGCCAAGAGCCCCGTCACAGCCTGGCTGTTGGAGAGAGAGCTGAGGAGGACCAGAGAGAAGTTAATGACGGAATAGTTGGAACTCCCGCCACACAACCACAGAACCAGTTTAAGCACCTTTGGAGGTCGTTGTGTAACTTGGTTTTCAGGCTGTTTAAGTGATTGTTCTCCATGGCCAGATTATGGTGGCTGGAAAGCCGCAACGCCAGGTGGACACTGGGATTAGGACGACCTCCCTGCGTCTCCAGCGAAGACAGGAGCCTTCGATTGAGTGACAGGAGGAGTTTGTGGTGGTCTACTTCGGTGTCTGGTGGGAAATATTGATAGAAAAGTTATCAGAGGGATGCTAAACTTTTAAAAACGTCTTTCTTGTATTACACCAGCGAGGACCACAGAAAGTTGATGTTTATGGGTGGAAAAAGTATTGCAATGCTCAATAAAGTGAGTGTTGAAATGAACTGTGAAGCAATGTGTGGACAATTTTAAAGTACACGATTGCAAAATCAGTAAATGTCCACAGGAGAGTCGATCTGTTTGTTTTCTGGATTTAAATCAATCAAGACACTCGATCTTTTACGATGTCTTTTACTGATATCGATTGACGAATGCTAATATATTCCCAAAATAAACTTACCGCATTCTTTAGCAGAGACGAAAGCCAGCGAACTTATTATGACTAAAAGCAGCATTGTAGAAAAATCTGCTGAGCAAGACAGAATTAGACGTCAGTCGCAAAATGAGACGTAAAAATGTCGAAATACAGAGATCGGCGGGTCATTTAACGACTATGATCCTTAAAACATACATGTAATATTTGGCGTGAAAGCATATTAATCTACTGTCAAAATAAAACGGACCTGCAGAGCGGCGTCAGTGCGTAAAGAGAACTGACGCAGGCGGAGACAGCAGGTTCTGGGCTTCACCGTCACATGACTCGTCGTTTGAGAAGAAAACAGGAAATACTGCCTCTTCAGACCAAACGCGTTAGGAAAGATGACGATTTAAGGAAAAGTACTTAAAATACTTTCGAATTCCTCGAACACGCATGAGAAACGTATTATTCTTAATGCATAACGCGACATAAAAAATAACTTAACTTTGGTAATAACCATTGACTCATTAGGTTAGTGATATTAAAACATTCACAAAAACCGTAGAAGAATCTTGTTTTGTCTCCCACCGAACAACAGTGCAAAAGTTTTAAAACAAACGCGGCATGTGCCGACTCTGCTGTGAACTACGTTTCCCAAGATCCATTTCGCGCCGCTCGTCTATTTCTAGAACATTAACGATTCTTCGGTCAGAATAGCTGACTTGCTAACGCCATCGTTACCGTCTAAGTAGCCGATTCCTGAAGGGAACCGTTCCCGTCTGCAGAGATGGTTTAGGTTGGTGACACTCGAACATGAGGGTCGCCTTGCTGGGTACAAATGAGAACAAGAACAGCAGTTCAGGGAAACATTAGCGAGCAAGCAAAGAGCCAAGAAGCGGAGTAGCTGCGCAGGTCTGTCTGTTATGAGCTTAATTCAGTTATGCTGTCTTAATGGACCATTTTATTCATACCATGATTACCTTATCGATATTCATGTTGACGTTAGCAGTGCCGTGTTAACACTTTTAACATACTTGCAACTTCTGCGCCATAATCATTCAATGGCTGCACGATCTCATTTGATTGCTCCCCATTTCCTTCTTCCATATCAGACCTGCTTGCACCTTGTCGGCCTCTCTCGGATCATTTCATCGACTGGACCACTATGCACCAATCTGCTCATACAAGCAGTGGCGTGGGATGTTTGCCAGCCATGTTCTCATTTTCAGGCCCCAGCGGCTTTCCACAATTTGATTTCGGAGCTCCACGCATGTCAGACGACCTGCAAAAATCACAAATGTCCAACAGGTATGTTGCAAATACTTTGGGATTGCGGTATAAAGACAAGAATTGCGGTGATGTTGAATTGTTGTGTGCAGCAGCTGGGAGACCCGGTGTCTACGGAAGAACAAGCGGAGAGCTGATGATGAGTAAGTGACCTGATCCAAGCAAAGGTCCTCAGAAAATACATGAATTATGCAAATATAACTGTTTAAAATAATAAATAAATAAATCTTTTCCACAGAGCATGCAGTGCCAAAAAGAGGAGGCTAACGATGGAGGCAGAAGTGGACTTTACAGACAACTCGTGTAGTAACCCTCGTTTTGACTGGCCTTCAGCAAGTGGTTGCCTTCCTCCACTGTTGGCTTCACAGCAGGACAACCCTGGACCTTTATTACCTGTAGGTTTATCTAAAACCCCGAATTTACTGCAGCCCCTCTGTGGTCTGCCCCAGCCTGAGATGGACAGCTCCTGCATGGAGATAGAAGCAGCTCAGAGGAAACTTCAGGAGATCGAAGACAGGTATGAAAGCCCGAGTGATATATTCTGGTATCTTCCTTAGAATCATCAGTAGTAAGTGAAGGTAAATAAAGCCCATACAAGCCTGTTAGTGCTCAAACTCCAGGAACCATATGCAACAGAAACAGCGACATCTGGTGGCAGACCGAAGGGGTGATAAATGACAACTGGAGCCCAGTGTGGGCACTAGATGTGTGTAACTAGCACTCATAAGTACATGCAGTGAGTCCTGTTTGCAATCCAGTGAGAAAGACACTGTTTAATTGTCTGATGAACCTGCTGTTATGTACCCGGAAGCTTTGCTCTGTGGAACATTTGATAGCTTCAGAATTGCACGTATTCGATAACATAACGCACGTGCTGCTGTGTTACTTGTATGTTGTTACTACGTGTATTTTATATTTCTTGAAGTGAATACTGTGGTATTCATGTATCACAGAATTACGTTGGAGGATGACGATGAGGATGAAGATTTAGGTGTTGAGCCGGCACCGAAGCGACCAGTGCTGGTGATTCTGGACAGTCTGAAGGAGGGTCTGCAGCGGGGCATCACGGACATATTACCACACACAGTAGCTCAGTCCGTGTAGGTCATCCTCTTCTTCTTGGTTGAACTAATAAAACATCCTCCTGCTGGGTTTCCCCCATTAAAATTCTTTTGTGTTGTATTCCCAGGAGCCATTCCTGCATGGAGTTGGTGTTGTGGCGCCCACCGGATGAGCTGTTCTCCCGGAAGCAAAAGAACCCGGCACAGAAACTACGTAAACAACAGACAGCAGTGTCTCAGCAACCCCTGACTCCCTGTTCGTCTCCTGACCATCAGGGCCCCTCCAGCCCTCCTGCTGACGCTCACTCTTGCCTGTACAGCTTCCCTGCCACCCGCAGCTCCGGAGAGGAGGACATGGAAATGTAAAACCGGAGCCGCACAGGTCCAAGACTGCACATGTAGATCAAGAGAAGGATTTAAAATCACTTGGTCGGGTGTTTGATTGACATGAATGTTGTTTTGGTCGGAGTCAGGATCTCACAGACGTGAAGTTGGCTGAGCCTTATTCACACAAATGAACATTAAAAAGAGGATTTTGCCAGGATAAATTCCATTGATTTCCAAGGTGGTGAGAAACCTTCCTTGGTTTTGTAAATATGACATTGCTGCCTGTTAAATATCAATGTTCAGCACCTGGGTGTTGTATAGTTCCCTTTGCAGCGTTCCGTCTCCGAGCAACCGTCAGCATGTGTTAAGAGTTCTGTGCGTTCGCTTTTGCTTCATCTACACCGTTGCTCTTTACTACGCATTGCAGATCATTTTTCTACCTATGCATTATTTTCCAAGTGGGTTTCAATGAGCAGTGTTTAAATTGAGTTTTTTGTACTGTGTTTTTGGTCACATTTTCATAAGAATAAAACTACAGCGATATATTAGGTGTTAATACTTCAATAAATTCTTGCCCATGTTAAAGAATCTGCATCCTGGGTTTGTGCAAAAATACTTTTTTCTAGTTCAATGAACACTGGTGAGCCGTGGGATTCATCTCTGTAACAAATACTGATGAAAAAAAAGTTTAATTGGTGCCAATGGCATTTTTATTAATAATACGTCAGCACTGTGGGAGGTGGATTCCTGATCCTAAACCAAGCAATTTGGTTACTTAAAACTAATCCAGAATAAAGAAACACAGTGGCTGAAAGGATCAGTGGTATTCAACAGAAGTCAGAAGAGTGATTCTGAAACTTAGACGGGGTCAACGGGGACTCTGACCTTTCCTCCGTTCTCACATGATCTCCAGCCAACTGTCAGGTCGGATCAGTGAACTTGATCGAAACGTCGAGCCATAAAATTTGATTTAAACATGAGTGTCATGCACATTGTCACTGTGACCTGCTGCCACGCACCATATTTGTCTATCTTGTCCTCATATAACTGTAAATGACTCATTTATGTGGCTACAAAAACGACCTGAACTGCCTGAAAATCAGCTTCTCATGCAGAAACTCCCGAGCAAAGTTCCGTGTTCTTAACTTGGGGCTGTCCTGACTGATCGGGGCTGTGAATCCCAGCGGGTCCTCGTCCTTTGGTCACCTACAGAAAAAAACAGCAGGATCAGGAAGACAAGCACTGAATATTTAACAGTTAATAACATCAAATGGAAAAAGCACAATTCCTGCCTACATAAACTTTGAACGTATTGGTTAATAACTGTGATTACACTAATTGAATGAAAGTTAATTATCCAGCTATTATCAATGTACTCGCTGTTGCAGGATCAGCTCCTGATAAATGGGAGGAGACTGCGGTTGCAGACGACGAGCTCCAGCCGAAGGCCTGGTTTTCTACGCGTAGCTGCTTGACTTTGTCCTGGAGGTAACGCAGGAGCTTGAGCGAAGCCACATCGGAGGAGCAGGAGGACGCAGTGAGAGGAGGAGCGGAGGAGCAAACTGTGGCCTGGTGGAGAGATTAAAAATAATGTAAATGACCTAGTTGTGCATTGTATAGAATGCGTACAAGTGGTTTATGTTTCAGGCCACAGTGTGTTCTACCATCTGGTCTTTATCCTGTCCAGACATCATCTTCTCATCAGGTTCTGATGTTTTTCTGGAAAGCATAAAAAGCTGTATTTGAAATGTTGTTTGTTATAATTTAATGTTATAATATGTTACTTTAAGGGTGTACAGGCATAGTTAAGGGTCTATCTATAACAGGGCTGCTGAAACCCAGTCTTTGAGGGCCAATCCAACTGGGTCTTCTGACCCGCCAGCTAACCAACTTTTCCTCCTGGGTTCCAACTTGCCTTGGTGAAAGCTGTGTTGCTGCCTGGGAGGACAGAAAACCTGGTTGGACTGTGGCCTTTACGTACTGGGTTTCTACACCTCTGATTTCTAATATGCACTGACGCTGCTGTAAGTTCCGGTGAGGTCATGCACATCATGCTGATCAGCTCGTCAGCTAGTTGTACAGACTCTGAAAGTGGTTACCTGCCTCTTAACAACTTTGTCTTGCACCTGTGGGACAGCAAATATTGGAGAAAAATCTTTATTTATAAACGCGAGTGTCTATTTTAATGATGCGACACAAAGCTTAAATCCTGGAAAATCAACGCTTGGTGACATTGACGTTCTTTGTGGAGCAGATACCTCTCCAACTCAGCCGTCAGCTCCTCCTCAAACCTGAACGCCAGGCGAGCTGCAGTCTGAGCCTTCCACTGAGCCATTCTCCTCTGGACCTGCCGGAGCTCCACGTCTTTGGCCTGCAGCTGTTTGCGAAGAGAGGCTGCTGCTCCTCCTTCAGCTCCTCCATCACTTAAATGAGCCCATTTCAAGCTGCTTAATTCCTCTATGTGCTCCTGCAGAGCCAGGATGGGTTATTAGAGAGCGCTGTATGTGACACGCAGTACAGGGAGTTCATACCTGGATGAGGCGCTCCTTCACAGACTTCAAGGCCCGGTCTCTCTCTGTCCTCAGATGCTTCACCTGGAGCCTCACTTCTTGTTCCTGAAAAATGAATGTTTGGATTGAGCGTGTTGTATTTGGAATCCTGGGATTGTGCCCAGGATACTGTATAATATAATAACATACCATCCGTATTCTCAGACACTCTGAGGCTTGTTTCTGAGACTCAAGCTGACGCTGCAGATGACCCAGCACGTTCTTCAGCTCCTCTCTGAGTATTCTCAGGTTTGCAAGTGCTTCCGGTACTGTAGAACTGCAAAGGTCAAAGGTCAGAGGTAGGAGGAAACCGTACACACGGCATCATCGTGCACAGTCAGCAAATAAACTACCCGACAGGCAACTGCACAGAGCTGCGTTCCTCTGCACCCCGATCCAATAAGGCATGCAGGTTCTGGTACTCTGCCTGCAGATCCCGGGCCCACTGCTGGATCTGCTGCTCCAGCCCAGCGTTAATTTGGTTGCAGCTGCCCTCTTGTTCTTCTAGCATCCTCCGGAGGCGCTCTGTCTCTTTCTGTGCCACTTCCAGCTGCAGCACCACCTTCTGTGTTTCCTGCCACCACAAACGGGGGTCAGCTTTACTACAACGCCGAGCCCCCAATCTGGCCTACAAAGGATTCACTTCTGAACCTGAGTCACGTCTTTCTGCAACCTCTGGTACTTGGCCTCGTGCTCCTCTTTCAGTGTTTGGCAAACGGCCGCCAGCAAGGACTCCTGCTCCCTCTGCCGAGCACAGCTGTCGCGCTTCATCTCCTGCACTCTCTTCAAAGGCATAATGTCAGTCACCCAAAGTTTACTGCTCTAGATTTTTCGGTGATGTCCCCCGTGAGCGGCCTTACTGTTTTCAACTCCGCCACTTCCTGTTGCAGGGCGAGTGCTCCACTCCTCTCGCGCTGAATCTCACTCCTCATGTTTCCCAGTCTTTTTCTGAACTCTTCTTCCAGTATCCCACAATGCAACTGCACAGCTTCCACTTTTTCCGCCTCGCACGTCCTCCGCTCCTCCTCTATTGCCTCCTTCACCTGAAGAGAAACATTAGAAGGTCTCCTGCTGCTGTGCTGTGTATAACGGTGGACACTACACAGGAGATAATCTCTACATGTTGGGAGGCTCCTGCCAGCAGCTCCGCTTCACGTCTCTTTGCCTCCTGTTTCTGCTGCTCCAGAGAATCTCTGAGCTTTGTTGTCTCTTCTTCTTTTTGCTGCCACATCAGGAGAGGACCACAACTAACATGAAGACTACATGAGAGCTAAAACTTGCATGTAAGTCGCTCTGTTTCTCGACTCACCACCATTCTCTGGGTTTGCTCCTGTGCATCTTTCACTACACAGCTGTGCTGACTTTTCAGCAGTTGTAGCGCCCCCCTCAGGCCGTCTCTTTCTGCGTGCAGAGCTCGTTGCTGCTCCTGGAACTCTAAGAGCTGCAGCTCCTTCTGGGCCAGTGTCCTCTCCAGAGTGTCCTTCTTCATGGTGCATTCTCCCAGTTCACCCTGCAGCTTGTTTACAAGAATCTCTGCTGCCTGATGAAGGAGAGAAAGACCCACAGATTGTTTTCTTTTCATTTTAACAGTTAATTGTACAAGACAAAGAGGTGTCACCTCAATCTTTTCCTTGTCCTGCTTTTGTTTCTCCTCCAAACAGGCACACCTGCTCCTCAGCAAACCCTCAGAGTCTGTGACAATCTGAAGGTGCTCACAGGTCTCCTCCAGCTTCTGCTCCGAGATCAAACAGATATTATTCATCCCAGTCTGCGTAGCGTCACCACACATCGGACTAAACACACACACAAATACAGCTTCACTGCACTACATAGTCTAAAATATCCACTCATGCGCTTCTGTAAGGGATTTCTTCAAAATAGAAAACAATTACTTCCATTAGAAAAAACCCATTTGATGTAATGTAAAGGTCTTCGAGTTGCTGTTTTACTGCCCACAAATGTTTTAATGACATGATCGTATTGTGTTTTGATTACACTTCCAAATAGAAATACAGTACGTCTTGCATGGACTCGAGCTTCTCTCTGGAACGACGCTGCTCGGCAAAAAGATCTGTTTTGGCACAGTCCAGCTGTCTGTCCATCTCCTCCCTCTCCAGCACTGACATGACCACACTGTGCTGTGTGGGAAGAGAGAAAACGTAACATCCAAAGTGCTCCAGGATGGCACCGTCTTCTTTTACAGGTCTTACCTCCGAAATAGACGATTCCCTCTGCCTCTGCAGCTCGTGCTGCCGGCATCTACACATGGATTTCAAACAGGCTTCCAACTTGTATAATGAGTGAGACTTGTGTTTTCTACTACTAGAGTCCTACCTGCTCTCTTTCAGAACAAACTCCAGAGAGTTTTTCTCCTTCCCCATCGCGGCTTTCTCTGCAGCCAGTCGTGCTAATTCTTGCAAAGCATGCTGGGATAGAAAACATAAACTTTCAAGATTAATGTGTGTTATCATCAGTGAAACTCTGGTACAAGAGCTGCTTTACCTTTCTTCTCTTTTGAAGTTCAGAGAGGGAGAGCTCAGCATGTTTTATCTGAATCTTTTTGGACTTCAGCGTCTCCTCTTCTTTCTTGCACTTCTAATCAGACAAATATCCCAATTATATTAGTTATACAGCTGACATCAACAACATGAAATAATTAAAGTCATTCTTACTTGCTGGAGCGCCACCAGGTTATTTTTCATCTTGAACCAATCAGACTGCATCTTTTCCACTGTCTTGTCAGGCCTGGAGACATCCACACAGAAAAAGGTAAATATTAACACTACTTGAAAAGTCAATAGAATAATAGGTGCTGGTTTACCTGCAGGTTTCTCTCTTGCTGCACTGACCTCTGATCCGTCCGTTTCCAAAAGATCCCCAACCTTTTTCAGAAGAGAAAGTCAAAATCTGCAATATTTAATGCAAGGTTTGCTATTGCAGAATATGGGGCGACACCAGGTTAGACACCTAACTGCCCTGGACAGTGTAGTTGCCCCTTTCCCCCCCATAAAATTTTGTGATGAATACATCAGGAAACTATCAAGGCAGTATTAGGACATTTTTTCTTTTACACAAAACAACATTTATGGCATTTTCTTACAAATCTTTTATTACTGTTAACACAAAGAAGGGTTTTCCTATTGTGTGCCTCACCTGACAGGGTTGGAGCCTCATTTTCATCCTGATTGATTGTATCACAGTGGTTCTGGTTCAGGTAATGATCCCTGACCTGATCAGACTCAAGGAGAGAGCGCCACCCTGAGAGGGTCACGCAATATTAACACTTTTCATTAACACTCCCTTCATTTCCATAGCTCATTTGACTTAGAAAAATGCTCTCACCGGACTGCCCGTTGATATACTGCCTGACTTGCACTGTGCAAACTGAGTCCAACTCACTGTCAATGGACACAGAGTCAAAACTCTGCATAGGTACTCCTATAAAACACGCAAACAAACCAAAACAAGCAACGTACAATGGTGAATTGGCCTCACTGTGCAGGCAGATGCTGTGAAGTTACCTGCTAAAGTCTTGATCTTTGAAGAGAGCTTGTTCTGCTGCAGGCTTTCATTTCCCATTACGGCTTCGGTGTTGCAGCACACTGCAAGAAAAAAGAAAAGAAAAAAGATGTTGCCGCAGCTCATGCTTATTCATTTAGGATCAGAACAAGGTTTCTCTCCACACCATGATGCTTCTGGCAATACTGAGGATCCTCTTTAGTTCTAGTGCTTTTCCCAGATGCCGTTGCTCCTTTTCCACCAACACTGAGGAGATTCTGCCTCTTTTCTTTATGGCGCTCTTGGTCAGTCTTTTGTTGCTGCAGTTTATCCTCCAGCAATGTTACATCAACCATCTCATCCCGGAACCGTCCGAGAAAGTCCTCGGTGCAGATGCTTTCTGAGGGCGGCTGGGATTCTACGGTTATTTGTGCACCATCACACGCATCTCCAAGCAGCCTCTTGAGCCTCCAGACGACCTGCTCCCTCTGACTCTCGCGCTCCTCCTGGTGTCTTGTCCCTGTGTCTGACGTCTTTTCAGGTCCTTCAGTTACAGGATCATCTCGAGGAAAGCAGAGAGAATGATTTTGTGCAAGAACGTTTCCAGACGGCTCACAATAGGTTAGTGTACTGTGCTGAAATGATACACATTTGACTTTTTGTCATTTCACACTAAAGTAATGTGACACGTGTTAAATATTGCTAATAATAAACTGGATATATAGAGATGGATATATATTACCTGATGTATTTTCTCTCTTTGGCGTAGGCATCAAATCAAGAAAAGACAAGGGAGTGTCATTTATCTGACTTGTACTTCCGAGACCCGTATCTTTGCTCAGAAATGAATTCCACCTCAGAGAAGCTGGAAGTCAACAACACAGACTAAAGACAAACTAACAACGTTGGTGTTAAACAGTTGATATTGTGCAGATTGTTACCCAAATCGCTACAGTCGGACGCTTTAGGAAATCCCTTTGGTTTCTGGAGCTGTGCACATTAAATACATTTACAGCTCAAATGTAAATAAAATATTTACAAATATCAATGCATGAATACAGACAAACACCAACCTGCAGCTGAGCTACACAAGCATCAATGCCACGGAGGACAGAGGGGGCTGGTTTGACTGGTGGACGTCCTGGTAGAAAAAGGCTCCTGGTGTCACTTAGATCTGCGAAACAGACAAAAAAGAGTGCGTGAAAATTCTCTTAGAAAGTAAATGAATGGACACCATGTTGCAGATCTGATGTATATGAAAGCCCAGACCAGAGTAGAGCAGCTCTTCTGTGTCCTTCCGGGTCCCGTCGTGGTCTCGGTCAGCCATGTCCTGTCTGAGAATAATCAACACAACATCCCCCCAGGCTGGCCAACAGTCATGGATGGGTTGCGTTACCCCGTTGTCATGGAAACCAGGAAGGTCGAGTATGCCAGCAAATCAAACTAGCTTCTACTTTTAAGGGGGGCCATCAATTCCAGCAGGTTCGCTGTTCCATCACACAAACTGTCTATTTTTAAAACCCCGTGTTATTTCTGTCAGGTAACCAGAACACATGTCAGCATTCGTTTGTTGAATAACAATGTTTCCCATGTGTAGGTCGCCCAGAAGCACTTTAGTCAGATAAAACTTCGCCATAACTATCACACTACCCGACAAAAATTAAAATGTCTCAACTCTATTTAAGAAACGTAACATATAAACGCAACTTACGTGCAGAAACCAACGTAGACGTCTGAACTCTTCCGCGCTGACGCTCACGCGGCGGTTCAAACTGAGGGGTGATTGACAGGAGGCGGGCCTGTTGGTTGCCCTGGCAACGCCAAACAGTTCGCGAGCGGGACGATCAGCGCTCAAAGGTGCCGGAGACAGTTATTATTAGTCGTCGTAATATCCAGTCCGGTGAAGCATCATTTCTTTATAACGTGCTTGAGTTTAGATCAAATTAGAAATCAACTCATGTTAGCAAAAAGTGATCATGAAGAACTATTAAAACACTAATGCACAAAAAGAAGTGTCAAGCTTTATCATACAGCTTAACAGACGCTCATTTTCTCAGCAAAAATTAGTCAATATTTTTCTAGGCAATTTAACAATATCAAACAGCTTAAATAATAAGAGGCCAGTGGCAGGATTTTCATTTAAGTTGTTGAAAAGAGAGCAAGCAGACATGTTCAGTGTCAACAATAACAACTTTATTATCTCTTCTGTTCATCTTTGCATCTCTTAGAATCAAAAATGAGTATAAATTATAAGAAAAATCACATTAAAAAAAGTGAAACAAGTCCAGATTCTAACGATCTACTGCTGCGGCAAAGCAGCGACTTAGTGGCCACACATCAAATCCAGCTTGTTATGCAGAAAACCTGAATAACAGAAGAGCAATGGCACTGGAGAGAAGGTAGAAATCAGAGAACCGAAGCACAAAATTAAAATTCCAAACGCACCAATGCAAGATGATCTGAAATGAGAGCAATGATTAGAACCCCGTGATGGGGAAGGCAGATGAAGAGGCTTGATTCAGCCTGTGGTACACTCTCCACGTACACTTTGGTTGTTGATGTTTCTCTTTTTGCATGAGGTCTACAGCTGTTCGATTCCAGGCGGCAACAACCGCAATCTGCTGCAGCTCTCCCCATCCACATCATGAGCTGCACGCTATCATTCAAAATAATATCTTCAATATAAAAGCATCTGCAAAACAACACGCGGTGAACCCGTTGACCTGGGCGAGGTGGCCTAGAGCAGCGGTCACAGATTCACCTACCATTTGTACGATTTTCCATTTTGCCTGTTCATCGTGACTGAACAGAAGAGACGGCACCACCGGCTCTCTGCAGCAAAGTCCGTCTTTATGCAGCGAGGTTTGGGAAACAATATCATTTTTCTAGCATCTCTTGAAGTGATTTATGCAAAGTGGCTTAAATTTTCAGGGGCTGAAAAAGTAGAAGCGGCGGCAAAATGTGTCCAATTCTCTGTTTTCCTCAAAGCAGTGAAGCCGATTAAAAACCCTGGTTTTCACTCATAACTTGATTATATTATTCCAAACTCACTCTGATGGTATATGAAGGGGAAAAAAACAGATAATATGACCTTAAACCTAGATAACCTCTATCAAAAATGCATTGTATTTGCCTAACAAGCAGTCATTATTAAATTAAAAGGAATAGAAGGAACTTATGGAGAATCTGTTCAGAAGATCAAACCTTAAAAATCTAACAAGTAACAAAAGTACAGATCTTTAAAGTGCACAACAAGCCCAAAATGGTGAAAACACACACGGTGGGAACTTTTTGGACTGTGTTTTGGGGGTTTTGTGGTAAATCATCAAACCGTTCCCTTGAAATACATTTTCAAAATCCTTGGAGAATAAAAGAAGCATTTACTGCCCAGCTCATATCACCACAGTGAAGCTGTTGGATGGACAGGTTTCTGAAATCACCACCACCCCACAAGAGTTAATCAAGGATTTTCCCGGGATTAAAAGATTAAAAACAAAAAATATGATTCGGGTTCTCTTTCAGATTTTAACAACAGCAATAGATAAAGTTGTACTCAGGTTAGTATAGCTATTCTTCATTTTACAACATCATTTATCACAAAATATTCACACAATTAGACTAGATGGTGCTTACAAAGTCTCCAACCTTGAGTTTTACATTCTGAGCAATAAAATAATACTAACTGGTTCTAACTCGTGTCACCAGAGACGTGTTGTGCACAGATCAGGACATTCTTTCCCTTGTCCGACACTCAAAGGCAAGATTAAAGCGTCTCTGTGAGCTGATCCCAGTTCAGTGTGCCCACCGACGTCACCCGATGGGGGGGTGGGGGGTGGTGGTTCACCATCTGATGCTAACAGACGTTCAGGGCTACAGGAACCAGCCCTGCCCGTGCCTGTAACCTTCTGCTAACTGGACTCCTCGGGGGAAAAAAGAAGGGACAACATCACTGGTTCTACTGGAAACAGCTGATCTGAAAACCAGCGACTGTTTGAGGCTGTGGAGCTAGCGTGCACTACAGAAACCACCGTGAAGCACTGGATGTACAGTCCTGAAGAATGTTCTCACTGAGAATGGTCAGCAAAGATACGAAGCTGTGCGTTGCTTTGGGAATGCACCAGACGAGTCAAAGGACACACACGGACAGAAATATGCGTTACAGTCGGCTATGGTCGACCACAGTGGGAGACGACTGTGGCGCTAATGTGTGAAGCTATAGGTTTGACCACAGAATTACTCGGAAACACAAAAACATGATGCTCTGTGCAGGTTTAGCTAAGCCAAACTTGCTCAGGTTGATGTGATTTATATTCAGTTCTGAATTAAAATCATCACGCCTACATTGACTATAGTCTAATTATCTACTGGACTAATTTGCAGACGGAGAAGGGAACATCGGCGCCCTGCACTGCTACATATTTCATTCATTCAGAGGAAACGGCCTCTGTGCAGCAGAGGATCGGCCAACAGCTTTGAGGATGAAACAATGAAACTTTCTGCAGTGAAGGATCATAGTGATAAACAGAGTGCAGTCAAAATGCAGAAAACAGTGCAAACCCCAGCTCAGGGTTAGAATTAAATGTCGTACTGCCCTTTTTCATATGTTCAACTCTTGTTTTACATTTTATGAGCAAAGTGTTTTTTTGTTAATGACACTTCCACATGACCGAAGAGACATTTGTAGAGTTTGTTTTAATAAGAAGGGAACTTCTATCTAAAATGAGCTGTGTGTAAATGATGTTTTAATTCCCCCCCCAGTTAAAATGTCTAATTACACACCTTCCTCTTCCTTGTTGAATGTAAAACCTAATTTTCACACCTTTTGGTCAGGCTTTCATTCTTAAACAACTAAAATGGTTGAATAACGAGCAGTGAAATCATTCTTGTGATGACTGAATGAAACTAAAGAATGATGCTGTAACCTCTGGGCGACTGTGAGTCGCTTTCTCTCTCTACAATAAAACGTGGATGCAGTGAAAACGGAGGAAGGGCTCACACCATCTCACTGCTGTAAAGTGAGGGAATGGGCCCCCCTTCTCCCCCCCGTAGCTAAAACACAAAACAAGAGTGCACACTTGGAGGTACAGCTCGATCTGAGAGTGTCTGTTACGGGCCCAGAGGCCTGTCCGAAGAGGTTAGCAGAGATTCCAGATAAGCACCAGGGCTAGAAGATGTCAGGGCACATGCTCCAGTCTTGTCTCTCCTTCGTCTCCCAGTAACCTCCCTTGTACACAAAGCTCTTCTCTCCGGTGATCGAGTCCCTCCGTTGGTGGAACCACAGTGGCTGGTAGCCTTCGTATTCTCTGCCTGCGGGATCAAGGACGGGTGTTACTCAAACTGGGTGACCATGTGCAGCGGAGAACTCACACTTGGAGGCGGTTCACAGTGCGATCAACAGGCCTCAACACATCTATATGAGAAGCGATCGATGTTCTGTGCTGCTTCAAATATAAACACAGCTCGTGGACAAAGTTGAAATAAAGCAAAGATTAGCGCAAAAACCTTTTTGCAGCATTAGAACTCTAAACAGAATTATTCATCTCTGCTCATGTCAGAAGATTGTAGCTTCATCTATTCAATCAATATTTAGAAGGATTCTCTTTTCCAGGAATTTGCTATTTTTTTGTTGATTTTTTCAAGGTGAAACCTAGATTTATTTATAACCAGTACTCAAAGAAAGTGCCCAGAAAATGACAATGAAATACAAATTTAAGATTTGTGAGATCATGCGATAGTTCCTGCTGTAGCTGTAGATGAAAATGTCACATGTATGCAGGAAAATGTGGCTTTTCCTGAGCCGCCACGTGGAGACGCTGATATGAGAAGGCTAACATGCATTTTCCACACAGAGGCAGAGCACACAGAGGATGGTGCACGTGTGTGTGTGTGTGTGTGTGTGTGTGTGTGTGTGTGTGTGTTTTCATGGGTGACTAAGGTGACGGGCAATAGAGTGTTGCAGGGCAACCTCCACTCACCAGAGTCATAATCACACTCTGACATCCAACAGAGGGAGGAGAAGAAAGACAAGTCACTGGTACATCAAATATAGTCTTGCACACACACGCACACACACAGCTTTCTATATGGTCTATAAGTCTGACTTCTAGAATATATTACAAATAATAAGACTATTAAAATAAGAACAACAGCCAGCCTTCAGCAGTGATTGTATGCAGTCCTTTTGTTTGAGGTTTGTCTCAGCACATCTACCACCCACCATGTCCCTCTGCTATTTGTTTTTTTTTATTTTACAGAGAATATAGGCACTAGATGGCTGGAGCTTGGAAGTTATTTGTTCTGTTGGACACTAAATCTTACAAACAGTGACTGAAATTACGTGTTTTAATGCTGGGTATATTTACTGCTCTGTCGAATAAATGCCACAAACCCCCTAAAAATCTCATTGTGTAACACTTCCGCTCCCTTTCCTCCTCCTCCAACCCCACCCTTCATAACCTCTGTCCCATACCATCATTGATAGCGTCTGAGGCCTCAGCTTCTCTCCTCCTCCTGACGGCTCTCTGTTTCTCCTCCAGTCTCTGTTTTTCAGCGTTGGCCTCGTCCCATCGCCCTTCCTCCATCAGCTTCTGGTCTGGTCTCAGGCGGCTGTCGGTCAGTCCCACTCCTTCCTCCGGCTCATTCAGGGTCAACGCCAGAGCCGAGAAGTGGTACATGTTCTCGGCATTGTCACTGGCAGACCGAGAAGACATTGACAACAGTTGCACAACTGTTTAAACATTGCACCATTCTGTCATATATGAACAATTTTTGTTCAATGAAGCTCACGGGAGTGAATATTTCTTCCACAGCAGCTTTGGTGGGAGCGTCTGATAGACGGTCTTTTGTTTGCCCTCTGTTCCACCGCCCCCTCGGCTACTCTGAACAATCTTGGCACTCTCTATTTTATCATCCCATGTACCCGAGAGAATGTAGTTAGCCTGACCTCCACTGTCTGCCACCACACCTGTAACCTGGAAAAGACAAAATAGATAAATATCATTTAGATACAAGCAGGAAGATGGAAACAAAACTACCTTTCTGTAAATGCACCAGCTCCTAATTTCTTAATATTGCACATTAAAAACAGGGCAGCTGTCCCCTTTCAGCCCAGATAAATCTGTACCATGAGGCAGTAATGTGTCACATTTTTAGGCAGAGTAATTGGTATAAATCAAGGCCAATTATCCCAGTGTAACGTAACGTAGTGCCGCCCGTTTCCAGCAGGTGGCAGTATCACACTAATCCAGGTATGTTATGTATGACATCATGATAGCACCCGGCATCAACGTGGAAGCGTTTACCTTTCGAGGAACGTCCTTGGAGAAATAACTGTATGGAGAGAACTTGAGCTGGCAGGTGTCCCTGGTCCTGTGATTCACAATCTCAATGTCTCCTGACTGAACAAATGCAAACACACACTGAGTGAGGACGGTGAACACGGGCAGGAAATGAAGGCATAACAAAGTATGCTGATTATTTGTTACACCGATGTGATTTTCCAATCCAAAAGTGAGCAGTAGGTTCATGCTGCCAGCACACAAGGCAGCAGAATTCATGTTTCCACAGCTCTGAGAGGAATATTGCACACCAGCGCATGGGTGGGACATCGGGAGGAGTCAGGGGTGAATGTGTTAGTGAGCAAGAAAAGCAATAAAAAAAGGTGCAGATACTGTGACGAATGTTCCAATTTAAGTTGAAAAATAGAACTGGGCCCACAAAAGAACACAGTGTGTACTGTATATTATTACCAAATTACCTGCTGCTCTGTGATTAATCTACACTCTGTGGGCTACACGTGCACTATAATACATCAACGACATCCCACATAGTACAAAAATCGACACTGTTGAGGTTCTGTAATCGTGAAAAACAATACGGTGTTTTTAATGTATGGTTCAATAAAATTGTAAGGAAAACAGACATAAATAGAGAATATGGGAAACAGAGTGACAGAAACAGATGTAAAGCCTGTTATCTCCTCACGCACAGAAGTGGGCCATCTGACAGAAGAGGGGGCTGTTATTTTAGGGTGTTATTAGAGATCAAAGTGGGAGATAAATCCCTGGAGATTTGAATCTTCTTATTCATGTAGAGGGCTTTGCTCAGATTCCCGCTCTGCTCACACGCTGCACTACTGCTAACGTACTCTGCTAAATCAGAGGGGTTACGCCTGGCTTGTTGGTACAAGCACAAAGTAACAGTGATTACAATATCAAGTCAGACCTGGTCAATCCACAGCTTGCCCACGATGATGTTGTGCACAGTGGAGGTGACCTTTCTCCACACGTAGTGATTCCCGCTGGACTGGAACTGCAGGTGAATGGCACCTGAGGAGGGAACAGCGACAAAAGACTATCAAGAAGGAGAAATATTGCTGCTGCGCCACCATCGATCCATTATCGCACACATAAAAGCGAAGCTTTAGATTGTAGTTTTTCTTTTATTATTGTAAAGGAAACGTCTAATTGTGCAGCCGTGGCAGCTAAACATTTCACATTTAACACCATGACCAAGCAACAGATGTACATTCCAATGTGAAACCATGTATCAGACTATAATCTCACAGATGGGAGGAAGGTAGCAGCATCCCAGAAGACCCCTTGTTCTAAATACTTGTATTTATCAATCAGCTTATGCTGCCTTGATACGCATGCTTGGCTCTAGCTAAGGTTGGGTTCCGTGCACACTCAGTTTGTTGTTGTGAAATGATGGTGTGTCTCACCCAGAGGCATTATGGAGAGGTATTTGCCACGGAACTTGCTGGCGATGGTGATTTCCTGCCTCAGGGTCCAGCCTCTTTGGGAAATCACATGATGAGCAGCTGCAGGGGGGTGATGGCTCACCTTGAAAGCGAAATAAGGGTTACTGTAAAATACAGGTATATTAAATAAGGGGAATGATGCACAGAGCTAATCTATATTTTACAGTGAGGAAAGAAAAGTTTCCTGTTGAGTTGAGGATATAAAATTGTTTCTCCTGTGTATTTATTTCCTTCACCCCCTGTGTATAAATGCGGTGGTGCCATTACCTGCTCACACAATGAGCGGTAGCCAAACTCCTCCAGGCGATCGAGCTCATAGGTCTCACCCAGGAGGGGGTTGAAGGGCTTTGCTGTCCGGTGGACTGTGGTGGAGTAGGACGAGACTGAGAAGGCAGCAACCAGGCACATCTGCTCCAGGGAGGAGTCACAACGAGCCGCCTTATCCAAGAGCTCGTGGTATTCCAAGTCTTCAGAGAGCCGCTGCAGCATCGACAAAGGCTCGTTGAAGTTTACCTGAGCAGAGCGGCGAAGAAAACATGAGACGTACAGATTCACGAGTCCAACAGCGACGCGAGGAACACAAACACTTACAGGCATGGGGATTTTGGACAGCTCCTTTCCAATGCAGTTCTTCATGATGCTCCACAGATTGAGGGAGTAGTTGGGCTTGTCTGGGATGCGAGTGCGCCTCCGTCTGCGGGGCTGCAGCTCCTTCCCTGACACATCATTACAACTCGGTGACATCTGCAGAGGAAGCCAGGGGAGAAGGAGGATGAAAGCAAGGCACAAGATGAGGGCTTTCTGGCTACAAATCAGCAGGTGGTGACAGGTTGACAGAACACGAAAAAGAAGAACACAGGCCGAGCAGAGGGAAGACAAGCAGATGTTGATGGTTGGTAATTTAGATTTAGTGGAATGAAGCAGCTGTGAAAACTGAAGCAGCTGTTGGACAAGTTCCTCAAAATTTTGAATATATAATAGAATATATAATACAAGACAGCAAATAACTTTTTATTTATGATCCAAGGGGCCTGTGGGGGAGACAATGATCAACATATAAATAAAGATCAACATTGTTCACAAATCTCATTCTTGGTACGAGGACACTTACATGGTCGTCCTGGTTCCAGTCACTGAGTTGACCTCCACTCGCTCCGCTCAAATTACTCTGAGATCGCCTGGAATGGAAATATTATCTATGATGCGCACTGACACACACACGCACAGCTTTCATTATTCTTTATGCTGGTATTAAAGCGCTGAGCAAAAGGGAACTAAAGGAAAAAAATGAACCCAGGGAACAAGAACAGGTTTTATATTTTAGAAAAATTTGGAAGATAATAACAATTAAAAGGACGGTCAGGTTTCAATTATAGTTGTGTTGACTGTTTAAATTACACGAACAAAAAGGTTTTTCACAGTTAAGTCGACTAGTCTAATCTTCAGCAACCTCAGCGCAACCCTGAGAGCAACCGACCTTCGCTGAGTGTTCTCAGTGGCCGTCACTGTTATAAAGGCAGGGGAATCCTCCATGGCGTCAAAGAACTCATCTTCATCACTCGCCTCCTCTTTGTGCAGTCTCTCACTCCCTTCTGTCAAAAAACACAGATTTTTCTGTGAATGGAAACGGCATTTACAGCCGGCACAGCTACTGTGTGGCAACATAGCGGTGAAGGGAGAACAGATAATCACACACGCATGGCGGACAATCAAGGAATAATCGGCTTCTTCCTGTTGGCTCTTCGACTGTATGTTACAGGCACTAGAAATGGCCACTTAATGCAGCAAATTTAAAGTGGACCTGTAATGTTTGTTCAACATTAAAAGTTTGTTTGACAGCCTTTACCTGTCTTTGCTAATGCTAATATCAGCTGTAAAATACCTCTTTTGCACCACATGTAAAAGCTTGCAGAACAGTTGCATGTGATTACCAGATATGCAGGTACATGGCTAATTCCTGGTAAACAGACGTGCAACACCTACTGTATTATAGCACAATAAACCAAACAATTTAAAATATATGTGTATCACAATGTGCAAAAGATGGCTGCCTCAGGATTACCACACGGACAGTGTTTATGTAAAAATAGGACGGAGCGATTAAGTCATTATTTTTTTGTAAAATTGATTTATCAATGAAAGGATCAAAGATTAAGCAATCTGTAGTATATTATATAGGCAGTAGCTATACAAGGTTATATAACACAGGTTGCGTTATGATCCAAGCCCTCGGCTCAGGTCAATGTCAGTGTGTCTCCAGAATCCGGAACATCACCAAAATCTAATCAGCAATCAATCATTAAAATTTCCTGAAACTTTCATTAAAATCTGTTGCTATATTTGATTGATGCTGCGAACAAACCAATGTTGCCTGCCATAACCTCCTTGGCAGAGGTAATTAAAAGCACATCTTGTTGCAGAAGATGTTACAAAAAATAATTTAGAAAATAGTGGAAAATGAACTGCAAACACCAAAAACGTTCATTGATTTAAGAATTACAAGTTTGGAATGAATGAGCAGTTTGAATCAGTAGCACATTGTGTCAAATGTGTAGTTTTGTTTTTATTAAACCCACTGAAAAGTGATTCAATTTAAAACTCTGCTGCTCACTCACACAATAAACTTCCATGATGTTCAGCCCGGAGTGACATTTAACTTTGACCAGAAAAGTGAAGTCAGCACTGAAGCTGCACTCGGCCTCAGACTCACCCTGGGTGGTGGTGGTGGTGCTGGGTGTGGAGGTCGCGAGCGTGGGTGCTTCCCTCCACGCTCGCTCTAGGCTGTTATGCTGCTTGGCTAGCTGCTCAATGGTTTCCTCGAGGTGAGTGCGCTGCTCCCTCTCATACTGCAGCGCCCGCTGCCATCTTCTGCTGTGAGTCTCGGCCAGGTCCAGGAAGTCTCGACAGGCCTGGAGGAAAAGTGGGCGAAAAGTCAGCTTCCACCAGTCCGAAACATGGATTTCGTTTGTCCCGAAAAAGTTTGACCGTAACAAGGCGAAAGATAATTTATAGGTATTCATTAGAGCTGAGAATTATCTCTCAGCTCTTATTGAAATGAGCTCGTCTCCAGCAGGAGATGACAGAAATCACAAATCACATAACAGATTTGTCACTAAATACTGCTCAGTTCATTACCAGGGAGGTGCAAGGGTGTTTATCTCACAGTAATCACGGCCATCTTTCAACCATAACTGTGGAAAGTTAATCGCCTGTCTCCTGTGTTAATCACCTGCTGTATGAATTGAGCCGCCGTTCACACAATTAGGACCAAAGTCAGCATTGACTGATGAGCCAGAGCTTGAACCTCTGATTGGATCTGAGTCATCGTAGTCAATGCCGACACAGAGGTTACTTCAGATCATACAAGCTTCTCGTGTCAGCACTTACTCCATCATATGTCTGACCGTACGCGAGGTCCGAGGTCAATGAACCGACATGACAGCGCGTACCTGACGGAAGCGAAATCGTCACGTGACGCTGAGCTGTCTCGCAAATTCAGCAGTTTGGAGGATTCGTGCGATGGGCAGCCATTCCTTTTTGGCTCTGTTGTAATTATGTCACATGTTGGACTATTGTCTTCTGATGGTTTGGTGTCGAGCAGAGAGAACTGTCACCCAGCGCAGCCCTCCGCCCGCCCCGCCTCTACTGCTGCTGGCGTTCAGAGCTCAGACAGCCTCAGTTCTTCGGTGGGTGACAGAACAGTCTCGTTATTTTTAGGAAACAGGAGCAGAAACGGTTATACTCCGCTGCATCCAGAAATATTTCTCTTTCTCTCTTTCCAGGCTAAAAAAATAAATCTTATCATTTTTTATGGAAATATAAACTGGAACACAAAAACTACATGGTTTGATTAAAACACACAACATATGCAATACAACTAATTAATAGATTTTATTATCTATTATTTTATTATCAATATCTAAGGCAACAATTTGGAGTAAACCCTAAAATTTTGGGATTTTCATTAATTCAGTGAATGAACATCCACTGAAAACATTTAATATTCATTTGGAGATATTTCGACATTTCAGAATGAAAACAAGGAAAATGTTTCTCTCTTCAAGTGAGAGACACTGATAATAATAATTTAATTTACAGCGCGTATAGTTGAAAAATTCGGACCAAGTTTTTTTAAATGGATCCATTACCTTCAGTGTTGCGTCCAGCCTCTGGACATCAGCATCTGAAGCCCTGTTTAAATGGCAGGATTTCATGTGATGCTGTGGTGCACTTCCTCAGACGTAACTATGATGTGAAACTCACACACACTTGGAAGAAGGCGCACACTTCCACTTTTTTATGCTGAGTGTCACATACAACTGAAAACTGCACGTGACTTCTTTCCAACAGGCAATCGGGCTGCACTTGGTTGTCTGAGTAGTACGGAGGGGAAGCAATAAATATTTATGTTTCACGTGATTGTTATATTTTTCACTATCACACACACGCATACACACTTCTATCTTTGGAAAGGACACTCGTTGACATAATGCACGTCAAAGTTGAGAGGACCAGCCAAAGTGTCCTCACATTGCCAGTGAAATGCATGTTCTGGCCGTCACTGTGGTGCATACAAAGGAACACACACTCACACGGGGCAAGATCCTGGATTAAATGACACATGTGTGAAGTTACATCACCAGTGCGTGCACTAATGCAACCTTCTCCTCAGGCCAGGGTCAGCTCACAGACAACCTGCAGTCCTGCTTCGCTTTCACGGTTTCAAACCTTCGACCCTTCAATCTTTATCTTACTCGGTCCCTCTTTTGTTATATGTAAAAGCAAATTAAAAATGTTCTTTTATTAAAGGGCAGAGTGTGTCCTTTACTCCTTAGATGCTACTGAAATCAATTTTTTCCAGAGTCTACAGACAGCCAATTATATCCTCCCCAAGAAATCATGACAGAGTTTGCAACAGTGCTTCTTCCTCATTAAAGGAACTGCACAGTCTTCAAAAACGTAACCGCAGTTTAATGAGTTTGGTACAGCCATCCTAAATGTCCAATAAGTCAGTGTCCCCCTCTAATTAAAGGAAAATACTGTATATAACAGACAGAATGGAGGGGCTTGTTATGGTTAAAATGCCACGGTCTGTGTCTCTGAAGAGGTTATATTAGCACACAGTTCAGCCTGTGTTACTATTCCATACAGCCCTGATTCAAGGGTTAGAAATAGCTCGACTTAACTCAACCTTACTGAAATTATACCTGGCACCCCCAAACTGAAAAAAGCATGCATAATTCATCCTAAAGACAATAATGAGGAGACAAACCTTGAGCTACTCTCTGGTTTTAGTCACGGCAGATCTGTCTGTCCGGCTGTGATCGAATTCTACACCGGACAGACGCAGAAGTCGAGAGAGTCTGACAGAAGGGTGGGGGGGCTATTCCTGTCCCCTCACACCCGTCCACTCTCAGATTCAGTATCAGTCCCTCAGGACCTTAACTCTCACTGAACTCGTCCACCACTAACACACTGCAAAGCCGATGGTATTTACCAGTGAGCTGAATGGAACGCAGCCACACAGTAGGACATTTCTGGGACGGATGCTGGTAATCAAAACCAGTGTAGTGATGATGGTAACTACGGGTTCTTGTTAGCCCGCAGTATTTGGAACCTTGGCGACGTGAGCCCGGTCTGCGCTGGCCGTACTTACATTGATCATAGCATTTGAAGTGATGCGGAAGAGGGTGGCTCTCTCATTGACGGCTTTAATCTTCTCACCGCCCTCCAAAGGAATCTTCAGCCCCTCGAGTTCGCTCAGGGACCGCTGCAGGGCTGCGCCGTGCTTGGCGATCAGGTCGTTGCATGTACTGAGGTCATCTAGCTTGCTGACAAGTATCTTGAGAGTGCCCTGAATCTCGCTTCGATCTGACTGGGCTGCGGGCTCCTCGTCCCCAGAGTCATCTGGAAGAGAGAGGTCATAGGTCACCAAGCATGCTCAAACTTCTGCTACAGTGACCCCCCCACAGACAGACAGACATCATTACAGCTATTTGAAGAATTAGATGCAGCAGAAAATAACTTTTGATGCATTAATCCGATGAGGTTGTGCAAAACTTCACAGTGGTGAGTATAACAGACGTTTCCACAGGAACGTTCCCGTCAGACGTCCTTAATATGACCGACAGTGGCTGCAGGAGCTCTTCTGAGGTTTGTCAAATGCAAACATAATCTCCATCTGTCCACACCAGTAAAAACACATCTCTAGCACCCGCGGCGTAGACAGCAGCTGCTTTCCTTACATCACAAAAGATAACATTCTTGAGAACAATGCTAACTGTACCCGGCAGAACCTTTGTATTTGGAGCTCTCAGTGAAGGTGCTGGTGCAAGGGGGGGGGGGGGGGGGGGGGGGTCACCATGGTGACGCTCTTTCCCAAGAATGTGTCAGCTAGTTGTGACTTCACAGTTGGGCAGATTATCACCTCTGTCAAGTCTATGCATCATGCAAATATGACACACTGGTGGCCTTCACCCTCAGTGGAACAGACCAATACAGCATTAACAAAAATGTAAAGATGTTTTTGCACATCGGCAAATTAAACCTCACGAAGGAATCAAACCCACAATGTTGACTGTCATAGCATTTTTGTAAATGGAAGAACATGTGGTATATTTACATCATGGTATGAAACTAAGCAGCAGACTGAAAAAGGGAATATTAGAGACTGACACACAGATCCTCTGAATAAAAATAGAAAAAAGATCACTTTCTGTTTAGATGGAGAAGCAAGGTTACTGAATGGCAACATTGCTACTGAGTGAACTCCAGTAAACTGATCCCTGGGGTGCTGCATTGGATCCATATTTGAAAGTGTGAAATTACAGAGTGCGCTCTGGATAATATTAGAAATATATGCAGAGCAGTGTCAGAGAGACAGTCGGAGAAATTCAGAGAATTCAGACATGAAATAACAGAGTTCATGGTCAGATCAGATGCACGAAGATACAGTTGGTTAAACAATTTGAAAATAAATTAAATGCGTGAGTGAGTGAACAGACAAAAGACATTTTTGCAGGCTCTCCTTTAAATATTCAGTTGTCAAATTAGCAACACCCGTGCGCAGTGGGTTTATAACTGGTTTGTAGAGTTTGTTCGCTGTTGATGTAAATGTGACAATCTGACTTGGAAAATGATTTGGATGATCATACAAGAGAAGAAACAAACTCTAATCCAAAGGTCACTAAGCTCCGTGTGCTACAGCTACAGCAATTGGAAAAAAGAGCTACTTCTGTAATGTGGATAATACACGTTTTAATACCAGAGGTAGGGGTTTTATGATATCGGAACTGATCCTATTGTCTGTATATCACTCAAAAATAAACGTGAATGCTACACACTGATCGCTGCGGTCACCGCTGTACTCGGTCACCCAAGCGCTTCGCTCCTGAGCGCAGAAATGGATGAATGTCTCTCCGCAGCAAATTCCACAACGCAAGGCAAGGCCGGGAGCCCATTACAACACCGATCATGCCTCAAGGTCGGGCTGCTTGCCCCTCCCCCCTCAACAGCCTCTCACCTCTGAGAGCGCCACGCGCTGATGAAAAAGCTAGCCTGCCTCCACAGCGGCTCACCTGAACCCAGAGAACACTCGCTAAACAAATGCCAGCGTTTGTGCAGGGAGCTTGGAAACAGGCAGCAGCCAATCAAGAGGCATCTTCTTGCTCCTTGATGCTTTTCCTTCGCAGCTATGTTAAGTGCGAGGAACAGAGAGAGACAGAAAGCAGGGGATAGAGGTCAAAGTAATTGGGAGAGCAGTAGTCTCGCTGTCTCTCTACGTGTCCCTGAGGACAGGCTGCCAGATCAGCGGAGCCAGGCCCATGGCTGACAAGACGTCACCCTGTGGTAAAATGAAGGGCTCGTGCAGCCGCCGTGCACTGCGGTAAAAATGTAATGTCTCCATGGATTAAAGATGGCATTATAACACCCTGACAGGCCAAATGAAACCGCAGTGTACTTGTCATGCATATTAAAATATGTCACCATTTTCAAACGGTCATTTTAATTACCTGGCCCAGACATTAAATACAATCTGAAGACCATAATTCTAACTCAAAATTTGAAATCAAAGGCAGAGGACCGGTGATTAGGGTCTGTATAGCAGTGAAGATAGGAAAGAGAGGAAGGAACAAGCTAGAAAAAAGTGAGAATCTGTCCCAGAGGACAGGACTGTAATCCTGGCCAGTAATTGCTGAATGGTTCCAGGTACCTCTGAGATATATCACAGGGAGACAAACAGAGGACACAGCAGGTTAAAGCCACTCAGCTCTCTAGGAGCAATGCAGAAACAGAGCTGTGAAACTCCCTGCAGCCTCAAGAACAGCAGAATGTGCAACAACAACAACGGCCATTAGCCACTGATATCCCCCCGTTTCCCCGACCAGCCACGGACCAGCATGTTGTTTTAGCACAACTTGTTTATTGAAGTGATGTCACCAACTGCTTGTGGGATATAAAATGTTAAATGAAAACAGTTTGGAACCAAAAATAAAAGCAGTTTAACCACTGAGAGGAAGGGGTTAACCAAAGCTCTGTGTATTTAAATACCTGATATGCAAATGTGCACGATGACATAAGTCAATGTTTTATTTGCATGCAGCTGCGTCTCAGGCTGTGAGATGAGCAACTGCCTGCAGCTGGTTTATGTAAAACAAGGCAAAAAAGTTGAGTTAAACATGTTCCCCACACATTTATACTGCAACAACTAGGAGAACAGAGAAAGATAAATGTGCCTGCACACAACACTGGAAGATCACAGGCCATCCTTCAGTCCTAGTGGAAATAAAAAGCAGAAGAACGTGAGCAGCTGCACGATTCAGTACTTTACCTAGTTTAACTCTGCGTGAAATTATGGCTGACTGACACCTAAAAGATGATCAAAATAAAGGATGGAAGATGATTCTGAAACATAAACTGAACTAATGCCTATAAATCAGCCATATTGATCCATTTTCATCTCAGCCACATATATTCTGTGGGTTCTGCTCTGTTGTGTTCTGTTCTGACAGACTGTTAAATAAATGTTCTAAACCATGATGCCCTTCTTTTGACTGGTGGGTTGAGCGTTCCCCTGCTTTCCCATCAGTTGACAGTGGAGCCTTAAAACAACATGGCCAGAACCGCGTTTGCCAAACTAATTAAAGTGAGCAGACACACGTAGAGCCCGGGGCTCAAGAGCGCATCTGTTCATTTCTGCACTCTGGGCAAGACAAGTGGAAAGGCAGGAGGAGATGACAAGAGGAGGTGTGACAAGTAAAACGCTTCTTCATTGCATTTCTAAAGCTAAAACTAAAGAAACAAGATGAAGGATGCTATCCAAAATGAACCTGTCACGAGCAGTAATATTGTATTGATCTCTACTGTGTATTCATTTTTTTTGCTTTGGAAGTCTAATGAGTGGAAAGTATGACTACAGGACATGAATAACTTTGCAGTAACAACAAGGTTGATTATAAAAATACACACTGCTAAATTTTGGAGAGCCTGAGATGAACTCTTCTCTCATCGCATGCACACACACTCACGCAGGCACTTTGCACTGGCATTCGCATCAACTTATCCGGATGCAAACGCGAGGTGAAATAAATGCAAACAGAAGCAAAGGAAACGAGCAGGTGGCGGCACAGGGAGAAGAGAGGACGAGCTTCTCTTTCACAGCATCGACCGCTGCATTGGGAAGAGATGGAAGCATCCACGCAGAGCTGCTGGTTGGATGGATGGGAGTGACGGCTTCTCTACTGACCCTGGTTGAGCTGGTTCAGGCAGCCTGAGCTGCAGAGGGAACGGAGCGTCCCCGGCTCCAGGCAGCTCCGGCCCTTCATCCCGCTCTCTGCAGGCCTGGTTTAATTCCAGGCTCCATGAAACGCAGCGCTGCCACCAGCCACTACATAATCATGGCCAAGGGTTGGCAAGGCAGCTAATTCCTCTGCTCAGCATTTCAGCGCGCACAAACGCGCGCACGCTGACGAGCAGCCAGCACACGGGCGGCAGAGCAGTGCAGGTCCCCCCTCCTCTGCCCTCACGTTCACAAAGCCCGGCACATTTACGGGGGAGGTGGGGGGGGGACACTGAAGCAGAGCGGAGACAGGACTCAGCAATCATCCAGTTAGACCTGCACCCACCCCCTTGGCCCCCTCCACTTCTCTGTGTGACAGACTATTCCAGGAAAGTTAAATGACAGAGCTGGGATTAAATGAAGGCTCTGCAGTTTAAAAGTGACAGCATGATTTTAGAGTCAATTCTGATATTAACTCAACTGTACTGCACCAATTATATAAAACATTTAAATGCTTCTTGAATTATGGACCCTTTCAGGGTTCGTGCTTTCATAGAGTCACATTTAGTCTATATCAAAGCTCATCATTTCATTTCATTACACATCACTCAATCATTTTATGTGATAATTGTACTTTGAATAAATGATAGAGTACATCAGCTCCCCGTATAAATTCTAAAATTCCCCCGGACCCTCGACTGAGCGCTGACTATGAGTCATTTCTCTTCCAAAATCACCAGATCTATCACAGTTATTAAACTAAAGGTAATTCCTGCTAAACAAACTGAGTTTTTTACAATAAGTTTAATGTTCTTTACCACTATTTATGAGAAGCTTCAGTCCCGACTGCGACCAATAAAACCGCTCGGTCTCACACTGTAGCTAATTTAGAACAATCATCCTGTTTATTACAGTACAGAATCCAGGGCTTTGATGAGAGACACACTGCATTATAGTTTTATAAATTCCGACTGGCAGCACTTACAACAAAACCATATCGCTGCCCACTGAGAGACGCTGCAGAGCTGCGGGGAAATCAGCAAGAGTCGGCATTAAGAAGCATCAAAAGCGGGAGATCAAAAAGTCATGATGAAAAGAAATCCACTCACAGAAATGACCTAAAAAAAAAGAAAAGAAAATCTCCCTTGTATCAGCACTCTCTCTGTGAAAATACACCGAACAGACGAGAAAAAGAAAGTGTGAGACTGGACTTGGATACAATTTGAGCTTAACAATGAACTTGGGATTTCCTGCAGTACACGGGCGGACATTGATCACACTTGAAACAGAGAGCAGACAAATCCCAGCTCAACAAAGGAAGAAACAACAACACCAGCCGATTAGATTGTGTAACGCTGCAGTGGGGGGTGCGAGGAGTCTGGGTTAACTTGATCAGCCACAATCTGCCATCTGAAATGAGCAACAAATCCAAATTCCTCTTTGATTAGACTCCTAAAAAACACAATGATTGGAAAAAATGAAAATATCTCAAATGACAAAGACTGACAAACCTTTTCAATTAAAAATGCACATAGCAAAAACTGTGGCTAAAACCTGTTTTTTGCAGTTAAAATGCTCTATTCTGTAGCACAATAACAGGAAGAAGGATCCCTGACAAGAAGAAAGCATCAAACGTGCTGGCTTCAACATCAGCGGGAGAAAGCCTGTGGTCTGCTGCGGGTTCAGCCAACACAGCTGCCTTTGCTGTGTCGGCCCAATAAGAGAGGAGAGTGATCTCTGTCCACACAGAGCACATTAAAAGAAGACATCGTTTGACTGCTGAGGCTACAAAGGACAATGACAGAGGCAGAAGCTTTTGGTTAAGCCCGTTTAGTTGAAAAAGACCAGAGATATTCTGCATTTGAGAAACTACAAATCTCATATATTGGGGACAGAAGAGGATGGGAGTTTGTTGGGCTGACTCCTTGGACAGAAACACCGTGAGTGAAGGGCTTAAGGTGATCTGGCAGTGATGTTTGCTATCTTCCTGGACCGAGCCTGACTCCAAGTGAGCAGTTCCAGCAAACTGACCTCTGTCGCCGCGCGTTTCGGTCCAAGACAAACAAGGACGGCAAATTCAATAAGGAGCCGCTGTTGGAACAATCGATAACAACGAGAAACCCACTCTCTATTTCATAACGTTCATTTTTTAGCTGAGAGAGGAGCGCCAAAGACAGAAAGCACCACTTAGATCCAAGTAAAGGGGACTATAGACTGAAATAACCCCATTATCAGAGGCTCTGAATAAATGCAGGTAATCATGCAAAGGAAGGTGCATCTGTAAACATTTTCTGTCCCAATTAAACATCTAACAGCTGACTGCTGCAATGATACCCAGACAGTACATTAGAAGACTCATACAAAAGTGATCAATCCTCAATAAATTGATCAATCCTCAATAAATTCACCATCAGTGAAGAGATGCTGCACTATTGTGCAAACAGGGTTTTGCTGTTTGTCTCCAGACCCGTTTCTAAGACCGGTTTTGACGATAAAAAAACGGATATTCTTGAAAAAAAACCAAACAACTAAACCACGGAAACGTGCCAACCAATACTCATTTAACAGTCTTGACGGGTTAGCAAGCAGAGATGTGTTTCCAAGAACCGTGAAAATGTAAGGAAAGGTCAATACTTACAAGACAAGACAAATCTTTAGCTTTCTTAAACCAGTGTGGATCTTTCAGGAAAGAACAGCAAAAAGCAAAACAAATATAAAGGAGCAGAGAATACAGGCAGCGATCCCATACTCCATAAAACCCAGTGGATGCAAAGCAGCGTGAATGTCTCACCGAGAGGGAGGAGGAGTGGGAGGGGATGGGAACGCCAGGCAGCCAGTGAGAGTGTGACTGGAAGAGAGAGGAAGTGTGAGTTGAGGAGCCAGTGAAGGAGAAAAAAGGACCAAGAAATAAAAGAAAGAAGAGAGAGGGGACGTAAAAAAAAATGCAGGTAATTTGTCCACATGGACTTTATTACTGAACTAAAGCTAAAAGATAAGAACAAGAAAAAGATGGAAATAAAACAAGAAATATACAAATCAGGCAGGGAAACCAGAGTGGCTTGATGGTGATATATTGGACAGATGAGGGTCAGGTGATTAAAAGAGCCTGCTGCTCGTCTCCCCCTGCCTAACGCTGCCGTTTCAGCCTGAAATCTCCAAGAATTACAAAAAAAACCCCCAAAAAACGCAACACTGTACGACTGGGTCCAGCTAGGATGGGTCAGACTGAAGTTTGGGGAAACACTGCCACCTTCTGAAAGCATGTCCTCAGGCTACACACCACAGTCCTGGCAAGCTGTTAAGAATTCAATCCAAGGTTGAGTTAGAACAAGATGCACTCGAAGAAAGACAGGCAATTTACAGGAGTGGGATGGGAGAGGCTGGAGATGTGACGTGAGTGGTAATGAGAAATGCAGACCATTGATTTAAGAGCTCAGGTCGTTTCACAGCTCACAAAGACGGAATTGAGATTCACTGTGTGCCGAGAGACTTGTGGTGAACCGCTGCATTTCATCTATAGGACTGAAAATAAATAGCACAATCTCAGATTAGAATCTAGGTAAGATCAATGTCTTCCATACACATTTGGGCTTTTGGGGCAAATAATCTGCAGTTTTATCCGAGACTTTTAAATGTAGGCCACAAGAAAACACTTGGGAAGAGGAGCTCTGGGATGATGCCAGGATGAAATGGGGAACAAATGCAGTTGCCACCAGCATTTCCCACAACCTCAGGACAAGGTCCCCTTGGAAACGAGCAGAAATCTCTTGTTAGGAGGACACTTAAAGCAGGTTTTTGCAGGGTCATTAACATGCAGACGCTGGCTTGTTTTCTTGCTAAGATAAGCAGACGGTGCTGCCCTCTGCTGGCTCACTGTAAGCTGCATCAGTCAAAACAGGGAGGGTAAACAGTGCTGGACACACCTTTTAGAAATTAGGGATGTTCCCACTCGCGTGTGTTTGTCAAGCATATGTTCATCGGGTGAAAATTTGTCTTGCAGCAGTGCCTCATGGGAGTAACCCGCTCTTACCAGACTGATCGTTCATCATGCGAATGGCCTTGGCTTTGGCCAGCTCCAGGGCCGTCACCCATCTCTGCCGCTCCACTTCCGTGCTGGCCTTCAGATGATACGTGCGCCCGCCGCTGCTCAGCACGATGTTGCAGGCGTCCTCCGTGTCGATGTGCGCGGTGGCCAAGTTGATTGTTCCACGGCACGTGTGGGCCATCTCCGCCTGCGTCCTGCAGCGAATGAATGAGACACAGAGGGAAGAGATGAAAGAAATGAGAAGAAAGAGCAAAGGAATTATATTTTAGTTTAGCACCACCCAATCAAAGGCGGCTGAAAAGCCATTACCACATCAAGTTCTCCAGCCTTACTCTCACCTATACATGATTAACAGAAGGAAAGGATCACGGCATTTACAGCCGATCAACCAAAAGCTGGCTGGAGGGCAAGGTCAGACAAGGTCAACTGCAGCTATCAGATGCTGGCAAACTCAAGGCTTCACTCAAGAACCATGCGGCTGATTGGGCTGGTCGAAGCTCTAGCCCGGAGCACCAGCTAATCAGTGTAATCACATGTTCCGAGGATGCTTTAACCATCACTGGCCCTGGGCGTCACATGGTTGCCCACCCTGGACACGGCCACTTTCAAGCGAGCAGCCGTGTAATCTCTCATCCACTCATTCGCTCTGAGACGGCCCTCGCTGCCAACGGCAGCTGCTGTCCAGCGCCTCCAGACTCGTCCCTGAGTGATGCTGACAACATGGTTGACAAAATGGTCGTTCATTCATGTGCTCCCTGCTTCCCCACACGCTGCCTCTACTGGCTGAACCAAAATCTTATTAGGATGCCAATCCAGAACAAGCGCTGCTGTGTACTGCTCCTCTGTGTGCGTCAACTGGATGGACGAGAGGGCACTGGCGCCGTGTGAAGCCAAGTGGGAGCCAGGCAGGGGTGCTGAACAGCCCATTTTCATCCAGGCTCTGCTGCTGAGTCCAGGCCAGGAGGAGGTCAAAGAGGTGAACGCGCTGCTGATGAGTAAGACGAGACTCACGCTGATTTCGAAGCGATCCTTTATACAGTTAAAGGGACGTGTAAAAAGAGCCGGGAAAGGAGAGGCTGCGGGGGCATAGAGGCACCAGCTGGGGAGGAAGCAGAGGTGAACAGGTGCAGCTGTGGGCGAGGAGGAGGATCCTGCAGGTTTCCTGAGCCAGCGTTTACCTTTCAGCCTTCTGAGCTCAGGTCTCGGTGAAACCCAAGTCCTCCGATCACGTAGAGCGTCTAATGACAGAACAGCAGAGAACCAGCTGGTAAATGGAAAAGCCGGCGGAGGAACTGAGACATCAGACCCACACCCTTCAGCGGTCTGAAGTACGACAAGACATGGACGGGCAGATAAATGCCAGGGAACAGACTGTTTGATAGGACATGACCAGCTGAAAGGCTGAACCAGAGGGTGTCGTGAAAATGTGACCCCCCTGCTCTCCTCCCAATCATAACGTTGTTCTCACCTTCGCACTGCAAGATAATGCAACTCACGCCACCAGATCGTCCAGTTCTCAGGTCACGTGAATTAGCAAGCAAACCTAAACCCATGGATATAGACCTTAAAAGAGCAGCGTGTGCGAGGAGGCCCTGCAGTCTCCCAGGACTGGAAGACTTTTGTAGGGATGAACGGATGAACATCATGAGCAGAAAGACCCACGTCCGTTGATCTAAAAGATGAAAATGACCAAGCAGTTTTGTCTATAAAGGGCCCCCATCTGAGCCGCAGCGCTGGACAAAATACCCTCTTAAACAATACGGTGGTGAGATTTATACAAGCAGCAGTTGTGAAAACGTAGGCAAACACATAAATGATGTTGTGTTGTTTCAGCACAACGGCACATTAGAGGTTTCAGGCACCATAAAACAGCTGTAACGGTTCCATACGGAAGGAAAACCATTGAGATTTGCAACCAATAACCACAGAACACCCCCCATGAAAATGATAAAAACAAGCTTAAAAACACTTTTTTGCGTGGCACAAACAATAGTAATGCTGCAATTTCAGCAGTTTGATTTTAAGCGACAAAAGACGCACCGGAACCGGAACGCGTCCGTTCATTCAAACAGAGCTAATGGAGGAACCCGGCTCAAACCCGGCTCCAACCCGGCTCAAACCCGGCTCAAACCCGGCTCTACCCTCCAGCTGGACCCAGGCTGGAACACCTCACCACTCATCCTCCTCGCCTCCCGTCCCTCCTGTGACCCCGTGGTTGCCAGCGGTAACGTCCCAACCAGCAGAAACGCGGCCGAACCCCCATCAAAGGGATCCTCTCCTGTTCCTGTCCCACAGGCGAGGGTGAAACGCTGCATTCGGACTGCTGCTAGAGACGGCCGGCGGCTCCGGTTGCACTTAATGCTTTAATGCCCTGTAATCTTCCAAAAGCAGCGAGCCAGACTTTCTCTAGACGTGAATAACTGGCTTTAAGAGTATTAAAAACAGAGGGAAGTCAGCAGTGAAATGAAAAGTGAATGATGTTCTGTGTCGGTGGAGGTTAACTGTCCTAGTGAGAGCGGCGTAATGACATGATGTGATTAAGAGAAACACAAGGATGATGGATTAACCTGAAAAAAAATAGTTAAGCACTAACTACGAGGCATCGGGGTAATAATTCATGTTGGGATGCATCACACATGCCTGTAGGTGCATGTGCTCCTGTCAGGTTAATCCAGTTTGACAGCTTTATAAATATATTAAGGCAACATCATCATATCCATAAAAACGAGGTCTGCGTAGTTCTTTCTTCGTTCGAGATGACCAATAACGATTAGGGAATGAGAAGCAGTGCATTAATATGATGATCTGCAACTGTTGTCCTTCACCCTTTGATTATTTTCATTCTGTCTGGAAAACTGCAGCTGAAAGGCGCCAAAATACTGCTGGACTGGGTGAATCTGCCTTTAAATTAGGTCTGAACATTCACAGTTTAACGAGTCCAAGGCTCCTTAAAGGCTGCAGCGAAGCCTCATTTTGTCATTTTGACCCAGAGCAACATGCCCGAGAGCCTTTGGAGGTAAGGCAGTAAATCTCGTCCTGCTTTCCAGAGGACTTTCTAGTGACCTCCCCGTTAAAATGATCCCACCGCTCGCCATTATCATTGGCAGCAATTGTCCTTCGGGTTTAACATCACGACTGTGGACAGATGAACATTAATCCCACAGAGAGTTCATTAATTCTGAAACATTTTTGTCTAACATGCACAGATGCTCGGTAAATGATGATCTGAGCCCAGGTCGGATCTATGCATAAAATGACACCCAAATCGATCAACACCGAGTTAAAAATGCTTTAAAAGTGCTTTAGAGGCTGCATTAAAATGCAGCTGAATATCTGACGTTGGGTGTGTGAGGGATGTTTATTTGCCTCTGCACAGAGGATCCCCCTGAGGAAACACCTGAGCTCCAGGTGTGGGAGGCTTCTTATAGATCACAGAACCGATCAGACAGCAGCAATTATCTCCTGCGACATGTCTTCTTGCAGGGAGAGGTCTGGACAGCCCATGCTGTGTGTGAATTGGAGGAATTTATACAGAACAGAAAACGACCAGTGCTTTTTTTTTTTACTGGCAACACAGTTATAAAGTGTCCCGTTAGTCAAAGAAACCCGACACCGAACTCCGAGTTAGCCAAGTAGCTCACTTTGCTAACCATCGTCGCTACATTGCTGTGGACCAAATTCTGACTGACTTTTCGTGAATTAGAAACCTTGAGAGTATTTCGTCTGTGTGCGTTGCTGTCTGCGTCTGAGCCCTCTCGCAAACCCACATGTTTGCGCTGTAAAATGTGTCACGGTGACGTTACTCTCGGTGTCAGAGAGAAGTAAATACGGCAGCTGACTCGGTTTGACAGCTAGCTTTAGCCTGCTGCTAGCCAGCTGAGGCAGCCAGCTGTGGCGACGCACTGGACTCCTCCTGTCCCGTCCTGCTGTCTGTGAGCAATGTTTGTGCCAGAGAATTTACCTGTAATATGAGAGCAGGCCGTTGCTGAGGACAAACCATCGCCGCTGGTAACCTTTCAAGTAGTTGGTCCATTTAAAGAGCCATCCTTTGTAAGTGTCTGACCCTGGTGCCGGGGCCGCGGCAGAAGCGGACACCGAGCCCTTCCCTTGCTCGCTCATCCTCCGCACCAGCTCACGCCGAAAGGTGCAGGATGGAGGCGGCGGACAGGAAGCAGAATGCGGGTGGCCAGCGAGCCTGACGGAGGAGGGGAGCCGGTCCAGGCAGAGGGATGAGGAGACCGCTGTGGAACTCCTTTACATGGTGCCGATGGAAGGACGCGAACTGATGCCCAACCACTTTGCCGACGCAGGCTGGAGAGGATCCAGGCCCCGGAGTGCAGATGCGAAATGCCTTACGTGGCCCCCACGTAGCGGGATCCAGCTGTCACCGCGCCGGCAGCGACCTACATGACGGCAGTCGTAAACGGTTTATGGCAGCGGACGGAGGGAGCGGCCGCTGACGGAGCCGCTGTCAGCGGGGACGCAGACGCGCTTGGGCGGAAATGGCCGCTGTCGGCGCTCGCGCCCCGCACCACGTGACGGCGCCATCAAAACATTCCCAAACATATGACACGCGGTTTGACCGCCGGTGCCAGGCGCTCACGCGAACGCGCACGGGCCCAGAACCAAATAATACAGCTATTGATCCCGATGTTGGGCTTCGTGACAAATGTCCCCGGGGGTCCGACATGTGATGCGTGTTTGGTGCTTTGGCTCGCGTCATTACTAAAGATGCCGGGTCCGGGTTCAAAGTTGATCTGGCCTCCTGTTATGGAGGCGCTGCGCGTTTCCCCCAAATAAAAGAACGCCTCAATCATCCCCCTGAAGTCGCACTTCATCAGGGACTCGCAGAAGACGCCTTCATGCGCCATAAACTCGCTTAATTATATTTTCTATCAGTAAGGCGCTCCTCAGTTTTATTACTCCCTATTTCCTTGTCACCCCCAAGATTATGTCTTGCTTATTGAGCTCAAATAGATGTTGTAATTATCTAATAATAACATCCATTTGACCAGAAGGTGGCAATGTTGTCAAAATGATCTTAATGTGTAATTACCAGGATTGGGAACGACCAGCGTGAGTTTGCTTTTCTCAGATGCATTTAATTCTGCCAAAAAAAGAGAGGAAATAATAAAATCAATGGCAGCACTAAAGACGTAAAAAGAAATGAAATAATTCTGTCTGATAACAAAAAGAGTAGCCCTTTTTATTTGGAAACACAGCAGACAAACTCATCACAACTCATGCTACACGCAGTTGCTTTCTAGTGTATCGCTGCTACATATGCCTTTTTTAAGCTAGAAAAACTACACACAACCTTCTGCCCTGATAGAAAGGTTCAACACTACACTTGGAACAGAACGGTGAACGCGAGCTCTCATGCCAGTGGGAGAGAGGTTAAATGAGCACATTCGCTTCACTCAGCTGCTCATGACAGTCAGAAATTAAGGGGGAGAAAATAAACATATCACAATATCAAATTTTAACATCAGTGCAATTAAAACCTGACCTGTCGGCTCTATCAACAAAAGCATGCAAGTCAATAACTCTATGAGTCACTCTTATGTACAGGAGATCAGCTTGCCTCCATATTCAGAAGCAATCTAGCTACGTCTAATCAAATGAAAACTGTTAATCTCACATTACCCATTGGATACTAATCAGATGCTGATGTGGCAGCGTTATCGTGTCTAATTTTTAGAATCTGTACCTTATTGTGTCTACAGGCTATCTGAAGAGAAGAGTGTGTGAGCCATGTTTTTATTACGCGAGCTGTACATAGAGTCAGTCGGGACGTGCATGATTTCATTGCTCCTTATCTCAGCAGCGACATTTTCCTTGCGCTTTCTCCTCGTGCCTGTCCTTTTCTTGTGTGAACGTCAGTTATCAAAGCTGCCTTTCACTGCCTCTCTCCATGTCTCTCTTATTCTGTAACACATATTCATCACATGCTCTTCGAGCCCCTGCTCCGGGCCTTCACTTTACCTGGGTTTAATGTGTTCTTTATGAGCAGACGCCGAGTGAGGCAAAGGAGACGATAAAGCCACGTGGCACATCACGATAAGGACTGCAGCATTTCTGTTGCTGCTGTTGCAAAAAAAATAAAAATAAAACTCCTTGTCTGAACAAACGAGATTATAGAAACAAAGAAAAACACAAGCTTCTTCTCAGAGCTCTATATCTCTACATCAACATTTTAAGGAAATCTGCCCAGAGGTGAAGCATTAGCTATTGTCTGGTGATTCTATCTAACTCACTCTTAGCCAATCCGGGAAATACAATGGTTGGGGCTGACAAATTCAGACGGAAGACTCAATAATATTGCTGACTTTCTGGTTTGAGTCTCATATTCGCACTCCCTGTCCTGTCGAGCCAAAGGTCAATGCCTGTTGCTGCTGGGCATAACCCAACAGATCTCTCTGACAGATCTCTCTGACAGATCTCTCTGGAAAAATAACTGTGCTGACTTTTAAACGTTCTCCTGTTCTCCTACTTCGCTCCCCGTTGCGATATATTTGGCAGAATCTGAGTATGAAGTGGTTGGATGACCACGTGTCTTTTACAGCGCAGTAAACCTCATTAAGAAAAATCAGCTCAGTAAAGCAGGAGGCCACAGGGTATATTTCCAGTCATTAAGATAAGAAGTCCTTTTTCTCCACTCCTGAGGTGAGCGAAGTGGAGCGAGCTCTCTGGGTCACATGATGGCGCAGCGGTTCCTCTGTAGAGCCCCCTGCAGGCGGATGGAGGTGTGGTTCTGGCGCATGCCCCGTGCCACGGCGATGCCCAGCAGCTCTTTGAAGAGCAGCACGACGTGCCAGTTGAATTTGGCAGAGCACTCCACGTAGCCGCATTTCCACGTCTTCTTCACGAGGACCGACACTGCCCTGCGGGGCATGAAGCGCTGTCGCTGCAGATCCCGCTTGTTGCCCACCACCAGGATTGGCACCTCGTTGCTGCTGCACTCCCTGCGGGTGCACGAGAGCGATGTGGAGAGAAAATGAATGAATGGACAAAACATGGAGGTTCAGTTGTCACCGTGGTGCCACATTTGCCAGGGTGTGTGCAAGATGCCTGTGAGCATTGTTTCCCCTTCAATCTGAGGTGTGCGGGGGCGGACGAGAGGATTACTGCTCACAGACCCCAGGGGCCTCCTACCACACGCTGCAGTGGCTGCTCTACAGCATTATTACAAGTGTAAACTGAAGGCCAGAAATATGCATAGACAAGGTAGCCAAGATTCACGCTATCAATTCCAAACACATCTAATGAGACACTCTGAAGGGGCCCTTGAGGGAAATCCTGGATGTGGCTGTGAAGAAGAAACCTTACTGGAAAACTGGGTGTATTAAACAGGTTTATTAGGTATTGAGAAAGGAATTGAGTTTTGGAGGCTTTCCTTGAATTCCACAGTCAATTCTAAGATCAAAGGATCTCCCTCGGCAGATGGGCCGTTCACCCAAGGGGAGCGAAACAATCGTACAGCTTTCAAAGCCTCAAGATGAAGGTCTACAGAGTTGACAAATACAGAGCAGTAATCACTCCATCTCCTGGTGTCTACACATGGCTACCTCAGACTCAGACTGCCTGCATATTTAATCAAGCCTGAGAATTTTATCAGCATCAGCATCAGTGTGTGTGTGTGTGTGTGTGTGTGCACGTGCAACCATCTGTGGAGGCTTAAAAATGATTAGGGAGATAAGGTCATCTTATGCTAATTTTTAGGATTTTATCAAACAAAGTATTTGACATGGTTACGTCTCTGTCCGTCTCACTGTTCTTCTCTCTCCTCCACTGCTGCAGCCTCTTTTCCATTCCTGGTGCATCCACCCTTTCTTCACCAGGTGCTGGTGATAATGGCTTTCTGTCACAGGCCAGAAGCAGTCACGGCTACATGTAGGAAGGGTAAAATATCTGTGTAGTGGACCAGTGGAGCCGAAGAGAACAAATGATGCCACTCTTTGCACCTTTTTGTATGTAAATGTATGCAGGAGCACCAGCAACAGTGATTTCCATCAGTCTAAATTTCCCTCACGTTTTGACTGAGCTCTCTTGTTTCAATGGCTGATCCTTAGCTCATTTTCACCAATCTCATTTGGCTGCCACGCAACAAAAGCATAAAGCGTCTAAAAATAGTCCTTGAATCAAGCTCTGAAGCAGAAACGTAAGAAGAAATGTCGCTGCTAAACTGCCGGCACAGCAGGAGGGAAACCTTGTGTCAATGTCACAGCCTCCCCCATCAGTGGGTGTCGGTGGATTGACCGTACCTGTGCTCCACTATCTGCTGCCTGATCATTTTGACGTATTCAAAGCTCTCCACGCAGCAGATGTCGTACACCAGGATGTAGGCATTGGCATTGCGAACCCCCCTGCAGCGCAAATCCAACCACTCCTAAAATAAAAGGCAAAGGAAGAAACATTTAATGAACACAGCACGGGTGGAAATATGCATCAGGTCAAAGTCCATTCATCCAGCACCAGTGTTTATGATAAATACCCGCACCGGAGAATTCATTACAGCTCCCTTTCTATTTGTTAAGCAAATGGACTGTAATTATACAGCACTTTTCTAACTTCTCTTGACATCTCAAAGTGCTTTACACTCCGAATGAACGTAATTGTGCACTGAGACTTAATATTGGGAGCTGTTGGAGGTTCAGTGTCTTGCTCAAGGACACTATGATAGATTGCAGAGAGAGCAGAGATTAAATGTTTAAATCTTCTCATCGCAGGAGGAGGACGCGGCACATCTGAGCCACAGCTGCAACGTGCATCATGTGTTGCAACAGAGCAGCGATTACTGGCTCTTATACAGTTGATTTCTTTCTTTTTACCTCTCATTTCAGATTGACCCTGTTTGGAGGTCAACAGAGTGGAGCTGAACCAGTGGGTGAGTGTTCATCATCGCTGTTAAAGCTCTTATTTACTGGACGTTACTGGTCCAAACATTTGGCAGGACATGACGATCCACCCACTTCTGTTGTTTCACCTCTGTAGAAGCACGCAGAGTCAGGAGAACTGGTCCCAGAACTGCTTTGCTTTGGGAGTCTCGCTGCCGAGAACACCACAAATCACGACGAGTACTGAAAGCTGCAGTATCCAAGGTCAACAAAAGCGCCTGTTACAGAAAAGATTCCACGTGTCTGACCTTCAATGACAGGTGACAATGGACCTCACAAACTCCGGTTCTGTAATCACGCTGGCTGTCAGAGTTGTGACCAACCACATACCGCTGCTAACAGACCTGAAGGCTTAAGAGCATGTGATCGGGCTGACAAGAGAGGGAAGAACAGACCAATTCAGCAGGGGGGAGAAAAGACCTGCCGTGGGAGGAAATGAAAGAGTTACAGAGGAAATGGAAGGATGAAAAACCAGCCGTGCTTCAGGAGATGAGACGACAGGGGCAATGACGCCAGCGCTGGGCCCGCACACACGCACGCACACACGCACGCACGCACGCACGCACATACACACACACACACACTTTCAAAAAGGGTCTTGTGTTCAGGTTAAAATATATCTGAGTGAGGAACACCTGTAATACCCGGTGATGTGGAGCATGCAGTGTGCAAAATGTAGGGATTTTTTATTTTTAGTAAAAAACCTGATACCAGCACAAAAACTGCACCTGGGTCGTCGCAGCAGGAAGTATATCAGTGGCAACCAGGAAGTCCCAGAGCCAACGAGCACTCGGTTAGATTGGGAGGGGATTTGTTTTGGTTTCCTTTGAAAAGCGGATCAAAATGCTGGGAGCATGGAGTCGTTACAGCAGCTGCTCGTGTGGGTGAGCCCACGAACGCTCGCAGACGGGATGATAAAAAGCACGATGAAGAAGAAAACCCGGCCCATCCAATGACCAGGACTAAAAATAGAAGTCTACTTCCTTCAGTCCATAATATGATGATTCTTTGGGTTTGCATTGTTGTGATCGCTGTCACGTCCTCCCTTTGGTTCACTTCCTCCCTTTGGTTCACTTCCTCCCTTTGGTTCACTTCCTCCCTTTGGTTCACTTCTCTCTTTGGTTCACTTCCTTTGGTTCACTTCCTCCTTTGGTTCACTTCCTCCCTTTGGTTCACTTCCTCTCTTTGGTTCACTTCCTCCCTTTGGTTCACTTCCTCCCTTTAGTTCACTTCCTCTCTTTGGTTCACTTCCTCCCTTTAGTTCACTTCCTCCTTTGGTTCACTTCCTTTGGTTCACTTCCTCCCTTTGGTTCACTTCCTCTCTTTGGTTCACTTCCTCCCTTTAGTTCACTTCCTCTCTTTAGTTTACTTCCTCCCTTTGGTTCACTTCCTCTCTTTGGTTCACTTCCTCCCTTTAGTTCACTTCCTCTCTTTGGTTCACTTCCTCCCTTTAGTTCACTTCCTCTCTTTGGTTCACTTCCTCTCTTTGGTTCATTTCCTCTCTTTGGTTCACTTCCTCCTTTGGTTCACTTCCTTTGGTTCACTTCCTCTCTTTGGTTCACTTCCTCTCTTTAGTTCACTTCCTCTCTTTGGTTCACTTCCTCCCTTTAGTTCACTTCCTCCCTTTAGTTCACTTCCTCTCTTTGTTCACTTCCTCTCTTTGGTTCACTTCCTCTCTTTGGTTCACTTCCTCTCTTTGGTACACTTTCTTTGGTTCACTGGATTCGCCAGATCTCCTGCAGATCTTTTTTACATGCCACTAATTCAAATATGCAACCTAGATTTTAGGATTTCCAATGATGTTTTGATATTTCTGAAATATTATTTATACTCTGCTCAGAAACTGAAACATCTGTAAAAATGGCCGACGCACTCTGCTGTTACTGTCAGTTATTCACACCCGTCTGAAGTTGCCGCCCCACCAGCAGAAAAACAAGGTCTCAACAGCCCAGAAAATGAACGTGTCTCAAATGAATCATTTCAGTGATTTAAAAAAGATGGATTTCTTTTAATGATGTCACTGCCATGGAGCTGTTTTGCATTTTAGTGCAGACTCCTTCACCCAGATGGTCTGGCGTTGTTTTTAAACAATGATTTTAATGCTGCTTATTAGCAGCAGTGATGTAATGTGACAGGAGTCACATGGCCCTCAGCTTTAACACGAGCTTCTCTGGAGGACGTCTGAGTAACTTGGATCATCAAGGCTGGAGGAACTGGTGTTTAGAGAAACTCTGCAAAATAAGATCAGTTGATAACGAGCGACAGGAAGCACGCGGAAGGTAGCGGTCGGTGATAAAGCAGCGACAATAAATCTCATATTGCGAGGAGTTTAAGGGTGTTTGTCTGAGCGACAGTGTGGAGGGAAAAACACAGATCAACACATCAACTGTGGATTAATGAGGGCCTGGAGGAAATGCTGCCATGGGGAAACAATGATGAAAAAGGAAACAGCAGAATGGAGAAGTGTTGGAAACACAGCACAGCAGAGAAAGTCTTTGATTGCACCAGTGAAATTCAAATGTCATCGCCAGTGGCCGAACGCCCTTTTTTTTCTCGCCCTTTTTTTTCTTTTTAGGTATGTGGCACCTACCCTGTTCTGACACAACACCCCATCACACCTCGAGCCTGCTCTGCTAATAGAGCCAAGTGAGGATGTGAGATGCACATACTGGCTTGGGTGCAGCCTCACATCCATGCGGCGCTAAAAATAGCAGCTTGCGTTCTCATCTCGTCGCTCTTCGTCATCTGCGGCCTGCTTTTTTTTGTGGAGGGGGCGGAACTACAAACAACAACAGCACTTATTTGAACAGGCGTGCGTGGCCAACGGCGTCAGCTCGGAACATTCAAACTGCTGCTGCTGGGGTGGGGGCTGTGCTGCTGCGAAAGGCCAAAGGAGAGCGTGTGATCCAGCGTCGGGCAGTTTTCAGCAGGCTGAGCTGTCATTTCTGTTATGATTATGGGAGACGGCTTAGTGAGATTAGTCCTTATGCTAGATCGATACTCAGGACAGCTGGCAGGCCTGTGTGACCTGCTTGGGGGGGCAGGTTACTGAGCAATTAAGCCTTACTGGCATGGTCGACAGCTGAAAATGACTTTTTTTCCCTACATCTTTGCCTCTTTAAGTATGTGGAGATTCAGAAATGTATCTTAGTCCCACTCATTGACCTGACATGCAGCTGGAGCAGGGAGCCATCCATCCTTCAATGAACCAATTATTCCTCGTCCAGTCACAGGGGTGTCAGAGTCAGGAGGGGATACACCCGGAACAGGTCAACAGTCCACTACAGGGGACACACAATTCAATTCACGCACAATGGATGTGCATGGAAACCAGAGAAAGCAGTGGGAGATCTAGAAAAAGCCAGAGAACACAGAACCTTCCCACTCTAGGGCGTCTGTGCTGGCTACTGCACCACTGTGCTGCCCACGATGGCACCTCTTTCCATGGAAACAGCAAACAGTTGTCTGAGTTTACACAAGCTTGTGTAGTACTTTGTTTTGGAGCAGCAAATCACCTTTTAAGATGGATTAAACAGGTTGTGGGTAGAGAGGTTTTGTCATCTTCAGCTAGCGCTGTCAAGCTAACGTCTCCAGAAAAAGGTGTCAGTGTTCCTAGACTCCCGGAATGCAAATAAACAAACCGTTTGATTCATAATTAATGGCTTTATATTTAAAACTGTCAATGAATCAATTATATGTCCTCATGACCAAGGAATTACTCATTTTTCTGAGCTAATTAAAGGCGATCGCCTCGTGAGCACCTCTCCTTTAGGCTGTAAGCGATGTCTGTGCTTCCTGGAGGCGTTGCAGAAGTTTTGATTCTAGCTGCGTCAGCAACAGCCAAGATTGTATAACACACAAAATCATTTGTACCAAAATGGAGGACTTAAAAACAGCGCTGGAGAACTGTGAAGTCATGGCGATACATCATATCCAGAAAAAAGTAATCAATACATAAAAACATCTGTCACAGTGACAGATGCTCCCTAAATTCACCACTCTGAGTGGCAGGCAGGCAGGCACACACACACACACACACACACACACACACACAATCATAATACAAGGCAAACAATCTATTAAACTGACACAGACTAACAGTCACGCCACGCTGTCCCAGACTGGAGATTTTAAAAAAGACAGTAAAGATCAGTCTGCGCTGGTTATAATATAACGGGGACACTGGCGACCAAAACCTCATCCAATGGATTTGGAAGCAATGAAAACATAGCCACGCTGTGTAAGCCTGGAGGCGGACTGCCTCTCCCCTGCTCTGCAGCTTCTTCCTCACAAATTTTAGAGGAATCCAGGAAGCCTAAATCTTCGTTTCTGCCCATTAAACTCTGTGCAACCTTAACTATTAACTGCAGTGAGTTCCGACTGTCTACCACGGTCGTCTTTTATTTCCAGCAGTATTCCAGCAGAGAAGCAAACTTTAATTCAATCTGAAAATAGCACCTAATCGAGGCTCCTCGCTCCCTCGACGCCGGCCACTTCTCTCTGTTCGCACAGACAAAGCAGAGCCTCAAAAAGTTGTTATGTATTAACTGAAAAAGAAGACGAAGTGGAACAGTTGGAGGGTGATCTCTGGAGATGTAGCAAAACATCTGGAGCCAGGGGTCACCGCAGGAGCAGAGCAGCATGGACGCAGCAGCTAATCTGTCCGATGGGAATGTTGTGGCAGGGAATGATTTAGCAAAGCGCTTGCTGATGTTCACACGTGAGACTGTGCAGGGAATGTCACACACGCTCCTTTGCATGTGCACGAGGCTCTTATTTCTGCTTTCTGCATGCATCTATGGAGATGTTCTCTCATGGGGGGTAACCTCCATTTAGCAGAAGACAGCTGGAACTCAATCACTCTTTATGGCCGGTCTCTGCAGACAGCAAACCCTCCACAGACCTCTCAGCTGAAGAGAAACTGTTTAATCTGTACATCTGCTACGCTCAACGGCTCGGTGGTGGCGGTGGGGGTGGGGGTGGAAGGGTGGAAGGGTGGAAGGGTGTCCACCGTGGCCTCTGCCTGTCAGATGTTGTCTGCCTCTCCACTCTTTCCTCTCCGACCTGATCTAATTTTCTCAGCGCCTCCTCGGCCCAGCTGAGAACCACAACAGTTCCCTGGGAGAGGTTGAGCGAGGCAGGATACGCTGTTGGCATCAGCGGTGTCAGGTGTGACGACCTTGGAGCTTTCAGTCCAGAGAGGCTTTCTGGCGAGGTTGGGAGGGGCAGGAGCCGAGCTTTGATACCCAGATGACTTCACGTGCACGTGACAGCTTTTGTCTTCCACTCTATGTGCTACGAAACACACCAACAAGAGAACACTTCCTCAGATAAAGAGAAATGGATCGCCTCATCTGAAATTCCCAGTGATGAAAAGACTCCAACCCTTTCCCATCTGCAGTGACAGTGCCCTCCCCCCCCTCCACTCCAACACTGCAATGTCATGTTCTTCGGATAATGAGGCGTGGCACATGACCTGTGGCCACCAGGAAAAGGGCAGACTGGTCTATTTTTACATCTGGCTGGGCCAGGTGCTGTGCTGCTGTTTGCTGTTGCGTTCACGTACCTGAAATCTCAGCGACGTCCTGAGAAACTGGGTTCATGCACAAAATGATGGCGACAACAGACAAAGTGACACTTGCTCCACTTCCTCTTTTGAGTTGTATGTTTGTTGCAGAAGATGTGTTACTGTACATTAACAAAGATTTTTTTTTTTAAAAAAACAACAACAAAACTTACAGTCCTTGTTTTTAAGCCCGAGAGAGGGAGACATTTTTTTTTAAGTGTGGCTCTGAGGCTTTAAATGAGTTGAGTCTCCATAGCAACTACAATAGGAACATCTTAAAGTGATGGAAGAATAAATAAATTGTGTTTGTGTTGGTGGGGGCAGGCAGAGAGAGAGAGAGAGGGAGGGAGAGAGAGAGAGAGAGAGAGAGGGAGAGGGAGAGAGGCTAATAATAATAATCTTAATAATGACCAATTGTTGTAAACTGATTCTAATGAAGTTAAAGTGTTTCTGCGCAGCCTTTATACCTGACTGGAGCTGGACGGGAAGGAGGAGATTGGCGGGACGTCCAAAATCTTCAGTTCATACATGTTCCCGTTCAGTATGACGGAGGGTCTGTACACATATCTGGTCCTGGTCGGCGTGTACACCTCCGAGAAATCGTTATAGATGAACTGGCGGATGACAGAAGTTTTGCCCACTCCGGGAGCGCCGATGACAGCGATGCTGAGCGTCTCCACCATTCCTGGAGCCCGAGCTCAGCACCATGGACAGCGGCAACAGGCGCAGGCGCGACGGTCCGGACGCGCAGCTGGAATTCGAACCAGCGGCTGCAAAATCAACTTCACTGCGCCCTGGTGAAGAGACGGAGCAAAGCATCCATTTACCCCCGAGTGTAGGGTGACGGGAAAACAAGCGCGCTGTTCGCTGGTGTCAGAAATCGAGCTGAGCCATGATCATGCGGATGGAAGCGTTTTCTGCGCCTCTGCGATCCGACGCGCGTAGAGAAACTCTTGCTTTTCAAGGGACATCCCCGAGCAACCTCTTCCCCCGAGAGGAAGCGTAAAAGTCCGCCCTTGCCGCCTCCACACGGACATAATCTCTCTCAGGTTATTCTCTGACCTTGTCCAGGCGTCTTCATTGATTGTTTGCCCGGTGCCTCTCAGTCATCCCAGCCGATGCACCACCGCAACCACCGCCGCGCTCCTCCATCACAGGGAGGACGGGCGCACGCACGACAGCTTCGTAAATAAGCTCCCCACGTGTTCGAAAATTGCACGCAAACCCATAATCTTCTTTGTTTTAAATGCGCGCACACGCCAGCCGGGAGAGGAGAGACGCTCGAAGCCCGCGGACGTGCGTTTCCTGTAACGGTATGTGGAAGCTACAAAAGATCAGCGAGTGTCTGCCGCTGAAGGGAGACAAGCTGCCGGAGACTGGTCTCCCTCTCTCCCTCCTCCTTCATCACTTGCTTTATCCACCGCACTGCTCATCCAATGGGGAGGTGTTGTGCGCAAGGCTCCCACACGCTGCGCACAAATGGCAAAGGCGCATGGCTGCAAACCTCATCTGCGGGTGAGGGTCACGCAGGAGCGCGTCAGCTCCCCCAGCACCAAGACGCATTACAGGTGAAGGTCCTCGGGCAGGGCCGGGGTCGATGATGAGTCCCATCAATCACCGGGGCCGACAGCCGCAAATCCACTTAGGAGCAGGGACACAGGCGAGGAGCAGAATTCAGTTTGTCTTGATCCGATATGAGAGCAGTGGACATGTGCTCCAACAACCTTTCCTTCTTTAGAGGGGCACCTAGAGATTTTTGGTTTTGCATCACTCCGTCACTAAAGATGAACTGTTGGGGGAAAACAATGTTGATCTCGTTAATTTTTCTCACAATGTTGCCGGGTAACCCGATTCCTGACTCCATAATTCGATTTGACTTTAAGATATATTGATTTAACTTCCTTTTTCTCTCTTTTTTCTTTTCGTTAGAATCCTGGCTGCACTCAGCTAACCTTAATATTTGGGGGGTGGGGAGAATTACATGACATGGGGCTGAAAGTCAATGGACATTCTTTTAAATAACAAACCGCTCCAGTATCAACGCAACAGCGCCCCCTGTTGGAGCACACAAATCACATGGAATCGATAATATAGATCCCGCATTAATAGGAAGCACTAACACCCTGCACTGCTGTGGATTACCGACTCCTCTCTGCTAAGTAAATCTGCAGCAGTCCTTTATACTGCCAACAGATTTGTCTTTCCACATTAGGACTTTAATAAACCCACTTTGTCGCGAAAGGTCATGACCGACTGATGCATGGCGTGTGTGAAAGAGCTTCACGTCGGCCACCATTTATATCAGGGGATCTGGAAACGTGAACTTTGCAGTGTGCACAGATGAGATAATGCGTCACAGGCCGTGACAGCGTCACACAAACACCTCTGAATACTAAGTTTGGTTTCCAATTAAATCCATGGGGAACGAAAAAAGCGTCAAAATGATTTATCAAGATGTTTAATATACTTTTAAATCATGTACACGCAATGAACAGTTCAAAAGCATTTGATTAAATTTTGATTTTGTAATAATCTCTAACACACACGCTCACACAAACACACACCGCAGCCAATTCTGTGGTAGCTCACACATCCAGTACAGCCGTTTTAAAAGGGCTTCAGTGAAATGACAGAAATAATCCAATTAATCAAGAGTCTGCAGTTGTAACAGACTGGATTTTCTAGTCTTCTTACAGCTTACACACACTTAAAAGACTTAAACGATGGGCTTAATTCCAGAAAGCTGTAGCAAACAGATTTACAGGCAGGGTTTCAGCTCAGGTGCAGCCCGAAGCCTCATTTCAACATTACTGGTATCAAGAGCGTGGGAATATCTCTTCACCCAGATGGGGAACTGGTGGCCATGTGGTTTTTACGTCTTTTTTTCCTCCTCACATGTGGGCTGAAGTGTTTATCTCATGTCTAATCAGAAAAAAATTAACCTGATGGTCAGTTTAGGCAATAAGAAGAGAGTAAAATCTGATTTGAGACTCAACGAGCTGCTCTAATCAATTATTCTGAGCTGGGAGCACGCCTCGCTGGTGGCCCTGGGACGCTGTCAGCAACAGGAGGGTGGTGGAGGGCCTGACTGTCACTGATGCTCCACACATGACGACGCACACACACGCCAAGAACAAACACAAAATAAACCGAGGAATGACTTCAGTACGACGGCAGGCAGAGCCGCCAGGTCTTCAACTATCCGCCTTATTTGAGGAGTTCAAAGAAAACGACTAACAAACACAGAGATTCTGCTGACAGCAGGGTTCCAGAAGCCTCTTCTGCCTTCAGACACTAAAGCAAACATCTACAACATGACAGCAAAAATGTAGCTTGTAAAGATTTGTGTTAGGAGCAGACCACCTGTTTCAGACAGACGGAACGAAGGTTTCCTGACGCCTTTAAACCAAACGTTGACGGCAGCAGAAGCTAAACACTCTAATTTGTATACAGTGTGGTTTAAAAGCCTCTTGCAGAGGAAGCAGAAACAGCCGAGGTTCTTAAAAAACAGACGAGCAGAACAAATTTCAGGAGCTCTTGAGACAAAACACATTTAGAAGAGACGTGACATCATGTCCAGAAAGAATCTTGTATCAAGAAACAGGTAAACAGAATTAAAAAGAGCTGATTGACGCGCGGGAGCGAAGCCTCAGCTGAAGCTGAAGCTGCGCTGACTGAAACAGGCTGTAAGGGCTGTTGCTCAGGTCAGAGCAGGCCCGTCTCTGAGGGCAGTGGCTGGGTCCGAGTAAGGGTGCTCTTTATTCAGTTCTTCAGAATGGCCTCGTAACTCTGGAACACACACTGGGAAACCTCCGGAGCTCTGCATTTCAGAGAGACCTGAGGGAGCAAAGAGACAGGAAATGAACCACAGGACTCCACGTTTAGGCTCCTCCGGCACACACACACATCTCAATTATTATTGCGAGATTGCATTTTATTCTACATCTACTGCAAATATTGGCTGATTTTTGGCTAAAAATACATAAAATTGTGACATTTAAGTCACTGTTTTATGTATTTATACAAGACATGCATAATCCAGCCAAATTCAAAGCCATACGTGTCTGGATGCTTCACAACCCTTTCCTACAATGTCGCTATGACAACCAGCCGCTTGATGAAGTCCAAGCAAGAACCAAAACCAAGCAGAGTTGTGGTGAACTGAGAGTCCTCTGCAGTGGGAAAACAGCATCAAATCCAGTTGTTCTGGCATGTTGGTAGCACAAACATTAAAGCTGCACACTTATTTATGTGAAGAGGCAGCAGAATCCTGCTGAGCTGAAATCAACTACCAGCTTAAGAGCTACTTAGGAAAATGAGCCGATGTTACTGATGGCATTGTTGCCATGGGGACAGATGGCAGATAAGAACTTCAAACTTCTGGCTAAAAAAGTGCCCCAATTCTGTGCTGCATAAACTATAAATATCTCATGAGCTCCAACGAGAGTAAGCCAAATGAATTATAAAGACCACTGGGAAGTTTGGGTTTTAAAAATTAAGAGCTCGGCTGTACGCCCCAGGAACGCTGTTCTGCAATGACTGACTGGAAATATTAAGAAGTTTGGATAAGAAACAGTCCTCAAACTTCAATTACGATCTCAATTGAATTTTGGTATGAAAACCATCTCCAGCTAATGAATTGTGGTCTTCTTAATGTCCTGTCTCGAGAAGAAGGATGAATTTCAGGACAAAAACAACAACAGGCCAGTGCCGAGCTTCTAAAATTAGCTGCAGACAAAGACTTTGGCAGCCTGGTTCTAATGCTGCTCGCCAACGAAGGGGAGGAACAGAGCGGCGGCTCGGAGAGAGCGAGCGACAACACAAGCAGAGCGGTCAAATCCGGAATTCAGGTCTTTGCTGAACTGCTCAATGACAGCGGACGCAAACACATACGCTCCGTGGTACTCACCATGTAGTTCGGGTTCCCTGCCTGCACCTTCAGCTCAGCCAGCACCCAGATGCCGTTTGTAAGTTTCATGGACTGGTACAACATGTCCTGACCGTCCACGGTGCGCTTTGCTATGGTGAAGACGTTGCTAGCTTGTAGTTTGTTGGAAGCCGCATCTGTTGAAAGGAGATCATCGAAAATTTGACGGTACATTCGACAGTGACGTGATCCAATCAGAATACAGACGAGGTTGCAGGAAGAACTGCTGCAGAAGTGAAAATGCTTTCATACAATGCCATTGCTACCTGAGTTGAGATGGCAGTCTTTGACCTGAAACTGTGATTCGTTGTCGTTGGGAATGTCTTTCCATGTGGCGAGGAACACTTGCCGGTCTGCAGAGGGAGACACAAAAAGTGCACATCAAAAGCAGATCTGAGATAACAGAAAGGTTCTCATTAAAAAGATGCAGAATATGGCAGCAATGTGAAAAACACATAGCTACAAATGTAAAATCTGGGGGGTGGGGTGGGGGTGCACCCTTCTTTTGAATCAAAGGCGCACATCAGGGGGACAGACGTGCTCGTGTTGTTTTTGGATGCTTGATCAAATCAAAGCTGCGTCCTGATGAATCATTCCAGCAGAACGGAGATGATTTGTTGGTATTGTAATGAGACAATCAAGGTGCTTCACAAAATGGAACAGAAATAAACCCCCAAAGTGCACTTGATGTGTATTATGTGCAGGCAATTGTGTGGCCAAATCAAATGAACAAGCTCGGCGGGGCAGACGGTCACTCGCGCGCACGTCTACTTTGAAATTTACCCGACGCTCGTAATGAGTCCTTGTTCAGCCTGAAAAACCTGCTGACGTCAGCGAGGTTTTTAGTGAAGTGATTCAGAGACGCTCGCCACTCACCCATCTTTCCATCTTCCACAAACAGCAGGCTGATGGGGTACTGGCAGCTGAAGTAAAATATGTCAATGTTGTTCTTAATGGCAACCTGTGAGAGTCGTTACAGTCGGGGGAAGGGGGTAGAGGACAGGATGAGGAGGAACAGAGAGCGATGTAGTTAATTACTTTTCAAGCGCCCTTTGAGGACACACGCCGCTTCCTGTGTTGAATGAATAACAGAGCCGAGGTCCTCGGAGTACTGTCACAGATGCACAGACACAGTAAAGGGTGGCGCTGAAATAAACAATAATTGATGTGTCCAAACTGCTGCCATGGGCAGAGGAGGGACCTGATTGGCTCCTCGTCTGCAGGTTCCACCTCTGGCCATCTGTGATGCAACAACGCTGCTATATGAAAAGCCAGTGAAAGAACAGGCAGCGACACCACGGGCTGCTCAGCAACAAAGTGCTGAGGGAATCACAATGAGCCAGACCCCAGAATAGGCACAAGAGCAGCCCATTAATAAATGATTCATGGCGATGATGGTGTTTTATTTCCAGGTGGACTGCAGGGGCGAAGATAACGCGGTGTATTCTAGCATGTACCTGGGCCACATTAGCTGCGTGGGCAGCCATGGAGCAGGAAATACAAACACATCTCTAATAGATCCCTTGAAGACACAGAAAATGAGCAGCTCTGAATTAATGGTTAATTTGAGATAATTATCTTATCTTTTCTCCATGAAAACATATAATGTGTCGACTAATCTCGTCCTCCGGTATCGTGGATATTCTTTCATTAATATTATGTGGTCATTATGAAAAAACCCCTCAGGGAGCAGAAACAGGTGTGGTGGCAATTTCAAGAGGTGACGTTTACCTCTGTAAAATACAGGTGACAAAATGATGAATCACACATTAAGCATGACTGTTGACAGACAATTAAAGCTATTAACTCGATAGTTTTGTCAATTACTGCAGGACTCACGGGCAGCACAGCAGAAATGATAACTGAGGCCAGCAGAAACAAAGGAATCATGTTTGGTGACCCCCCCATCATCAACCTCCACTCTTATCTTCTCTCTCCAGCTGCTCCTCTCCACCATTCTGCCCAGCTAACAGAAATATCCTGATCTAAAACAGGCCGACCGATTAAAAACTGAATCATTTTATTCAGTTCAGTTTCACCGTAGTTCTGGAGGATCAATTTTAAAGTTTTGTCACAGCAACTAAAAAAAGCAGCATGAATTCTGTGGAACCTTGATGACAGGGTTGAAGTTAAATTTGACTTCTAGTCTGTATTTGAGACTAAAAGAAGCTCTGTGGAAAAGTTGCACCTCTGTCATCGAGAATAAAGTTGGGGAAAGAAAAGAATCCTGTGGAAGGATTTAAAGTCAGACTGAGAAGGTCACCTGTAGGTTAGTGAGAGGTTCCATCTTCATGACTGGTCCCACGTTACTCAGGGGGAGAGTCGCCTCGACAGTCTGGTTTGGGCTAAGAGGAGTAAGAACCTGAAGAGGACCCGCTGGACTGAGACCGAAGCTACAGGCAGAGGAGAGAAAACGAGTTACAAGGGTGAGGCTAAAATATGCTCCATCCAATTAGCCGTACATGGTCCCACCTGTTTTTGTTAAACTGGATGGCAAAATCTGCCATTACACTCATGGCTTTGTTAGTGAGGGTCATTTCCATTTGGATCACACCTGCACGACGAGAAAACGTCCCGGATATTTCCAGACCTTTAGCCTTCATGGCTGGGAGCCAAACCTTAGTGGAGGGGGGAAGAGCCATGCTGTTCTTAGGGCCACCGGTTTTTATATGATTTAATAATATGTCTCCTCCCAACTCAAAACTCACTGTTTTTGGAGGGGTGTACACTCCCATGGGCATGCCAACTCCACCTCCAAGGTCAAAGAGGTCATCCAGGCCACCGCTCACAGGGGCACTGAACGCCGGGGGCACCGCAGCTGGTGGAGCACCAAAACCAGCCCCCATCTGTGAGCCAACAAGCAAAACATTGATGAGCCATCAGGGATAGGAGGCATAAATGAATAGAATCTGGGACATTACTTACAGCAGGACTTCCTCCAAGATCCCCACCGAGCTGGGGTAGGAGGAGGGGAGAAAGCACAGAAATTCATCCATTATTCTGGGTTCTGGATTAAAAACGAGTCAGAGTAGGGTGACTCGAGACCTACAGCCTAACCTAAAATGACACTGAGGATTAGATTAAACTCTGTTTTCATACACCAACCCTTCGCTGTTCCTGCAAATGTGAATCAGTGGCTTTTGAAATCCAACAAGCTTTGTGGCAACACTGAAATACATCTGTAGTTGACCGAATATTTGGGGTGCAGCAACCAACAAATATAGAGTCTGAACAGACATGGTTGAACAACAGAAACACAAATCCTCGTCTAAATGGAGTGAGAGACCAACGCGTAATAAGGGGAGGTGGGGAGGACTACTGCAGGGACAGAGCTAATGCAGTACAATGTGGGGGGGGGCTCTAGCATGGTCCCTCGGACCAACCTCAGTGGGGCTGTAATCTGTGGCCGATGGGGACTGATGAGAGAACTGAGGTGACTGAGGAGTGTCCGTCCGCAGGGGAACAGGTGGCTGATTGAAACATGAGACAGATCAAAGAAGCCAGACAAGAAAAGAGGGATTTGAGGATTCCACTGCATGCTGAATAGATGATGACAAATGAAGAACCAACATTTCAGGGTGAAGAATGGGAACAGAATAGATCGAATGAATTATTAACTACGGGCCTGACACTCTCTAAATGTTGTGCCCCCCTCCCTTCATGTAGTTACCGGTTCAGATTCATCTCCCATCTGCAGGTGCAGCAGTAGACAAAGAAAACACACAGGAGTCAAATAAAAAGGGGGGAAAAAGCACCACACAAAAGCCAGGGGGAAATGTTTTAAACATGCGTTACCACAAGTAGAGTGTAGCTAAAATGTATCATATTAGAGGCTCTTTAGAAAGAAAGACCTATTAAATGTCAGCTGAGACCTGAGGCCTTTATCAGTGATGATGATTCATCAAATACTGGTCATTTGATCCTTATGACCCAAGTTTAATTGAACAAATTTAGCAAAGGTGATGAACCGCAGACACTTGTAGGCTCCTGTTTCTAACAGTTTAAGATGGTGTGAATCAGACCGCCACTGGTGTGTGGAAGACCGACCAGGCTGTCCAGCCCTCCTCCGAGGAGATCCACAGCACCCATCTGCATCCCAGAGGTGGGGGGTGGGACGCTAGCAGGAGGTGTCAGGTCCAGATTAAGCAGATCTCCCAGGAGGTCACCCTGGGATGGGATGACAGCCGGCGGCGCCTCAGAAACTCCAGCTGTAGAACCTGTCTCTGGGCTGTCAACACTCTCCCCACTAAATAAGACGATAAAAACTCATCACTGCCTTCATCTCCTTTTATCTTTATCAGAAGACGTCGGGCACTTACGATCCACCACTGGCAGGAAGTCTTTTGTGCTGAACACCACGGCTGCCCTCAACGAAGGCACTGGGGGGCTTGTGGTAGACAGAGGCCAGAGTTCCAATGTGGCAGATAAGCTCCTCCAGCAGTGTGGGTTCGATCAGATCCGTTTCTTCTGAGATCAGTGGCTTCTCTGCCAGAACCACCTCTTTAGCAGCCACTGGGTCTGTGGACAGCAGACGCCAATAGATGTAACCGCGGTCCCGGAGGTCCGGGTTATCAGAGTCCTGAGGAGGAGAGGCGAGTATTCTCAAATGTCTGTGAGCAGGAACGGTGGCAGTGAAACAAAGCTGTTCTTCCCACCTGTGTAGCCAGGCTCAACACCTGCTGCACAAGTTCCTGGGTCTCAGTGGGCTTTTTCAGGAACAGCTTAACAATTGCCGTCAGAAGCTGCAGCTGCACCTACCAGACAAAAGCAACACAAATTTAAAGCATTTTCATCCTCAAGAACACCGACGTGACCAGGACCATCTTGAAGTAAATCTTTCAAAGCTAAACCCCTCATTCCCTCAAGCCCACCTGAGTGCTTTCGTCATGGAAACCCTCCAAAAAGCTCTCCAGCAGTTCATCAGCGTTGTCGATACGCTCAGCATACTCTCCCACGATCCAGATCATGGCAGCACGAGCCTCTGGCTCATCCAGGGAGTCCAGGTTTTCGCACAGAGTGGCGATCACACTCTCGTACCTGAATGGCGACACAGCACATTTCATGTGGTCCTATTATCGACACGGCAACCAGACACATTATCAGCGCCTGCTTCCACAGCCAAGATTCCCATTTCCCCTCTTCTCCTCTCTCACAGCACATCCTCGGAGATGTCACTGTGCTCCGGTCATCAGTGATCACATTCGTGTCTCAGATGGGACTTACTTATTAGGGTACTTTCGGAAGATGTCCTTAATGACAACGATGGCCTCCTGTACCACATAGTTGACCTTGGTTTGGATGAGATCTAGAAGTGTGCTGACACAGCGCTCCGCTGATTGCTATTGAATAAAAAAATATATGAAGTATATGCTGTGAACCAGGAAATAGACAGCTCACTCAAGCTCCGGGATGACTTTAAAATGCATCCTACAAATGAGTGATGTTAATCCACTTAGATGATAACCAAGATGAAAAAATGTATAAAGTGCCATTATAATTAACTTTATCTGGAGGCACATTATCTGGAGGCATATTTACACATGATACAGTCTGAAATTTTCTTCAAAAGAATTATAAGCATTTTAAGAAGGATAATTATTTGTTCTACTGCCAAACAGGCCCCTCTTCTTTGATGGAAGATATTACATTTGTATAATGCTAGGCGTAATATATTTGATGCCCAGACTGATATAATAATACTATTTTAAAAAATTGGGACATTGTAGCTTATCTTGTCATTACAAAGATGTCTGAAGCCTTTCTACTCACCTCTACTTTGATGGCACAGCGACCGATAGCTCGGACCGCTTTACGGACAAAGTCCACATCTACCTCTGTGGCGTACTCCTTCAGCTCAGCCAGGACCTGAAACACATCGTCAGTACCATTAGATCCGATTCTTTTAGAAAGGTTTTCATTCATAGGATAATAAGCTTTTTCCCAACAGTATTAACTACAGGTTTGTTACCTGGGCAATGTTAGCTTGAGATGCTAAACGAATCATGATGTCCAACTTCTCCAGTTTCACATAGATCGGGTCATTGTACTTTACAAAGAAAACCTTCATTTCATGTTTGAGGATCTCAGGACTGGAAAGAGACATTATTTTGTTTGTTAGTAGGTAGACTGAGCTTATCAAATTAAAAATGAAACAACAGGCAAGAAAGAAAACAGAATCCATGCAATTATAATTATAATGAGAGTGGGCCCAAGCCATTCTAAATAAACCTTCTACAAAATGGTCTGTGTATTTTTACCGTCTCTGTACGATGAGGTTGATGTTTCTGAGAGCCACATACTGCAGCTCGGGCTCAGCAGAGAGCAGGGTGACCAGTGGGGGGGCCAGCTTCTTCAACAAGGTGCCATAATAGTCCAAATCTTTAGGGAGCATCTCCATAAACTTCATTAACACTTTAACAGCTGACAACACCACCGCAGAGTTGGCATGCGAGAGCCGAGGGGTCACACGTTCGCAGATGCTGGAAGACATCAGGATCGAAACAGGACTTACACTTGGGTGCAGTGGCACCACGTGTCAACTGAAAACATGGATAAAGTATCTCCTCACACCTTTGGGACTCGCGGTCGTCACGAGGCGTGTAGTTTGCGAGGCAGTCGAGGATGAATATCTGTCCCCACTCGGTACACTCATTTAAAGCTGTCAGCAACTTGTTGATGGTCTGAGGGTTCAGGTCCAGCAGATTGCTGTTGGGGTGAGACTCTGCTATCTCAGACAGAGCTGCCACCGCGTTGGCTACGACCTAAAGATGAAGAGTGGAGATACATTTGTGAACAGCACACCGCTTAACACATCTGTGGAGACATCCTAGAGCTTATCAGTAAAATGCAGGAGGACGTCTGCATGACATCTAGGTGGCTCCTTAGCCGGCGGTTACCCTGCCCATAAGAGTCGTACCATGGGGTTGGAGTCGGAGATGAGATCTTTGAGGGTGTCCAGGAAGCCTTGGTCCTCCACCAACTGAGCGTTAATGTCATGCAGCTTTGCAACGCACACAGCAGCGGTCTTCCTCACGTACGGATCTTCGTCTTTCAGACACTTCCTCAGGGGTTCACACAGATACTCTGTGATCTTATCCACGCGGATGCAGCCCATGGTACGAACAGCCAAGGCTCGGATAAGAGGATTAGGATCTTCACAGTCCTAAAAATGTGGTTCAGAGTGCTTCACGTTTGGTCACAATTTCTAATTAAGTCACGTATCATACAGATTCTGTCATATTGTCTTTGATAAATATAGGGGGGGATTAATCTATTTAAATGCAAACTTGGTTAATTGAAGTTGTTTGACATCTTAGTGTGGCAGATTAGGATCCAAGGATAAATGATATTATCTGCAAAATATATACATTTTTAAATCTGTATTTAGCCTTAAGATTTTGGAACGTGGCTTCAAAGTGTAAACTAATTACCTACTTAACTGAGGGTGACTTTCAATGACAGAATGTTACCTTTACAAAGGTGTTCACGGCCATGATGGCCATGTCTGGCTGACTCTTGGCGTAGTTCATCAGGTAAAGATAGACCAACTTTTTCAATTCCAAGTTGTCCGTCTGCATGCAGTTCACGACGTCCGGGAACAGAGCGCTGCACAAGGGACAGAGAATTATGTGGCTACTGTCTCCAAAGTCAAGGTGATTCATTGCGTTGCAGTCTGACAGCAATTTCCCCCGGCTCACCTAACATCTTTGCCAACTGTCATAGATGCAATGACCTTCTTCACGGCCTCCTTCTTCTTCTCTTTCTTATCGCTGTTCAGCTCTGCCTTGAGCTCAAATATTTCCCCTGTGCAGAAAAGAGGACAATCCACTAGGTGAGAAGCATCGGTGATACTAAACGACTAAAATGAGGAATACTGGCATGTGTATGGAAAGTAGACACAGGAAAAATATTGCTTGCATCAGTAATAGCTGCTCATAAAGGCAACAAGGGCATTTTCTCAAATCTGAAACTAGGGCACCGTTTTGCACAGTAAAAAATGAATAAAATAAATAATAAACGTCTATGCTATTATATAACAATGTCGAGTTACATTATTATTAACTATTCATGTTTTGAAAGTAAGAGGAGTGGAGGATGGAGCTGGTCAGCGTTTGTATTGCTGAACAAGGCATTAAAGAAGCTAAAGAGCTTCATGGAGCCGTCGCTCCTCCTGCCTAAATATATTAACAGCTCTGAGGATGGCAGCTGACGGTTGTTATGGATGTTTTCCAATGCTTGATAACAAGACCGATCGTCTGTGTCTCAGCGGAGTGTCGCTCCCCTCTCAGCATGGATGCATCCGACTGTGAACCCGAGTAACTAATGTGTCTGTTTATAACAACAAAAGCGGAAAGGCAGCAGACTAAAAGCATCAGTACATCAACCAAACGTCCAGCAAACTGGACCTGATGGGAGCAGAGCTCAATCGCAATATCAAGGAAACAAACAAATATCATAATGTATTTTGTGTGTGTGTGAATTGTGTTTCATTTAAGATACCAAAATACCTGTTTAAAGGAATAATCAACTATATTTTATGGTTGATTATTCCTTTAAACAGGTATTTGATTCTGGGTGCCATAACTTCTGCCGTTCACTTTAGCGAATGACATCATAGTAGTGATGAAAAGGCTCCCTCACTGATCTGTACAGTAGTTATGACAGTGTAATACACAATCTTAGTTTTAGGATTGTGTCAACATTTACCTACGACGAACTGACTCTGCATACGCTTGTGTTTTTACATTGCAGCAATATGTCACATGACCCTCAAATAAACAGTATTCCTGACTTTAAAGATGAACAGTGTCAGCATAGTGACAGTTTTGGTCTAAAAATAGGGCCTTCATTCTTGCTGAGGGAAAACAAAAGTAAGAAGGATCTGTAAAATACTAATAGTTTAAAAATTTAGAGATTCAATTTTAACAAAGCACACAGGCTGCAACTGGGCAAGTGAAATGAAAAGGAATTATACTAAAAAAACAAGTATAATATAGTTGGATGAATACAAAACGGGGGCACTAGAATGGATAAGACTCTAAAATATAAAGCTCAACATGTCAGATCCGACCAATAATAATAGAGATACTTTTTATTTGGTAACTGTTTAGTTTCACTCCCACCCAGCACATAACGCCTTATTGTCCATTAAAATAGTTCCTGTATGATGCAAAAGCAATAGCAGAAAATCCTATGACTGGAAGATATTTACAAAAAGCCCTCAGCACCGAATTATCTATATTATTTATCTCAAGACCTAATATTCAAGCAAGCCTACCTTTTTTGGTGGTGGTGAAGTACTTGGAATCTGTCATTTTGGATCCGAACTGTCGATTCTCCTGTGGAGGATAAAGAGCGTGAGGGTGGCTTTCTTCCTTCTGGGGAAGCCTGGAGACTCACAACAGGAAATACTCAAAAGTGCAAGCACCGGAGAAAAAGAGGAATTCCTGTTTTCTACTGAACAAACAGTCGAGCTATAGCAAAAATTAAAACAATGGATTTGGCACAACCAGGTCTCTTAGTTTCTGTTTTTTTGCATGAATTGTCTCATTCAGCATTTGCAATCCTGCCATACCAAGAGGCAAGTTCTTACATTTTAGACAATAAATGATTTTATGACTGAAGTGTCTACGTGGTCCATACACGTCAAATCGTGGTGCATTGCATGCTTTCAGTGTTAATTATAGCTGATTATTTTCACCTACTGTTGTCTAATGTTGTAAGCAAACTGATGCACTAAAATAACGTGTACCTATGCAACAATTTTATTAACAATGCGTGTTATTAATTAAACTGCTCTCCACTTTCAGGAGAAATGAATGCAGTGAAGAGGACATTCAAACTGATCAGTAAATAATAAGGTAATAATATTAACATGTTTCTCCGCCCTCGAACAAGCGGTTGAGCTTCAGGCAGCTGACAGGTTGTTTGACAAGTTAACCAATGCTGTCGACGTAGAGTTAGCTTTCCACATTCGATTAAGGTTTATTTTGTCATTTCCACTCAAAAATGGGGAAATAGCAAATTCCCAATAATACAAGTTTACAGACTGACGAAACTAGCAGGCTACATAAGTTGACTTTACATCAATATTACTATTTAGCGAGAACGGGGATGTTCACTAGCGGGCTAGCATCAGGCTAACGGGGGATTAGCATCGCGAGTTGCGATATCCAATATCCCAACATGCTATTTTTAAATTTGCGGCAAACCTATGTAAATTTACACATTGCAATCCTGCCATCTGTTACTCACGCATAACTGATTGGCCCATTCCTGCATTGTCAAAGTAGTTAAGGTTAACTGAATGAAGCTAATGCTAAAGGCTAGCGCCCTGGTGTAGTGTTCCTGTTAGAAAGAAATGACCTTCTAAGCAGAGGCTTAGGGAGCCCTTTTGCCACATCAGTTAAGCTCTTAATCTACCGGCCTGGTTCAGACCTAACCGATGGAATTAGCGTACCTTCTGGGGTTATAATTAGGCGCGCCACCCAATGAATTAGGAGAGAAATCTCCACAAGAATCTTACCGTGGCAGCTGTAGAATGAGCTTCGCTGGCCTTTGGCTCCGCCCACTGGATTTACTTCCGCCTTTCACCAGAGTAACGTTAACGTCATATTTCAGAGTTGTTAAATAGTTTTTGGCTCAGCATTTCTAAGAAACATGTTTTTGTGTCTCTTTCAATGCAGCGAAGAGCAATTCATTATTTGCCCATAGTGATATAGTAAAACTTTTATGTTTTTTTAAAAACATATGGTCAAATGAATATAGGAAAGTCCACCACTCAACGGTGTGTTGTTCATATTTGTTCATATTTAACATTTTGCCCGTCCAGATAATCAGCCAGCCACATACGCAATAATATATATGGGATTTAAATAATGTAAGTCAACTTCAAACATTTATGCATGTTTTTTTTATTAACTGTGAAATTTCAGAGGAAAGGTTTTATTACAAGAAAACTCTTGACAGCATTTTCAACTTCAGAAAACAATTAACTGAAGCAGGATTGCCATTTCATACATATAAAATCCACAGTTTCAAGCATTCTGTACATTTAACTTAAAATTTAGTGGAAAATAACCATCAAAGAAGACATGATCCAAACACAAACATTCAAATTTTGCAGTATAACATGATAAGTGTAGTCTTTTAATGATTTGCAAACAGATGTATTGGCGTGCATGTTCGAGGTTGATGTGAGTGGGATATTTTTAAAACAGGTTTTACTCCTATATGCAAATAAAGCTGAGCAAAAAACAACCGTATAACATTTGAAATTCATTTAAAAGTAGTGTACGTAATAACGAGCTACATATGTTTCTTATGTAGCACTTGTGATCCTGATACATTTTCAATCATTTTCAGCAATGAGGAATACCAAATCAAACTTCCCCAGACACTTTCATGACTGAAGGATTATAAAACTGTAGCTCATTATTCTCTTTATGGTACATTGTTGAGAAAAACGGACCATATTGCATTCCTTTAAACACTCAGTTCTCTCAATACTAGAGTCACACATCTCAAGTCATGTCAGCCCAAAGAGGCTTCTGGTAAATAAATAAGTTAGACCAACCAACCATTTAGATCACTCACCCTGATCACATCAGCTCTATACACACTTTATATGAACACAATGTATGTACACTCTTCCCTGGCCTTCTCTCTGTTTCAGTGCCCTGAAACAGCTGTTTTTCATCCTTTTATGCGGATATTTCTCACACATTTACTACAGGGCACTAACACTGCAGTACTCGTGTTTTCAGAGCCAAATCGCAAAATCAATGCCAGTTAAACATAAAAAATAGAAGTACAGAAGATGTCTTGAGTCTGGCCTTTCAAAGTGTGCTAGAGTTTCACAAGAGAACATATCCAGTATATTATTCATGCACTGTCACACGCATGTCAAAACTATTCTTCATCCATCAAATTCACCTTTTAATGCACTTTCATTGGCTCTAATCAGCATTCGGATGCAAATCGTTCCGAAAGCGTGGAAGAGATGTTTTTCCCATCAGAAAATAACATCTTTGTCAGCGGATAAATAGCTCACCTCAGCCACTAGATGTCACTGTCAGTCTCGTAAATAATTTCTCGTGCTTGAGAGCAGCTGCTCTTTTAAAATTAAGATTAAATAAATATCATTTTGACAATGAATTGTACACCTGAATCAAGTATATGTTTTAACTAAAATTGGCAACTTTCCTCACTTTTTTCTCACAACATTCACACAGAAATGTTCCTGTTATCATCGACATTTATGTCACTGTGTTATCAAACAGTCCTAATGATGAGCAAAACATTCAAAAACATTAAATTAAACTGTAAGGCAGAGGGAATTGTCAAGGCATTTCCAACCAACACCAACGTTGCATAGCTAAGGCAACACAGAACTGATAACCATGACTATGTACATTAAACTACTATCTTATATACAGAATGGCCACATCAGTCAGTGAGCAAATACACATCTGTACACGTTCATTCTTCTAAATAACTGACTAATGCACGCGTATGTATGTGACTTTTTTTTGCAGGGTGTCATCTGATCAGAAGAAGTTAGTTTGACAATGGCACAAAGTAATACAGCTTCACTGATCCTCCTGTTTTTACATTTAATCCACTTAAGAGTAGAATTTAAGAATTTAAGAATTTAAAATACTCCACTGCATTAAATCTATTGTCGAACCCTTCTCATACATACACATTTTTTAAAAAAGTCTATTTTGACTGAATGAACCATTATAATCAGACTTTGTTTGGTGGAGCAGATGATTTACATAAAATCAGAAGCATGAGGTTGACTTTTATCTATAGGTATAATTTAAATATGATCGTTAAGATTTATATGTGAGGATCACCCATGTCCAGAAAAAAAAAGTCCATTAAGAACAGTTTATTGACTATCAAGGCAAGAGATTGTGTGGTTAACCACTAGATGGAGCCGGTCTATGTGACCAACGGTCCACTGTCATGCTTGTAGTGTTGATAAAGATGCAGGTTCGAATCCCTGGCACCTCACCACGCCCTCGCTGAAGCAGCGTGGCTGCACACATGCTCTGACTCTAACAAAGACAATTTCACAAGTGCCCTGGTTTAAGAAAAAAAAAAGAGCAATAAGATAAATCTAATGAATGGCAAAATAAACACTGAAGACTATTCCTTTGGTAATAAATAATTTGGTTTGAGTGCAAATTAAACCCAACGCAGAACCCTTGGATATATTTAGGGAAGGAGGAGTGTCAAGCATGCAGTGAAATGAGTACAAAACCCAGTCTTCATTGTTTTTAGTAGTCAACGTCCATGACAACATGACAACAGATCCTCATTTGTGCTACAGCCAGGCATCGGTTCCAAGGCTCCCTGACTTTCCAGGGTATGAGCGGTCTTTGTTGCCTAAGGCTGGGGAACGTGTCTGCGGATGGATCATATCCGCAAACACCGGGTGCAGGATCTTGCACGTGGTCGTGCGAGCGGAGGAGCGCGAGCACTGTGGCGACAGTGGCGGGGTGCAGGATGGGGACAGGGCTTCGTGAACCTGCAGATCTCGGTAGCTGACCGGCGTGGGAATACGCGTGGGGCAGTTTTCTGGCCAGTTGTCAATGCGAGGCCTGATTTTCGCTCTAGGCTTGGGCTTTGCAAGAGAGTCTAACTTGTCCCCCTTTTTCTGCCCTTTCTTAGCGGACGGTGCTTCTCCGTGAGCGTCTCCATTGGCCACCGGAGAAGAAGGTTGGGGGGATTCCGAGTAGGACTCGCTGAGGCTGAAGCACATGGAAGAGCTTTCACTGGAGGAATCTTGGAAGGAGCAATCCTCTGAGCGGGGAAAGGGCACGGGTGACGGGCAAGCCTCTGGCGGCGGAAGATCGTCGCTGCCATCGCAATTGTCTATGTCATAGGTTAAGATTTTCTGATGATTCTCCAGAGGAATATCTCCTGAATGCTCTGTGCGCCAATCAAGTTTACCCTCATCATTTGTAATCCCCACTTTAGCAGTTAAAATTTCATGGTCTCCGTTCATATTCCTACAGTCTACAGCAGGTTTTGAGGGGGTCTGGTTCATTAAGTCGGACTCCGACAGGTAAGATGAGAGTTCTCTCTCTTCCATGGAGCTGGAGATAGCCGGGAGTTTCTTCAGGCCACCTCTGCACTCTGACCACTGCTCCCCTTGAACGAAGTGGTGCGTTCCTCCTAAACTGTTGCCATAAAGAACATGTAAGGGGTCATCGAGCGGGAGGTGATTGGGATTAGTTCGCTTGGATTCCCTGAGGTCTGGCAGCGTCCCCATCTTTGCCCCCACATTCAGGGAGGAGGTGGAGGAGTTCGACGACGAATACGCAGAGTCTGTGACGTTAGAATTAGCAGGTGCCGGTCCTGAACTGGTCAAAGATCCCTGTTGGATCGCTCCTGCTGGCACTCTGCTCAGTACTCCTCGAGCCTGTTGGGAATTGGCCAGAAATTCAGCCTCAAAGCTGCGATACAGGTCCTGCTCCCTCTGGGGGTCTATCGTTGGCAGCATCTGGAAGCCAGGGGTCACATCCTCTTCCTCGGACTCCTGGTGTTCCGGCCCAGCCCAGTTCCGGGGCTGGCCACGCCCGATGGAACGAGGGCCCTGTAAAGTCCGAGCTGAGCGTGTAGGGTGATGGTACGAGTTGCGGGGAGTTGAGTGTGGTGACCGTCGGCCTCCTGAAGTGACAGGGGGCAGTAATCTGTTCTTTCCTGTGGTTGGGGGCCGAGGCGCTGGTGGTCTGGGGGTGGTGATGGTCTTCTTGCTGGGGCTGCTGTTATTGTTGTTGGTGCCTTTAATAGGCGAGTTGGTGCACGAGGACGACTGCCTCTTGCTGAACCCGCCACCTAATCTGGGTGAGGCTGGGGGTGCCTGCTTGGCCCGAAGGTCCTCTTTTCTGTCAGAGGGAGGGGGCTGAGGGTCTTTAAAGCAAGAGGCGGGTCCCAGGCTGGCATCATTCGCTCTTGTCGACAGTTTGCTCTGGCTGTGTGAACGTGGAGCGTGAAATCTCCTCGGGCCGTCGTTTCCAAGTGAGCGCCCCCTCTCTGTGCGGGATGTCCGTGAGCCATCGGAGGACCCCTGAGGTGGGTTTGGTTTAAGCACTGGAGCGAGCGCTGAGCGTTCTCGAGACTGACTGCGTGCGCGGGGAATGTTTGGGCGCAGGGATGGGCCCTGATTCCCACCTCCTGGTCGCTCGATCATGTGCCTTCCCTCCTTGCGACTGACAAGTAGAACTACCTCATCACCAGAGCGCCGTGAAGCACCACCGAGGGAGTGCCGTCCTCCACCTCCTCCGCCTCCTCCGCCTCCTCCGCCTCCTCCCTTAGAAGAGGCTGTAGAGGAGTCACTATCTCCAGACAGACGTCGTGACAGCGGCAGCATTGTCTCCTTATTCCTTTAAATAAAGAAACAGGATCCTTTATATAATACATATACACACAGGATGTGGTCAAACACTTCTAAACCCAGAACACCACACCCCTCTCACGCACACACTGGTAGGAGCACCAGGATATCACGAATAATCACTTACGGGAGGAAATAAACTAAAAAGGAAATACATTGTAGTGGATGGTTTTACAATTCTAATATCAAATTTCACAAGTGCCGACACAATAGTTTAGATTTGGAGTACCCAAAGCTATCAGAAAGCACTGCGAGCCCAATATGTACCATCCTTGTGATGGAGGCTCTGGCACAACCAGTTTTAACAGTTTGACAATGCAAAAGCTGGATTTGAGCCAGGAGCATCTTTCCCATGGTTTGCTTTAGTGAGCTGATCATCTGAGGGTTTGTCAGGGGTGTAAAGTCAATAGAACAGACAATCCTTCTGTCAGCAGAGTCTGTTGACTTGATCGTACGCCTTTAAAATGCAATAAAAGGGCCAGCTTTTGAAGTTCAATTACATGGACGCTCCCATGTCCACATTATTTCATTGGGCATCATCACAGTGCGCTGACTCCTGAAGTCACTGCCCGAAAATAGGTTTTGATCATATTCAGGCATGTTTTCTGTCGGTAGAGAACCCACCTGTTGACCTAGATTCCCATCTAAGTGTGACAGTTGTCTGGGGATAGTTGTCAGATTAGTCTTTATCTGGTCTGAGGCCCCACCTCCGCAGGGTTAATGAGAAAGAGCTGGGAGCTCTGAGCCATCACTGATCCACATATTAGCGGCACGCCAATGTAAACCACCACAACAACTCATTAGCTGCTCTGAGACATAAGACCAACTAAACTCCTGACCAACTTCACAAAGAGCATCAGAAGGAACATTAATCATGCACATATCCAATGGGAAGGGCGACGCGCTTAATGTGTCAGTGTCGAAACCTCAGTACTTCGGCTGACGTTTCACGTCAAGAGCTCGCTAAATTCAAAATACTGGATACTAATTCACACCATCTGTTTGCCATGGCAAGAACACAAAGGCTCGAGAAAGAGCTCACGTGGAAACGCAGCCATCTGGCAGAGGTCTTATCGAGTTAACAGAGGTAAATAAGAGAAGAGCAGCGAGGAAGAGTAAAGGTAGTTCCTGCCTAACACAGTGTGCACAAGCGCGTACTACAGAGTGGCTCTGTGGGGTTTATCTGAGCAAAGTCACCTGAGATTAGATAAATCTGCTCCAGGCTAATCCATGGTTTCCTGGCACACATATTGTATATAATTCAAGTTATTTGTGCGTGTCGGCTTTCTCTTTGGCTGCACTTACCAGTGCACGTCAGTGCCAGTGTACGTCCACAGACGCACGGCCTTACCTGAGCGGATTAAAGTGGCGAGGTTCCGAGCGGTCACGCGGTGGCTGAGGAAGCAGGGTACGGTGTGACCCGGAGTCAAGCTCAGAGGAGCTGGATGGGTTTCGGGATCGTCCAGGGCGTGTGGAGGAACTAGGAGCACAGGAAGCAGAGGAGGGCTCCAGGGAGCGTCTGTCGGGGGGCTTGTAAGGTGCGACGCCATCGTTTCTCCAGAGTGGACCCGGACTGGTGGAGCGAGACGAGTGCGCACTCGAGGACTTGCTGTGGCCTCCTTGTCCCTGGCCACTAGCTTTAGCCTGGTGGTAGCGGTGTGCTGGGGATACAGATCAATAAAAAGAAACACTGTTAACCTGTCTATGCATCACTGCTAATGCGATGCTAAAATTGTGCATCCCTGCCTGGGACAGCAGCAGATAGCATAAATCTAAATCCATAAGCCAGATCAACATGGCCCAGCCATCCAAACCAGAGAGTTTGTCCCTGACATTACTGCTTCAGCAGCAGTTTATGCCCACACATAAGAGGGATTGTCCCACCCAGCATGCATTTGAACTAAGTTGTAAGTTCAAGCACTGTCACCATGACCAGTTTGTATGCTGAAAAAGCTCTTTCAAGATGGGTTCTAATCCCACAGAACGTGACTCACCATCTTCCCGGCTGGAAATATTTTTAGACCGCTTTTCTGATATAAAACAGACCAAGTTTCTCACCGTAACGAAGCCAAACCATTCAGCATCAACATTTAAAATAGAACGGGGACTAAATCATCTTTCCCGGTGTAAACTGGAATTAGTATTTTAGAAGTGATCAGCAGACGTATTTTGGACGACTCGCCAGCGTCACGCTACAAAGAAGCTATTTTGTAAGGAGACGATGAGGGATGGGAAGTGATCTCACCGAAAGCAGCACAGCGACACGGGTCATGCTTGTCCAAATAGTGCTCCAGTGTGTCCCAGCCCCCTCCGACACGCACCATCACATGGGTTCGAAGGACCTGAGGGAGGGACAGAGAAAAACATGGCCTCGGTTGCACCATGAACAGTTTACGCACAAATGAATTGGTTAAAGTTTCAGGCACACAGTGTTACCACACACGGTGCCCTGGCAATAGATATGCAAATGACAAAGTGGGGCCTTTAGTGTTGTGTAACATTCTGACGCAGTCCTGCCAGTGCCCCCGTTTCTCCCTCCCCCTGCATCTTTTCTCTCACATCACCCCCAGCTGCTGCCATTATGGGGAGTGTTCATTGCCATGCCAACTAACAATTAGAGTATCACAAGCACAGTAAAAGACACTTTTTAGGCACTTTGCTTTAATGCATTTGAGCCGGCATCCCTGTGCTTTCATCAGGGTGTATTAGCATGGCAACAGTGCACCCCTGCTGTGCTGGGTAACTGAAATCTCCAAAGAGAGGGGAGGGGGCTTGGAGAGTTAGAGGAGCAGCGGCTGTGTCAGTTCCTGCTCTCTGTTCTTTGAGGCACACATCTGTGAGATCGGACCAAAAAGCCTCTCTTCCTCCGGGCAGAGGCAGCCATCAGTGCTGCGTCACAATGTGAGAGCATCCAGGGCGGAGGGTTCCGACACCAGGCTCTCCCTGACGCATGCTTCAGAGCTAAAGCAGGAGCCACCTCTGGGTCCCCTGACCCCGGTCAGACAGAGGCCACAGACATTAACATGTGCCCTGACACCTGACCCCCCCCCACTCTGTAACACAATCCCTGCCAATCCGCTGCAAGTCGCTTCATCTGCCGTCTCCCCTATGAGATCAAAATCCGTCAAAACAGCTGAGCTGCTTATCTCATATCAGACCTGAGATCAGGCTGTAAACTGCTTACTCTCCTCCGCTGTGGCGTTATGTCAGTGACAGTTATGTCAGTGACTGTTTGACTGTCGGCTCTGACTCTGCTATCACTTTCGCTTTAACGCAGAGCTCCGTAGTGTCGATGAAGATGCTGATGTGGCAGTAATTTATCTCATTCTGAGTTTATCTGTGTGGAGGAGGAGAGGCAGTCATGGCAGCTACTGGGGGGAAAAAAACACAGCTAATTTCCAAACTGGGGTGAGATAATTGCCTAACAAAATTTGTCAGGGGGGATATTAAAATGCTAATTGCATATATTTATAAAATAATGTCTCATTAATGTTTTTTTTAATTACCTCACTATGATCAGTGCATCAGCAGAAATAAACAAACATAATGATGTATTTAACTGTGCACCATAACCTACTTTTGGGTTGATGTTTGCAAGAGCCGCATAACTTTAATCGTGCACGTCTGAAAATTAAATCCTGCTTTATTTGCATGCGGCACAGCTGGCTCATTTCCACATTAAACGACTCTATTATGCTCATATTTACACATAAATCTGCAACAGTCCTGTTCCTGAACGTCATGGGATCATGTTCCACTTAGGATGCGCTGCTTAACTGCCCAATTTACCCACCACCAAAGGGGCATCGCAGTTACGTACAGCTCAGAGATACCCAGGCCTGTTTCTATGGCAACAGTGAAGAGAAAGACTTCTCAAGATTGTGGGGGAGTGTTGAACCTATTTGTTATCAAACCTCGATTGTAATAATCGAGGGTCCCAGGGTTTAGCTGCCATGTCCCAGCACTGACGGCATCCTCTCGCTGCAACAACCTCCCTGGGGGGACACCCAGGCTTTATTAACTCCCCCGCCTGTTCACTTGCCGCCGCCGCGCCATCCCAGCATTCGGCTGAGCTCATTGTCGGAGATTTGGCAGCTGAATAGGGGTTTGTTGGCTTTGAGAGCGGCTGTCTGATTCCTCCCCTCAGAAGAATACTGGAAGTGTGTGGACACACTTGTAGCTGCTGGGACACACGCATAATTACTGTCACCCCCGATGAGGAATCAGAGGAGGGCGGAGACAGTGTGAACAGAGCTGAACTGACACAAAGGCTTCGGCTCACATGCATCACAAATGGGCAAATTTCACTCAAATACAGGATAAAATATCACTTAGTTGCCTATATTTAGCTTTTCTGCTATGGGGAAAGTATTATTTTTCCCCCATAACGTTAATGTTTTTGATTCAGGCTTCCATTGGAAGACTTTCGGTTATTTTCACAAATATTTCTTAGTTCTAGTAGACACACCTTCGGTGTGAAGGTGGGAGGAAAATCTTTCATCATATGTTTTTGTCTGGACAAGCGGAAACACTGGCATTACTGCCGGTAAGAGAGGCCTATAATGTAAATGCAGACAACCTGGAACGCCCCCAAAAGAGCCCATCAGTCTGGTTGGGAGGATACATTTTAGGTAAGTGAAACCAAATCGATCCCTCTTAACAGCCCCTCGTCCTTCCCAGTCCTGTGAACCCTGATGTGGGTCCAGTGGCAGCTCTGAAACCTAATCTGGGGCAAACAATCCTGCAGAAACCGGGCGCAGCCCAGATAAGGTGCGAGCCAGGAAATGACCTAAAGCTCTAATTGTGTCTCGGGGGTGGGGGTGGGGGGGGGGAGTACAGTCTCAGGACTGAGTGAGATGGTTCCATCGGACGGAGAAATTTGAACACTGTGCAGTTTTTGTGGAGCTTCGGCAGCTGAGTATCTGCTGTTACAACACGTGGTGCCGGACGCCAACACTGCAGGGTTCCTTACAATTATCATATGCATCACAGGCCTCTGTGCTTTGTGCCAAGTTACCTGATATACAGTAAATCTGAAAAGGTTTGGTATATTTATGTGGTATTGGCATCCAAACTGCTCCTCTGTCTTGTGTCGATGTGGCCTCACTCCCAAATCCCACATCATACTGACAGAAATGACGTTTTGAGATATAAAACCCCTTTTCAAAACGAGGTTGCACATCAGGGAGCACCTACCCTGATGAAGATCAACGCGCTGGAGTCTCCCACCTTGTACTTCCCCTCCGACACCTTGATCATGGGGAACTGAGCGGGGCAGGAGCACTGGCCCAGAATCTCCCGCACCTGAGGAAAAACAGAAGTGAGCAACACCCTGACGCCAGCATGACACATCCCGAGCGGGGTCTTGTCCTGTTCATACAGGCTGGAGCCGAGTCAGGATTCTGGAGGTCCTGCAGGTCCTGAGCTGTAGGCAAACAATAATACTGGCTGACGGGGTGAGGAATTAAGCTATGGCTGCCTCCTTCATCTTCCTATATTCTTCTTGTGGTAAAGAAGAAGACTATTTACCACAAAGTTTGACAGAAACATGCCGACATACTAATGAATACATATACTTCTCCTTTTACATGGCAACATTTCTGCTCGTGACATCATAGTCCAGGAATAGAAAGACCTCGGTAAACAGGCCGAGGGTGGTGGTGATGTCAGCAGGCCTGCGCTCCCAGCTGGGCTTTGATTTGGGACTCGGAGCTGGTGCCGCTGCTGCGGTCAGGAGTGCTTATTAGGCAACCGGAGTCAGACAGAAGGGTGGGGCCAGATGTGTCTGCGCTGCACAGGCCTGGATTAGACAAGTTTGCTGTTTTTCTTGGCGTCCCCCGCAGATAAAAAGGCGTATGCCCGCTCGCCAACCACAATGGAGAGAAAGTAGTGCTGCACATGGGAGAGCACAGGAAGGCTGGAAGAATACCTGCTCTGAGGATTGGGCGGGCGAAGGCGGCCATTAAACGAGGGAGGGGTAGATTTCATTGATATGGTGGGTGAACAACAGAGTGAAGGAAACTCACCCTCCCTCTGGCTGTTTACAGGACCTTTGATGAAGCGTCCAGGGCTGAGGGGACATGCTGGGAGTCTCTCCCTCCATCATTATGGTGTATTCAGAAGATCGAGCGTGCTGTTCCTATGAAACAGCACCCTCATTTTGTCCATGCTAATTAAAGAGGGTGGATTCAGGGATAAGCCTCAGCATCTCACCTGCTCGCTCGCTCTCTCTCTCACCGGAAACTGCATTTTATTGTCTCTCAGCCTTTCAATTTCAGACCACACTCGTGCTTCTTAATTCCCAAGCACCTTCTTTGTTTTGCATATATTTCGACTCCCCCCCCCCCCTCGCTTTCTTTCCGCTCTGTCACTCCGTCTTTCATTTCTGTCACTGGCTGAACGAGTTCTGTTTGGAAAAACCCCAGCCGGTGAGTTCATGGAAAGATTGCTAGGGCAACAGACACACATGTAACCTTTCCCTTCCCTTTTTTAACAGTACACTTTGTCGTCTCTTTTTTTTCCAGTCTTGCTGCAGTTGAGCTGTTCTGTCACACAAAACCCCCCTCAGAGCGGTTCAGCTGAGGCGGTTCGCTTCTCTCCAGAGGTGAAAGACTAACACATATCAGATGAAACCCCCAGAGCCATGAAAGTCTTTATTAAAGAAGCTAATCAGCAGCAGCCGCGGCGTCCCAAACATTTACTCTGCGGAATGTTGGATGAGACATGTGCACTTCCCGTGTCTTCTGCATGTCAACAACGCGAGCGCGCAGAACACACACGGCACAGGCGCGGGAGAGCGAGGCAGCGTGGGGGCAGAGAACGACAAGGTCACGCCAGAAGCATGCGGAAGCGGCGCTACGCTGAGAAAGAAGCCGAGAAATGAATTACGGATGCGTGCTGGTCAAATGAGAGGTGCTTTGAAAAACAGCAGCAGATGTTTAAGAAGGAAGAGGGGGGAAAAAATGAAGCAGCGTGTCCTGGTGATGGCTATCTGCTGTCTTCAGGAATGCGGAAATGTTTTTGCATGAAGACAGAGAAACATTTCCAGCGTTTGACCTGAAAATCACAGCTCCGAACACTTAGTATCTGCTAAGCGTGACTCAGTGACTTCTTTGGGCCTTTCCTTCCTGCCAACAACTAAAGGGCGACTCGTAGAGGAGACTGTCCAGGACTGAGGGCTGGACAAACCCTGGGGACAAGGAAAGGAAATGGGAGGAGACAAATCAAGAATTGATTCTCCATTTCTCCTTTCCTTCAAATGCTGTGTGGATCTTTCCTCTTTTAATGTGTCAGGCAACACAGATGTTCTTTTCTTGCAATTATGCAATAGGAGTACAACAGTTCTGGTTCTGTTTCAGGTTTATAGCCCGTTTACTGTATCATAAATGCACTGCAGGCAGTCAAAGATCAATTTGAATGTGTGTCAGGCCTCCTCAGGAATAAACAATGAGTAACTACAGTTTGCAGAAGTGAACACGTCAGATATTGTTGTGCCAGGTCCACGAAACTGCTCCAGCTCATGAAAGCAATAATAACCGCGACCAAACCTCGACAATAAAAACTGAACATTACGACAATTCACGAAACAGGAATTTACAGCAGGGTGTTTCCAGATTGGTGGGTATGAACACGAACTGCTTCTGAGAGGAAATTGAACCACTGAAGCTGATTATAGGGCACACATCAGATGTATTTTACTTTTACTGTCACGCCTTCGGGATCGCCATCAGATAAACAAGGAGACAGGAAGGAGCACTGGGCAGGAGGGGCATCACTTACATCCTGATGGAATATTGCTCAGAGTAAGCATTCCTGAAGCCTGTGAATACACGCTCGGCCCCAGAAACAGTCACACAGAGAGCCTAACTTCCATTAAAACCAACGACTGTCTGTGTAGACAATGTCTCGTAAACACGGGGCGGCTTGCTTCGCACAAATCAACTTTTTATTCGACCTGCATGGAGGATGAAAGAAACACGACAGAGGGAATGATGATACATTTGGGGCTGCCGCCCGAGGAAGCAGTTAGCATACTGGCGGAACTGGCCAGACTAGCAGAGACAAGATGTCGGGAAACCGCCCCGGGTCAATCCAAGAGTCACAGGTTAGTCTGCACAAAGAGGAATAATGATGTAGCGTGTGGGGACATGTAACAATCATTCCCCTTCATAATCCAGCCATTAATGTATCTGTCGCTAATTTGGAGAGTGCAACAAAACAGCAGTGAATTATACAAAACTACAAATCTAACAACTAGGGAAGCTACATGTAAGTGCTAATAGATTGCGCTGGTGTGTTTCTAGTCCCTTTTCAAAGTGCTAGTGGGCAAATATTCAATACTTTAGTCATTTCCAAAGTGACACTAAACTAAGCTGCCAAGGAGCCCATGTTTAGTATACAGACCTGAGAGGTGATACTCAAAAACAAGATAGAAGTGGTTTTGAATGTGTGCTGCATGCTTTCGTTATGGTGCAAAGCAGAAAATCACACATGCCCCGAGGCACACAAACATCCGCTATTTTAACGCAACCATTCGCTGAAAATCAATTAATCTTTTCATCGGACCACATGACAAACTGGCCGCTGCTGGCGCCGGAGGAATTAATTGAATGGGAGTCAAATGCTGCAGGGTGAACAGTCGTCTAATTCATGAGACGGCGCCGTAATAATCTACTACAGAGACGGTTCAAATGTTGTGGATGGCGAAGAGCGTGATGCTACGATCATCAGCAGGTTGATACTGAAGGAAACTCAGTTAAAAGAAGATCATGCAAAAGATCAGCTGAGGCGGATGGCAAATAAATCCGACAATATTTAAATTGTTTTCACAAACCCGACTGAGACGCCATCTGTTGCCATATCTGTGAAATCTGGCGGTTTTGAAAAAAGTTACCATATTCAAGTCTAGACGCAGAAAAGTGTGATAGAAGAGGGGGAAACACGCTGAAGGATGCCTCGCTCTCCCAGCGAAGTGTGCATGACTGCGATCCAGCGCGCTGACCTACTTTTTACACTCTAGCTCACTCTCCACTGTAGCTCGCCATCCCAGAGCAGCATCTACTCCAGTCAGGTCTAACAGAGTGTACAGTAAAGTCACTCTGGGCACAGCACCCTGCGTCTCCTTCCCTTTGTTTACTCCCTGAATGCACCAACAGAACCATCGGTTTAATAGAGCAGACGGCCTGCGTAGGCGGGATTCTCCGCGCTGACCTTCTTCTTTTGCTCCGCTGACGTCTCCATTCAAGAGACCCGAGGTCAGCCTTTGATTACCTGACTGTGAAGCGTGCACGTAACATATTGCGCTTCTATGCCACCGGTAAGACAAACGACGCTGCTCTCAGCTTTATCGTGTCTAGAGGGGGGTGACTGGGGTGGGGGATGGGAGGACTTGTATATGAACTACAGACGGAGTCCGGAGTGAGAGGAGACATGAACCAGTTTAGAACGGCACGAAGAAGAAGAGAGCGATGCCTGTGCACGTGGCGAGCATATGGAAGAGTGTGCACGAAAGGGTCAGTGGGAGTCATCTTGGTCCTCACCCAGGTTTGCCTTTAAATGACGCCCAAGGCCTAATCACAACGAGGCCGCGCGGGTGCTTTTATCTGGAGCTGAGCGGGTTTCTTTGCAGCATGATTATTGTATAACGCTGAGGGGGACACGTGAACACAAACCAGCCGAGGACGGAAACGGGAACATTTTATAAGTGACTCAGAGGATGATGAAGTAGATGAGGCGCCGGCCACTTCCTCAACCTCATGGTGCAAGTGGACCAATGTATTTTTTTTTATTTTACAAGCGAATGAGTGGCCGTTTTAACATCAGTCCTGTTTGCGGAGCGCTCGTGAGAACAATGACCTGTAAGCTAGTTGTCATTAGACTTGCATCCATCCATTCAAGCACCGATGGTGGTGATAACAACATCCTGGTGATTCATCAGCAGCCGATCTAAACTGAGAGTGTTCGTTACTAGACGCACACCGAGGTGGTTCACGGGCACTTTAGTCCAGTTTTTAATTAAGCTAACTTCCATTAGAGGTCATCAGGTGTGAAAGTCTATCTTGGTGGAAAGTCACATCTGCATGACTGAGGGCGACCGCCGCAGCTGCACGCACACACACACACACAGACACGCACACACACACACACTCTCTGCCACATATCCATGGCCCCTGCAAGATGAGGTTGACTTTCTTCGGTACAAACATGATTCTGTGAGTGTGTCTCATGTTGAGTTTGGGCGTCTGAACAGGCTCCTGTGCAAACATCCGTGTTGTTGGAGAGGGTGGAGGAGCAGGGGAGAGCAGGTCAGACCTGTCTGTCTGTCTGTCTGGCTACCTGATGCGTGAGGGCGACAGACGGGAAAGGGAACGACGAGCGCGTGCGCAGCCTCTTTTCCCTGTGCTCTTTAAGTGGCCTCTGTAATCCTCGATCCTATGAGCCAGGGCAGGCAGACGGACCTTTAATCGTCCGTGGAAAAGCGTGACTGTCCGCCGTCTCCCTCCCCTCCTCCCCCACGCCGCTCGCTCATCATTGTCGCTGTCAGCGGGAAAACACTGCAACCCCCCAGCGCACAGCCCAGACATGTGTTGCGCCAGTCAGGCTGACGACTCGTTAGCGGGGCCGATTCCAGGAATGCGCCTCTCTAACGTGCAGCAGGCGGCAGCGAAGGTCAGCCAGCTCCACGCAGGTGTTGGTTTGAGTCCCACTGGAATGGGGAATTTTCCTGAAACCGTCCTGATGTTTTGAACCAGAATGTGGAATCGGACACACACACAGACCTGAGGGAGGTCTGGTATCTAACAGTGTGGTCCACGAACGCAACCCCGCTGCAGGCGATCATATTCCTACATTTCTCAGCTGGTTCCCCTTTGTTAACACATTCCTACAGTAGACCTTCAGTTGCTGCAGCACCAGACAAAATACACTCCATAATGCTGAGCTCTGATGGAGGACAGAGGTGGAGAGACCATGTTGGGTTTTTCCACATATGATTTGATGATTAAAATGTGAGCAGGAGACACGTGATGCAGCTCTGGAGTATGCCTGCAGGATTTATAATGATTGGTGTTTTTATTGCTTCCAACTCACCAGCTCGTCCAAATTCCGCATGTCACACAGAACCCTCTTCTGCGGCCAGATGAAGGGCTCGGGGTCAGGCTCCCCCTCATCCTCCACATGCTTCCTGCTCTCCTTCCCGCTGAAGCGCCTGCTGCTGGGCGGGCTCTGCTCGGGCGGCACCTCCGTATCGATCCGCTGGCACTCTTGGTCCCGGATCTCCTCCTCGATCTCCTCCTCCAGCTGGATCAACATGGGGGCCAGCATGCCGAACTTGGAGCCGCGTCGCGCTACCTCGAGGAGGCAGAGCACGAAATTCTTCTCGTTGCATCGCTCCACCAGGTCGTTGGTCTCGAACATGAGCACGTCCTTGATCCAGAGCTCCTGCCGGCACCAGCTGATGAAATTGGAGACGTTGTCTCGGGCCAGGAACGAGCCGGAGACGACGTTGCGCGACTGAAAGACCACATCTTTGGACGGCACCTTCATGGCGTGCGCAGCCTCCGGGTACTCCAGCTGGAAGTCCTGCGCGGCGCGGTTGACGTTGTTGGCGTGCCGACAGAGGGCACAGCCCGTCTCCAGCGCGTCCATGAAGGTGTCCGCAGTGATATCTAGGTCGTACAGGGTGTTTAACCATTCTGCCAGATCCTCCTTCATGGCATACAGGTACTCTTCGCTGGATTTAAAGGGCCTGATACTCTTAGAGGCGGCGGACTGAATGTTGCTCTGATCAGCCATATTGTCGAAATCTGTCAATAAAGTCTACTTAATAATTCCCGATAGTGTCATTGCGCGACTGCGCTCCAAAGCCTCACCCGTGAATATGGTGACATAACCGCGTTGACGCACCCATTCCGATCCAGGGGAACCGGGCTTTGTGTTGTCAGAGGCGCATCAGGATGCGGAGAGGTCGCGGCGCACGGACGCGTTTTCCGGTGGTCTCTGGCAAAGCCGTTCCATCTGCAGGGCGCATCCCAGGGTCGTGGTGGTGGTGCGGGGGGGCTGAGGACGGAGACCGCGGCTAATCCCACCGGCGGGCCGTGGGTCCTCTCGCCCAGGAAAATTCACGTGTCACCATTTGTGTGCGCGAGCTCGGCTCCGCATCGACGCGATCTCGACGACTGGAGCTGCAGCGCGTCCGCAGCTCAGCCTCCCCGCAGGAAAGACCCGCCTCCCCGCATGAATATGTTGACCTGCTCAGCGCTCAGCGACTTGGTGGCACATCCCATTATGAAGGATCAACGCTCGGCAGAGAGGAGGAGAACTTAACCCCATGTTTACCGACTCATTTAGATCGTCACGTTGTCCTTTTGGGTGTTTTATATCCCAGAAACTGGTGAAAACATGACAGTGAAATTCAAATGACAGTTTTCTTTTCTGATTGGGCCGCGACATTGAACCGTTTGTCCACTGTGTTTTTTGAGGATTCTCCATCAGACAGCGTACCTACTGTAAAGACGAACTTCGCTCCACAGTGAGACCTTTGTCTGCCTTCAGTATTGTGCCCGAAGAGATAACGCGTGCACGTCAGCATCATGAGACAAAAACTAAGAAATCCCCCACGACCATTAAAACGCTCATCGCCGTGGCTTCAGCGTTGATGGCCTTGTCGAGGCACGTTGCTGGTGTTGCAATGAGTCTTGGTGTGCGCGATGATGCGCCTGTCACGGCCCCAGTAACACACTGGAAACCATAAAGACCAGACAGAAAGCTGCCAGTCAAGCTTGGTAACAACAGGTCAGCGCAACAATGGCCCTGATAGCAGCCATTAAAGTGGAGACAGGATTCTTTTAAGATGAGACAACCTTATCTTTACTTGTGCAATGCAGGGGACACATCAGGGGTCAGACTTGGGATCAATTATTGTCCTGATATTCTGCGTGCAGGACTGCAGAAGCAGCCTGAAACAGCCTGAAAAAAGCCCCACGCTGTCCTATTGGAGAGGCTCATGTGGTCATCTGATGTTTGAATGTAAGCAGAGCAAGGCTGCCAAGAAGGGGGAGGTGGGCTTGTTTTCCTTTAAAAAAGTGGGTGAGAAAGAGAGAGAGAGAGGAGAGGGAGGGAAGGAGCGTTGATGAGATCATTTTCTGGGCTGGATGAATCAGCTTTTCAGTCAGTAAAGGCTTCCACACTCCTTTAATGTATACCAACAACTGCCAGCTGTTGGTCGCCCTTTCACTAGATCAGACATCAAAAACAGGATTGCGAGGTTGGACCACAGCAAAGAGCTCCCCAGAATGTGCTCAAGTCCCACAGCTGTGTGTAGACCAAGACATTCACCCAGGAAAAGTGCTTATTTTAACAAAAGCAGGCAGATTGAAATATGAGGGGGTAACTGAAGAGGTGTTACGGAAGAATAATGGATTTAGGCGGGTTTCAAGAGCCATGTGTTTCCCAGATGTTGGATAAAGGTACCAGGATTAACATCTGTGTAATAAAATGGATTTTCCTGAAGGAAAGTGTCCATTTAAAAAGGTTGAGACATCAAGATTCTTTGGTAAATGTCTCAGGCCTCGTCAGTGGGTTTGGTCTCGGGTGAGGACTTTATAGATTACTTACGGTAAAGAATGAGAACGTATGATTTGAATGCATCTATACGGCTTTCAGAGCAGGGGGCAGCCCGCAGGCGGCTCTAACAGCACCCTCTAGTGGCAGCCGACAGCAGCCGCAACCAACCTACAGCTGCATGAAGTGAAAACATCTGGATTTCTACACAAGAATTCCCAGATTTTGCATAATGATTGCAGTAAAGCACAAAGATCAATATCAAATCAGTAAAATTTTATTTCCCAAATTTGTAACCATACAATTGTCATTTATGGGGGAAAATAAAGATGTTAATAAGTGGAAATGTTTTACATTACAAACCTAACTTTGGATGTAAAAAAACAAAACAAAAATAATCTGCACAGTACAAGATAAAGCATAAACACGTCACTAAAAAAAAGAAAAAGCTAAATGAAACCGCATAGCATATCTGATAGCAGTTTGGTAACCATCGAAATATGGAATTATAAATTAAAATTTTCATCTTAAAAATTAAATTCCACACTAGGGACAGTCATGAAGTTCAGTAGGGTCGATCTCTGCGGTCCTGGCGATGGTCCCTACAAGGAACAACAAGAACACCGTTACTCATCTCACCTACATTTCCCATTCAAACTTTTGGACCAGAACATCCTCAATCATGTTTCACCTCATATCCATCTTTCCACCGGGCGGGCCCATTCCTCTTCCACCTCTGCTGCCCATTCGGTCCATAGGGGGTCCTCCCCGTCCAGCGCCACGGAAGCCTCCTCTTTCCATCCCCCCACGTCCTCTAAATCCACCGCGGTCACCGCCCCAGCCGCCTCGGAAACCCCCAGGACCTCCCGGGCCACCGGCTCCAGCTGGCCCACCTCGATCCATACCCCTGCCGCCGCGCATTCCCATTCCCCCTCTGCCTCGGTCTCCTCCAGGCGGAAACGGAGGACCCCCTCCTAATCCCTCCGGTTTAGGTGCTTTGCACTGGTTGCATTCCAGTCTCCAGCTAAAGTTCTGGTTGCCACAACCCCTGGAAACAGAACAATTACACATGAGCTATAAATACGCTCAACCAGGACAACACTGCACTACAAATGTAAACATACGGATTAGGACACTCCCAGTCCCCGGCTCTCTGCTGCATGTTGCCGCCCGTAGGCCCACCTCTGCCCATACCGCGGGGTCCACCGCGAGGGCCGAACCCGCCACGGTCACCTCCACGACCCATCATTCCTTGAACGACACACCTTGTTCAGCCATTACTGGTTCCCAGTAGTTTCCATATGTATGGAAGCTGCCTGTTGCTTAGTTACCTCCACGACCCATCATACCATCTCTCATGGGCATGCCTCCCCTCATTCCACCCATCATGGGCCGACGGCGCGCCATCGACACCTTAAGCCTTTGGCCTTGGAACTCCTTGCCTGCATATAAATGCAGATTCATTCTTAGCAAATTTAGGAAATTGTCAGTGTAGCTTCTCATTCATCCAGGTCACAATTATCCAAAGAAAGATCTGTGCGTCAACTGAAGAAGCCTTCTGGAGAGAAGGGGAAACGTCCTCAAGAAACAAGCCCAGTCGACGCAGAGATCTAACTTTGGACACGTTGAGGAAACAACTAAAATCCAACACACCGTCGAAATGCTCCACGGCAGCTTTAGCACAGATGGGTTCCTCGTAGGACAGGGTGGCGAATCCCTTGATCTTCCCGGCGTCATCTTTGTAGATGTTGATAGCAGGCAGGCCGAGTCTGCGGTTCATCTAGGCGCACCGGGAGCATTGTCAGAATCCCACCTCGACCCCCCCCCGGATGTGTTGCTTTAACCCCTCAGTGATGTTTGCTCACCCTGATTGGACCAACATGTTTAAAGAATTCTGCCATCTCCTCCACCTTGGCCTTCTCAGTCAGCCCTGTGATGTATATTGTGCTGTTCTCAGAGTCATCCTGCTCTTCAGGGCGTCCTGCGATCACATGGAAATCAGGTGTCAGGTGCATCTGTTCCAAATCTCTTTCATACCGTGGTGCCAACAGCGCCAAGGCCTCTACTCACCGATATCACGCTCGTCTGCACCCATTGGTCCTGTGAGCCGGAGAGGTATTGGAGAGACAACAAAGGGAGAAAAGTCAGTGTGTGTAACCGGGGCAACACCCGAGGAGTACTAAAAAGATAATCCAGACGCTCCCTCAAACACTGAGCCATATTGAGAAGGTGAAAATGGCACCTTATTATTCACCACAATTTCAATTAATACGCTGAATAGAAAACTGACCATTTCAGACCCGGTAAATAAGGTCAAAGCCTCTAAGACCAGTTTGTAAATCCTCAGTATTCATTTGTTAATGAAACACACAGCCGTACAAAACTTTGTCATTTACCTTTTTAAAACAAACAAAACCTCAAACCGTAAGAGATTGAATTAAACCAGTACCCCAAAGAAAAAAAATGGTCTCAGGCATCGGGGAGGGGGGAAAAACCGAACCCATTCCCAATATTGTTTTAGACTTAAATGTAATATTTCCAAACCAGAATGTACGACACATGAATATTGAAGGATATTTGCTTAAAGTTTAAGGCTGTAAAGGACTAACCAGTGTAATACTCGTAACTTACCACCAGGCTTACTGAAGCCACCTCTGTCTCCAGCGCTGCTATGGAAGAATAAATGGAGATATGAAGGCCATTTTCTCTTTAACAGCCACTTCCTTGGATCGACCAAAGTGGCTTGATTGAGGGAGTAATGAACACATTCCAACTATCTGTACAGAAACTATAACTCCCTAAAATTATAAGCACATCGTCTGAGGGGATAAGAGTATTAGCTTTGAACCATATTTTGGCTACTGGAGCAAAACTTAGTGACAGTTTCAGTGGTGCAAATACATGAGGTGCTAACATTTTCAGTCTTTTAGGGAAAAAACAAAAACAAAAAACAGAATAACCCAACATTAGATACACAGGTATTAATATTTCAGATGCACTGATATTTAACCATCGACGCCCTGATTTCAATTAGGGATGTTTATTTCAAAAACCCCAGTTAAAAGTCAAACATTTATCATAAATATTCACCTTAAACGTTGTTTAAATACGCAAGTTTGGTGCCTTAGGTGTATTTTTAGATATTTTTAAAGTAAAGACCACCACGTAAGCAGTTTAAGTACTCAGAAATGCTGCTTAAATGCTAAAATAGCAACAGTCAAAGCTCTGAATACAGACCCATCCCTCATTATGATACACCAGTTGAAGTTAAAGCCAAAATGTTAATGTATAAAAACAATGCATCTGAAATTTAACATGATCGATCGCTCATACAGAGCAAAATAACCAAAACACTTGACAATACATACTGTTGAGAGAATGCTCAAAAAATTAAAAAAAAGACAGCATTACCACATTTACTTAAACTTAAAACAAAGATGTGGTCAGTTAATAAACCCAACATGCTTAGAAACACCATCCACAGCTCTCTCCTGCTGCTTAAGCTGGCGGCTCTGTGCTGAGTACACATACTTTTAAGAGAATAGATGATTTTAAATGGGTCTCACTGCTACCTGTGCGGTATAAACGTGACAAAGCATGTTAAAAAATGGACAAAAGAACATTTGCATTCCAAACCACAAGAACAATTGTACATATTAAACAATAACCCCCCCAGAGAAACCCATGCAAAACTAGAATGACCCTAAAATTAAATACTGAATACTTTTATGTTGTTCGGCTCTATTATTTGTCCGTTAGATTGAATCCTTCATGTCATGTATGAACTGCAAAAAGGGAAACGCACACTAGGAGGCCGAACGGTGACTGTATGGCCGTGGAGACAGGACTTTCTGTGTAATATACGCAACACCAGAAATGCAGTTTTAGACTAATGTGACAACCTGTTTCAGACACTAAATGTTCTGCTTTTTTGGTGAAGCCATTTCTGGTTAAAGAGGACAGCATAGGACCCATATTAGGAGGAAGGAATCTTCAACTATTCTGGGTGCAGCAACAGCATTTTTGGCATTTCAATGAGGGTACCACAAGTTCAAGTTTCAACATTGTGAAAGCCATAAAAGATCCCAATAAAAAGAAAGAATAAAGATGAGTAGACAAACTGCAGTAACATGCAGTTATTCAACTTGTCTTTCAGCATTCCGACACTCAAAAAAACCTGAAGACCATCACATGTTTAGGTGGAATTGGACCCATTTTTGCTTGAATTGCTGTTTTAAATGTAAACTTTTGACTCACATGTGACCGACCGACATTCAAAGTTTCAAATGCATGAAAGGACACGAGCGTCACCTTTTCCACTGCAAGTTGCTCTACTCCACCTGGCTTATTTGTTCCTTTACATGCCTGCAAGCCATTGTTGTCTTTATTAGAATATATTCAGCCATGTGAAGACACCTTTATCTTTTAGTGTTACAAGTAGAAAAACTCACCAGCCAACATTTCAGAAAAGAGGAAATAGAAAAATAAAATCCACCTTTCAGTAACCTCACCTGTGCAATCTATAAACAAACGCCTTGTGGTTGAACCACTACATTCAGTTTTGGGTCTTATTTAACATCCCCAGAATGTTAGGGAAGAAAATACCTTCTTTCCACCAGTTGTATTCAGGTGGTGAATGACGACTTTCCATTTCGGAAACCTTAAATTTTGGTTTGTCCCATTTGCTCGGTAAGAAGCAGACAAGTGACCGGGCCCTGCTGAAATGGGACCAGTGACGAGGGCTGTAGCAACATGAGCAGATACTGTGCAGTGGAAAAGTAGCTTCAACTGCTGCCCATCCAAAGGTGGAAGCATCCTGCTGGCATTGGTATCAATTTGAGGTCACATCGATTGTGTTTTCTCATCCATCGTTTAATTGACAAAACAAAATCAATGCCATCCATTCTACCTCAATGTATTCCACCCAAAAAGCCGTTAAGAGTTTGACGGAATCACACGGCACCACCTCACTCGCATCCTCTTAAACCTCGGGTCATCATTTTGTTGACATGCAGCAACATCACGGAGGGCTCTTAATTTAAGGTCTATACACAAAATGCTGCCATAACATGGCAAGAAAACAAAAACTGGGTAAATTCATACCAGCACAACCCACCAACTTTGGCGTGAAGAAACAAATCCAGATACCATAATTTAACATTTTGGAAAAGCTTCATAAATATTGGAAAAAACTGAGAAATTATTAAATTTATCTTGACATAACTGGTGTATTTCAAGCCGCTGATTAATAATTTCATAGTTTGTGTGTGAATGAGTGTAGATTTAAACCAACAACAAAAGCATATCACCCAGAAAATAAAAGCGGATGCACCTCCAGATAAAGGGTTAAGTCTCAGAAGAACCAGGTGTTAAACCAGACCTTTATGCATCAGTGCAGCTGGAATGGAAAAGAATGCACTGCACGTAGCTACAAGATGTAACGTTTTGGTGTCTACTGGACGCACCGACTTTAGTTGAGGACAAGAGAACGATTGTGATAAAATACCGAGTCATTTGATTTCTGATTTCACAAACTAGCTTGATAAACCATTTAGAGAAACCGACTTAGTTGGTACCTTCCCTCGGAATGCCCAGTTGTTTTGGTATAAAATGAATAGTGGCCCCTTCCACAGTCAACCTAGCACATTCCCTGCAGAAACCTCTCTCCTAAACTTTGATATTGGGTTCCTAACCGTTAATGGACAGGTCAAAATGAAACAGACCAACCTCATCCTTACCTTGGGTCAAATGAGAGGCGGGGCTGAGAATGGAAGGCAGGGAACCAAGTGGCAAAATCACTTAAACGGCCCCGAGCCAATGTCATTTGTAGCTAGTTACTTCCGTTCATGACAAGATTTAAATAAGAGCCTTTTACTTTAAGTGTTACGTTTATCTCGGCCCCGTCTCCCTGTGGTCAGAGTATCTGTTGATTCAAAGTATGTGAATAAGTATTAAGGAAAGACACTTACCCCATACCACGGCCCATGCCTCCACGCACACGATGCATCATTCCACCTCGATCAAACCCGTCTCTGCCGGGACCCCTACTGTCCCCCGCCCCTGGGTACCTTGACTCGGCACCAGAGTACCCAGAACTGCCCCCCTGGCCATCCTGTCTGTAATTATCTGCAAAATCATGGCAGGACAATGTTTTAGCAAAAACACATGCAAGGAAACAAAAAACTTGCTACACATAGGAGCAAAGAACCAGGCTTACTGTAATGGTTTGACTGGTTGTAGTTGGGGGGTCCGCCTGACTGGCTGTACTGGCTAGATGGAGGCTGGCCGTAGGAACCAGCACCCTGGGGGGGATATGCAGGTGGAGCTTGTTGCTGCTGGCTTTGTTGTGGATATCCTTGCGGCTGGCTGTAGCTGCTCTGCTGAGCCTGGTATCCTGGCTGTTGTTGGCCATACGCTGCTTGCTGGGAGTAATTATTCTGACTGTAAGTGGATGGCTGGCTGTTGGCACTGTAACTGACGCAAACAGAGGGAAAACATTAGTTTACAAGATATAAGATAGCTGACCAGGTGTAACTTATTTTTTCCCAACAGCAAAAACACACGCTAGATGAATAAGTAGACACATACGCCTGTGGTGCCGTGGGAGCGGCTTGTTGGCCGTATCCAGGGTAAGCAGTCTGGGCTGTATAGGCAGACTGACTACCATAAGACTGCGAAGCAGCTGGAGTAGCAGCAGAAGGAGCAGTGTCATAGCCGCTGGCTCCATAACCCTGGGTGGACTGGGAATAGCTTTGTGTAGATGATTGGGCAGCAGGATAGCCAGCTAAAAGGAAAACAATGAGAGTTGGCAACACTTGTAGATCAGTGCATGTGATGGTTCAGGTGAGGGAAATTTCTTTACAAGCATAAGCACATCAATGGGTCAAATTCTAATAACTGACCTGAGGCCTGTTGGCCGTAAGAGGAGCTGTACTGTTGTTGTTGCTGTGGGTAACCTCCAGTAGTAGGTGTTGCCTGGCTGTAAGCGCCATCAGCAGGAGTGGCAGGTTGGGCATATGAACCATAATTCTGTTGGCCATAATTCTGCTAAAATTAAAATACACAGAACAAATGCTCTCTAAAATAGTATTGTTATTAAGAACTGAATGTAAATTCCTGACACAAATTAAACTACATAGAATTCACACACAGAGGCTTCTTTGCTTAGGCTGCTGCCCCGTGACCCGACCCCAGATAAGTGGCGTAAGATGAGATGTGATATAACATAACATGATAAATCTCACCTGTGTAGACTGCCCATAACTTTGGGAAGGCTGGCCAGCATAAGAAGCATATCTGTAAAAAAAGAAGAAAAAAAGAAAAGAAGCCGGTTTGAATCTTGGCTTCGACACAGCTGCAACACACTTCTTTCCACCAAGTTTAATGAAGGGTATTATAAAGCAACAAGGCCAAAAGATTAATCAAGTAATATCACATGAGAGGGAGTGCTGTTGTGCTGAAAATCAGCACAAGAACAAGACAATTATCTAGTTCCCCAACTGGCAGGGGGCCAGGCTGTAGGCCAATCACCAGGTGTTAGAACACCTATAGCGCGGAGTGATATTGACTGTTGCATCTGTACTAGAAAATAGCTACAATGTATATAAACGATAGAAATCAATTTTAGTTTAAAAACATATTCCCTTAATGGATGTTCAAAATTCGCTGAGCTTTATTGACATGTTTGAACACATTTGACCAACAACGTCATTGCAGCGTATTGCACTAATTCTCAGATATTCGAGAGTTGTTTTTTTGGAATTATAGAGTCGGGATTCTCAACTAGATGGATCGCATGAAAGGAGATGAAAACTCACCCTTGCTGAGTGCTGGCCTGAGTGTAGGAGCTGTAATCTGGAGACACGACAGTTGCGTCTGTTAACAATAGGTTAACCAACCACATTTGAGCGCGAGCGGCGCTAATTCTTATAGCATGTTAGCAAAACCCGTTGTTTGGTCGTCATTAATCTACTGAGTGAATTCTGTTTGGCAAACGATGAAAAGCAATAAAAGACTTGAACATAAGTATATTAATCGACCGTTTTATCTTGGGAATCAAGCATTTATCTACCCCAGAAGACAGGAATAAAAAAAGAAAATCCATTCACTTCCACTCGAGGAGTTAGCTTATGCTGCAGGCCTTGTGCCGAGGTTTAGCCGCGTGACGATAAGCGTCAAATGAACCAATGCAGATAGTAACAAAAACACTGTATATAAAATTTAAAGCTGAATCTGTAAATGCGTTGTTTAAAACGCCCTTTATGACAGAAAAAAATGCAATAAATCAGATTGGACTCACCGGGAGCAGATGCCATTTTGGTGCGCGCAAGACGACTGAATGGCGTCCACTTACCGACTCCCCAATAAGGAGAGTCGCTATTGGCTGATCAAAACCTCGCCGAGTGACGTCATCGCCCCCTGGCAATATTTTCAATACGCAGTTCGACTTCGAGCGACAAATTGAGGAGAAAAAAAAAACAAATGTTTTGAACTGCGGATAAACTATTCTTTTTCAACCAATGATGTGTTGATTGAAATATCTTTTTTTTTTTTAAAGAAAAGTTTAAAAGGTACTGCTATGTCACTCATACTCCGTCCTACTTTATTCTACCTCTGCCCCCTCCAAGCAAACATATACATGCTAATTTCACATCTGTACATCCTACTTTACATAGGAGATGACGTGTTTAACATGTTTTGTGCGCCTTGCAAAAGAACGCAGAATCAAGTTTCTTTACTTATATCAGCTTATATTTTGTATTTCTGTAGCTGATGACAACAATAAGTGTTGCTTCGAGCAAAACTCTCTTTTCTTTGAAAAATGTCAACCCTTCATCGATCCTTTGAAATTTTATGTTACTGATTTTTGCGTGGATTTTGGGGCATGTGCGTACGTGTGTGCGCGCGTGAACGATAAAGGCTAGTAAAAAAAAAAGAAAGAAAAGGGAAACCGTGACTTTTAAAAAAGCTATAATCCAAGAAAACTGGCATTTTCTTTCAGAATACCTAGCGTGGTTAACTTTCCCTCATTTAATTCGACCACGTTAGGCTGAAATGTGTTGAGTTTATTCTCCAAAGGTCCGCAGGGGGCGCTGACTCTCCCTGAAGGAATACAAGAAGAAGAGCGCCATCGTGACGCAATGCGGAAGTATTGAACTGACAATATTTTTTGAGATAACAAGAAATAACAAGATAACAATTCATTTCGTCAATTCGAACTGTTTCTACTTAACAACAAACCCGTTTTGCGATGCACGATGAGCATAAACAGCTACATATGTAGCTGATTTATGGCGGAAAAGGATACATGAGAGCACCTAATCGTAAATAATGCTTCAAAGTTTATCTTCAGTACGGTCTTGGTGTCGATCTGAACACCAAGGATTTTGTTTGGGGTCATCTTTATTGATGACCTTCATGCTCTTTTTGTATAATTGTGGCATCCAGGCAAACCTCACCGTAGGTCCGGGAGGAGACTTTCCACGTGTCTCAGGTAACTTACAGAATATTTTGATCTATTCTTTCTGATCAAAACGTTGCATTTAATGCATTTATTCCCCTCACTTTCTATTTCTCAGATGTGTTCCTGTATGCTTTCAGTCACGATGAGCTGCCTGCCCTGCTTTTCAGCGTGATTCTCCTGTTGTTGGTGGGACGATGTCAGGAGCATCGCTGGGGAACTGTCACATTTCTCGCCCTCTCTGCTCTGACGATCACCATATTGCCTTTTCTTTACACCCTGCTCCTCTTTATCGGTAGTGGTGAAGCAACCAGGATCTGTGGTCACTCAGCCATCCAGCTGACACTGTTTACAACTCAGTGTCGTCAGGTTACTCAGAGGAGGCTGCTGAGGTGTTTGCCAGTCTGGTTCCTTCCCTGGCTGCTTCTGCTTATGACTGTGCTGCTACTTCCTGGAACACCTGTTCTGCTGCATTTCTGCTCAATATGCATCGGATACAACTGTATCCTTTTTCTGTTTAATTATACATCTATTGTGGATAGTTATGTTTTTGAGACATAAAACATAGCTACAACCCGCCTAATCTAAAATATAATTACCATCAGGGCCTATAGAAAGCAAAGATTTGTTGCTGTGTTTAATCTGAAGCGAAAACTGGACTTTCATACAAACAACAGTTCTTCCTACAGTTAATTTCCATTAATATACCCTCCTCAGATAACGTGTCTTTCATCCGGATGTTACAGGAGCTTGAAGAGGCCATGCCTCTTTATTTAGTTCCTTACTGGGCATACATTCCCTCCTTCTCATGGCTCAGATTGCCCACTTACAATAACTCCCATAGGTAAGATTTATTTTGTTCTACATGCCAAGTTTCAATGAGTCTCCACACACGTATGGCACTTGCAGATTTAGTAGATCATTTGTCATAGGTCTTGTCTCGTCTGGTCAGTTCAAGGTCATTTTCCCAGGGGAGGCGTGTGGATCAGGCAGCAGCCGCTTCCATCAGGGACCCATCGGCTGCAAATCTCCACACCTCGGGAACAGCCCCCTCCTGGATAACGAGTGACTCTGCTGAAGTGTCTGAGACCCAGCTGTTGGAAGAACAGATGCTAAGGGCAGGGATTCTGGCCTCTTTAAGGGATGCTCCTGATCACGCTGATGCAAAAGTAGAAGTGCCCAAATCATCGGTTTCATCTCTGCGGTAAGTGATGCAACACTCAAACACCCAGTGCTGTAAAAAGTTCTCCACACTGGTCTCAATATGTTGCAAAATAGTTGTGCAGCAGCCACATCATCGGTACTTAAGTAAACTGAGAATTGTTGATGAATGTTAATATCAAAAGTACATGTGAATGTTTACCGAATGCAGTGTCACCTTTGTTCAGTTACAGTACCGTAGTCGTATTTCAATTTAATATTTAGGAGTAAATTTAGGCTTTTTACATTTAAAAAAAAAAAAAAAACGTTTTCCAAGAATTACTAAAGCAACCCAGCAAAAATTTGAAATTAAGGCATTATGAAGTCTGTATCTTGTTCTCAACCACAATATACAAGCAGAAGCACAGACGAACAACCATTGCATCACATTTATATCATCCTATTGAAAATGTGGTGGATCATTTTAAGTTTGATGTTTATTTTGAACGTGCCACATTACGTTAGATCTGTAATTTGGACCCTGCCTTTGCTCAGACTGCAGCAGCTCGAGAAGATGGGCTTCTCCACAGAGAAAGCTGTAGTTGCACTGGCGGCCTCAAAACAGCTAGATGGCGCCATTTCCCTGCTGGTGGAGGACAGCGTTGGAGAGCAAGCTGTGGTGGTGTCTAAAGGGAAGAGTTCTCTCTCATCACAGAGTTCCTAAACGAGCTCGATGTCCCAAACTGTATGTACAGATGAATAAATATTATTTTTATTATGCTTGGGTTTTGCTGAGCTCCAAGAAATATCCCCCTTTTGGGTTCCTTGTAAAACCTGCACAATAAATTAAAAAGGTGAGCTGCTCTTTTTTTTAAGTATGAGTGGAGCATATTTGCTTTTGGGATCAGAATGTATATTGGGTGTCATTTATTTATGTTGTAACAATATTTAATCAGAACTGATGCAAAATAAAACAGGCGGCATAAAAAATCAACACCATTTTATTACACCAATTATCTAAACTGGACTATCTCAACAGTAACATGTTTTCATAGAAAAAGAAATATAAAATGGATACACAAAGGCGTACAAGATAAGCTACAACGGATCATTTTAAATAGATTCACAATAAGATTGATATAATAGGGAAAAAAGTATTTTCATCAGGACAATTTAAGTGGCAAAACATGTTTAAGTTGCATTCACTCATATTTTTTTTAATTACCACAATGTTTAATTAGTTTACATATTACCAAGGAAAATGCAATATTTAATTGGACATTTATGTGTAAAACTATATTAAATCACTGTATCATTCTATATGTTAAAATCAGATAAAGCAACTGAAATTGAACTGATAAATATTGTGATCTTTTTAGTGCACTACATAACAAAACATGATAGAAGTGTAACAGAGTGAATAGTAGGAAGAGGTTTGCTTACATGTGTCCCGCAGACTGTACATGCACAATATATTTAAATAGTGGAATCTTTTCAAGTTGTAGGTAAGATTGAAAGCAACACAAAGTGAAACCCAGTTTAGTTCCTGACATCACTTTAAATTGATTATTCTATCAACAACCCTTATTATCCAGAACTGTTTGAGCACCACACAAAACTGTAATTTTCCTTTTTTAATACATTAACACCTTCACTCTTTAGTGTCTTCCACTCTTTAACCCAATACTGAAATAAAGGTGGAGCTGCAGATGTGTTTTGATAAGAATTTCTATACTTATAGAGATGAATGCCTGTGTGTTTGTGTGTGTTTCAGAAGGGGTGGGGGTCAGACTAGTACTCAGGTTCCCAATACAGTAAGCCCCCCCTGCAGTCAGTCAGTGTTTCCCTGAAGTGTTCCCTCCATTTTATCTCTGATGGCAAAGCCCAGAAAAGGCATCAAAGTCTACTGCCGGTGACACCTACAGGAGGGGAGGAATCAACCCAGCCTGTGATCCTCTGGGTAAGCAGAGTGTAGGGGGGGGCTACTTCCCTCGAACCTTGGTGTCGGAGGACAGAGGAGAAGAAAGTCGATATGGACGAGCACCTGCTCGCTTATCTCTGTAGAAACTAGGGGAGGCTGTGCCAAACGGTCCATCCCCAGACCCTAGATCAGGCTCTGTTGAAGAAAGACAGCAGTTGGAACCAAGCCGCGCTGTCCAACAGTGTGTGTGTGTGTGTGTGGTGTGTGTGTGTGTGTGCGTGTGTGTTGGGGGGAGAGGTTTCTGAAGTGGATTCTTGGTTTGACACCACTATGGATCACAAACTATCCAGAATATTCTGCACTTCTACAGTACAGCAGGCTTGTAAGGCTGCAATTTATTTTATTAATAGTTTAGGAACGACAATGTCCTCAGTTTTGAAATACTGATAAAACTCTAAAATGTTTTCCGATTTTAGCCACATATGTGAAATAAAACCAAGGCCATTTATCTTTTTTGTCCATCACGTTACTTTAAAATGTCTCATTTTTGCAGCATTTACAGTTGTAAATAGTAAATTATCATTAAAGGGTGATATTACATTTCACTAGGCTTCCTTTGCCAGGTACAATTATGACTTACTTGTGTCTCATTGTGCCAAAAATGACAAAAAAAAGGAACTCAAAACAAAGGAAACTTTTTTTTAAAAAGAAGCAAAAAAAAGGTAAATGATACACTGAAACACTATTTTTATATGACATCGATGAATTTATAGCAAAGTTCATCATTTTGTGGTTGCTTTATCTGAATTATTGCAGCCTTACAGTCCTGGCGCGACCCTTTCGATTCATTCAGATCCAAATCCCAACATTAAAGTCGCGTGGGAATGTTTTTGTGCTACCATCGGTGATGAAATAATGAGGGTGTGTTGAAGTTACAGCATCAAATGTAGATCAATTTCCGTTCCACGCTCCAAACCCTCTGTCTGCAGGACTGAGTTTGACAGGTTAATACCTTTGGATTTGGGTGTGATGTGTACTCATCCTTTAGTCTCACCCACTCAAAAAGCAGAACCACACTGGTTGAGCCAATCACGTGCATCAACATCTAATTAAAAACACTAATTGTGCTAAAACATCACAGGTTCTACAGCGTACATCAGTAAAGCGCGGCTACTCTTGAGTGATTAACGGTTCGCAGCAGTGCTAGAACAAAATATGCTTTTAAAAAAAACTCTCTGTAGGACTTGATCGAGTTTTTCTAGATTTCACCCGAAAGAAAGAGGAGTGAGTTCTGGCGGAGCTGTGGGTGAGGATGTCTCAGCGTTACCTGGCCAAATGATCGCCTCCAGCAGCGTCACCCTGCGAGCAAGAAGCTCAAGGTCTGCATGCAAGTCGTGGAACATCTGCAAACTAACGTCCTATCAGAGAGCGACAAGGGGACTGTGTGAGGGGGGGAGTGGGTAGGTGGGTGGAGACACCAGGCCGAGTCCCGGGGCTGCTCCTGACTGTTCCCACTCCCTGATCCAGCAGGGAGGTACAGTGGGAGTGTAAGCGCTCCCACCTTTGACCCCTGCCTAAAGCTGACCCTGCCTCAGGCCTCCTACTCACCATGAATACCGATCATAGTCTCAAGGATTAAAACCCTCTCGGCTAAGATCTTCAGCGCTTCTCTGATCTGATGTATTCCGTCCCCCTGTGAAGATAGATACAGCTGTCAAGGTAAAGGGAACAAGCTAAGGAAACTGTTCGCCAAGATGCAAGACATTTTGGTTTTTCTCTCGCCACAGGTCAGCCGTTAGCGGGGGTTAAGACAGCCCACAGGTCTGCCCAGCGCTCAGACACGTTCGCTCCCTGTGTTTCTCTGGGGGCCCTCACTCTCCAGGCCATGCTGCTTGGTGAAGTCAGCCCCTGCCATGCTGGACTGATCAACATCAGCATGCACGCCAGCATCACGGCGATGACATCACACAGCTGGAATACGCTGTGATGGTTTTCAACATGCCTTCTGCTGTCATTTCTCACAAATGTTAGCTTCACAGGAAGGGGCCCGCACAAAGACGATGCTGAGATCTAATGGCTTTCTGTCTTTTGTTAAAGTAGGATGCAGTGACGTCGATTCATACGTTCAATACAAGCAGAAGACACTGGGGAAAAAAAGGGATGTAAAGCAGAGGCCATGCAGTCAGAAACTTAAACTCAAGGGTGCAGCATTGGTGATTAATACATCCATTAGTCAGAATCGCTTTAGGTCAAAGGGAAAAAGGGCAAAATTTGACTCATATGAATCATTGTAGAGATTTTTTAAACTCCTGTGTAAATATTAGCATGATGCTAACAAATCAGTACCGGTTAAATGTTGCCGAGGAGCGGCCAGATCATTAACGTCACTCGCCCTTGTTTCCTTTTTAAAAGTGTGTTAGTTCATTATGTGGCACAGTGCTCAGACGGACGCATGCATGGTGGGATGAAAGAGCTGTATCCACTCACATCAAAGTATAACATCTCAAACCCAAACAGGAACCACCACTGACACAAATGGAGGGATTTGGCATATACATTTCAAATCTTTGCTTGTAGTTTAAAAACCGAAAAAAAACCCATGAATTTATGAGAACAAGTTTAAGTTTGCTTTAAAGTTGTGACTGTTTGAAATGTTGCCGTGGTGTTTTAATGGAAGCTTATATGTATATGCCAAATCGAGATGCTGAAAAGGTGACTATGAAAGGTAGCCATGGGAACAACAGCTGGCAGAGGGAGTCAGACAGCTTTGTGGTCAAGAGGACAGTGTCGTGACAGGGGTCAGCAGTCCAGAGCGCACCCCAAGGACCCACACAAAACACATGAACACCTGAAGGCTTCACACACAAAAATCAGACAAGTCAAATTTACACACACTTAAACACGGAAAACAATGTGATACAGACACGTTTCAACCAGGGAGGAAACTATGGACTCAAGGGGGAGAGATGCAGCTGAGCGCCACCGTGTGGCCAGTCACAGTCAAAAACACGGTGAATGTAAAAAGGTCACGGTAAGTTGAGATGGGGGGGTCACAGCTAGACTGGGTTTAAGTTACGGACTCACTGCATTTCAAAGTGAACGGGCGATGGCGGAAATAAAAGTATCTTACATTGAGATTGCTCTTGTAAAATGAGAAGGAGGTAAAAGAAAAATATGGGTTAGACAGACGGAGAGAAAAACATTTCACGATCAACAAAGCAATATTTAAAAACCCGCCGCGTACGGACCCAGCGGGAAACACCGCCATCGACTTTCTTACCGGCAAGCCCTTCTCTCCCGGCTCTCCCTTTGGACCCGCCGCCCCCTGAGGGAAAAGAAATCAGACTTTAACACCCCCACGAAAGTGGCACAGCGGTTTTCCTCCGTCCTCTCCGAGTATCAGTGTGGCGCTGCTGCGTAGCGTAGTTTACAGGAATCTAACCAGCTATGACATGTGTTGATGTTTCCTCCGTACACATAATCCTCAGAGTGGAGGTGGCTTACCGGCTCGCCTCTGCTGCCCCTCTCTCCTGGGTAACCTAAAGGACCCTGACAAGGCACAGGGATGTTTCAGAGTCTTTCCTGGATGTAGGACAAGTGTAGACAACCCTTATGATTTTTAGAAAGCGCTTACTCTCTCCCCACGGTCTCCCTTTGGCCCCACTGGGCCCTGCGTTCCAGGGGCTCCAGGTTTACCCTGAGTTCAAGAAAGACAAGTCAGTTACCCAAAGACCAGTTCAATGGCAACTATTTCACGAGCAGAAAGATTGGTTAGCGTACATTTTGTCCCGATGGACCAGGAGGTCCCATTGGACCTTTGGGGCCTGGAGGACCTGAATATAAGACATCAAAATCCATATTAGGTCCCACAACCTTCATCTGCTGCTGGATTTTAACTGTTTATCATCTGGCTTTGATCACATATTTAACAATATTCAGTATTATGTTAAAGTCTCAAATTATTAATACAAAAACACCAAAACAAAGAAACTGTAGACACATCCATGGGGCATGTTAAACTCTCACCAACGGGTCCCGGGGGGCCCTGAGGTCCAGGAATAGGCGCCCCCTGTGAGTCATGGAAAGTGTTGCTGAAGAATGGGTCTTTTCCACGACCTGGAATTTGAACATATGTGCATTTGTTAAATAGGAATTTTCAATTACCCGGACTTCGTCCACCTGCGTCTGTCATCTCCCTCTTCCTGGGGTGTGTGACCCGATCCCTTCATCTCCTCCAGGCCACATATTTGTGTCCTGTGTTATTTTGCTCCTCATGTTAGTGGCAAATGTTTAGGCCCATTCCTGTTAGCCTAAAATGTGACTTCTGTACATCACCAATTTTAAATGGAATTCAAAGGGTTCAACAGCGTTCAATGACTTTCACTAAGAGCAGCGCGGCAGTCTGGTGGTTACCACAGCTGCTCCTCTTAATTTTGTCTGTGCCGGTTTCCTCCAGGTCACTGCACTGTCCCACAGACCAAAAACGTGAACATGAGGTTGAGGTTGTTTTTAAATTGCTTATAGACGCACGCGAGTTCTGGGAGATCAGTGACGTTAGTGAGGGTTAAGGTGAGTTCACGAGACAAAAAGACGCTGTTTTTAGTGACTGTTCTGGTTGTTACGTTATTGATGTATTTTTGGACTGAAATAACCTCTAGAGGGCGTACTTTCCTCAAATAAAGCATCTGGCCGTAAAATAATATATAACAGAAGATAATACATAATGATGTAAATGTATGATGTAAACGATTAAAACAAACTTTAATAAATTGGAAAGAAGAGAATGTGGAGGGATATGATGAAGTCATTATACTAACAGGAAACAGGTCCAGTGTGAGACTGGTGAAGCCACACTTAGAAAGGATGGCATCCTCCAGAGGTGACATCCTAAACTCTTCCCTTTATTCTTTGTCTCTTAATTTCCTTTCTGTATTTGTCTGGATACTCTCCTGACTCGCTGGTGGTTCAGAAACTCTCTCGCGTTCTGCTGAAGGGAATTCCAGCCGAGTGTTGCAGACGTAAAAGCCAAACAAGCCAGTGTTTTTCAAAGGAAACTCAGCAAAGAAACCCCCCCTGCCCCCCTTCCCTTGCGCCCCCTGCTGTTACTTTGATATAAATGCGACGTGGCCCCAGCACACGTTGTCATGCCAACCTCAACATACCCGGGATTTCCTCCACTCCACGCGGGAGTGACCAAACCTGTCCGCTGCATCGTTTATAAAACCCGTCGCCCCGGAGAAGCCATGCTGACCAACATCTGTCAATCACCCCTGCGCACATAAACACACAGCTGTTGGGCGCCTGCCCACATCTGGAAGCTGTTGAGTGACAGACTCTCGTCTCAGCATGTGAAGTGTGTGTCAGTCTCAGACTATCGTCACGTTTTCTACACATTGATTCTACTTGGCTGGCTGACAAGAGAAGCAAGTAGCAAGTATAGAATTAGCAACATCCTGCTTGTTTCTCATTCTCTCTCTCTCCTTTTGTTTTCCATTAGTCCTAAAGTCTGCGAGGGATGCGGCAGGGGAGGACTCGTCTGTTCTAAAGCAGCTAAAAACACATTAACCTCAGATGATTTAAAGGCGCAAACTGCAAGATTTTGCCATAAACCCAATTCAAGCTTATTTTTTTTAAACGAGCAAATATCCTTAACGTTGTTTTTGTACGAGCGACAAATTGGTAAAGTATTAAGCTAAACGGAAACATGAAGGCTGAAATCTTCCAAGTTTCTTGTCAATACATTTACAGTATAAAACTAATCAAAACCACCTTTCACCGTCACATCTGCGGCTCCAAAGAAAATTCTTAATACACCAAGAAAAATCTCTTCACTCTGGTTTCGTAAAGGGCCGGCTGGCTTGTCTTTTCTGCTGCAGGCTTTGGGAGATCATTCTTTCTGTGCTTTAAGAACAAAAACAGGACTAAAATGATGTTACACGGTCACGGATTGATGGCCATCTTGGCCTGTGTGTGCATGTCAGTTCAAAGGAAACCGATTTCCTCCTCAGATTTAGACGACATGATTAATCTACATGCAGCCATGGTCTGCATGTTGGGAAGTTCTGTATTTAAAAAAAACCAACATATGCGAGGGATTCTAGATCCAGAAGGATCCTGTAGAGTGTACTGAATTTCCCAAATGATTGTTAATTATATACGTTGAGCCCTAAATCTAACAATATTTAAATGTCTAGTATATCATATATTCATTTTTTTAAACTTATGAGGTAACTGTGTGTACGGGTCTTCACGTTTTTTACCATGGTCTGGTTCAGGGATACGGGCACTGGCTGGTGCTGGGGGTCCGGGAGGCCCAGGGGGGCCGGGTAGACCACTCTCTCCAGGGATTCCCGGTGGGCCTCGGGGTCCTGAGGGAAAAGGAGGAGAAGCATCACTGGGACGATGGAGACAGCACGTCATAGCCTAAAAATGAAACGCTTCCCTCTGAAAATGACAACAATAACCGACTGTGGTCGATGTGATGAAAGGAGGATAAACGATGACAAATCCCAGAGAGGAGACGGATCAGCTAAAGTGTCGATTGATGCAGTGTGTGTCTGTGTGGGCGTGGGTGCTTGCATGTGTGTGTGTGCACGTGCCTTTGTGTACAGCCACCTCAGCAGCTGGAGGGAGGAGGAGGCGCATGTGTCTATGTAATTATCAGGAGGAGAGTGTTTAATGGTGTGGTAGTGGGAACTTACTCGGAGGCATGGGAAAACTCAAATAAACACCATCCACCTCTGCAAAGTGTTCCTGGCACCAGCTCACAGCAAATTACATGTTCCCTGCATGCTAACAGCTACGTTTTACACAGCCTGTAGCTGTCAGTCCTCCTCCTCCTCCTATGAATGTGGAAAAAAACACACTGCCACTCACCTGACCTCCCCCACAAACACAACCTCTTGCTCTCTGTCAGACCCAAACTCAGCACCTCTATGTCCCTGCAGTCCGGCGCCTGACCATGACAGTCCGCTGATTACGGCTCTGCGCTGGGATGTTATTGCACATCTGATTGGACGCCTCTGCGGCAAACGCTGCGGCCTGATTCACTACATGTGTCTCAAGCAGCCAGAGTCCAGGGGAGACATACGAGGGGAAAGGAATTTTCTTTATGTCTGCACGATAACGCTTCCCCTGAGGAAGCTGCTTTATAATGTGATGCAACTTTCAATGCAGCTTTGCTGTAACTTGTCATCTTCTCCATCCATTGTCTCGGTGAGGCGCTCACCTACATTTGGCCACTTTCCAAGGCTGTGTTGATCTTTCTCCGTGCAAAATGAGAATCAGCACAATAAGGAAACCTTACCTCGGGATGCAAGGCAGGTTTTGAGTTCTTATGAAGTAGTGGGGATAGAAAAACAAAAACACCGCAGGCATATGGAAATCATAAGGCCATGGGATTTGTGTATATATAGCTCGTGTTCATGAGAGAGTGAAGTCACACGGTGCTTCGCAGAAGGTGGGTTTGCTGTTTAACTTTTGCTCTGAATATCATCTTGAGGAAGCAGCAGGCACGGAGCAGGGGTCACATGTTATGGAGCCACTCCCTCCGTGATCCAGTGCAGAGCGCGGTGAGAAGAGCGGAGCCAGAGCAGACGCTTAAAACGCCAGATACTTCACGTTACAGCTGCACGGGGCTTTTTTTCTGCAAATGGGTCATTTATTTTTTCCCTCATAACCAAAGGGATCTGGACAGATTCATGATTCAGTGTCTGATCGAGTAGAGCCCCATGAAAATGAACAGAAAGTGAACAGCCTCTGAAAGTGAACAGCTGAGGCGTGTGAGTTAACAGGCAAATGTATAAAACGTTTCTAGCAAGTCTCCGGGAAGTTTCTTGGGCTGACCAGTACCAGTGAAGGGTTTGTGGGGGTTGTGGATGGTTTAAGGAAAGCCAAACACTGGACAGACTGGGAAGGGGGGGTCATTATTCAAGCATCCGTCTGTGGGAGGACACTGGTCAGACTGGTTAGTTATGGAAGAGCCAATAAACTGGCGTCGCATCATCCAACTACAGCAGAACTATCAGGACATGTTTTGTTTAGGTTGTCTACGATGGTGCATTTTTCTTATCCTATTCTTACCTGCAGGTCCTGTGGGTCCCCTTGACCCTGGAGCACCAGATGGTCCCCTTGTTCCAGCGTCACCCCGAGGCCCTGTAGGACCTGGCAGTCCACGAGATCCTGGGTACCCTGTGAGGAGGAAACAGGTTAATCCCTAACTTCTCTGTCCTAGTTTTAGACAGACTTATTTCTCAGACAATGTTTTGGCTTCGCCAGCAGCAAATAAAGCCGAGCTGCACCACTGAACACATTGTGACATATGGCGTGGCGGTGTGCTCAAGGGCAGCAGAGGGTCATTAACTCCACCCAAAAGATCACTGTTTGCCCTCTGCCCTCCATGGAGGACATCCTGCTGTCTCAGAGCTCGGTCCTTGCTCTAACATCTGTTCGCCCCGCTGACCTCCAGTTCATCACCTTTAAACGCTTCTATTCTAAATAACAACAGTTTGTTTCATTTACCGTCTTGGCCAGGAAGTCCATCTCTCCCCTTCTCACCTTGAGGACCTGTGGTGACAACAGAAAGACACTGAGAGGTAAAACTTTTCAGAAATATCTGTGTTCAGTACAAAAACAAGCCAGACATTTAGTGCTTTGGTTGCGTTTACATCATTTTCCCCATTCAGTTTTAAGAAAACTATTGTTGTTTTCACTTGCAAAATACCAGAATCCATCCCTGCATATATAGGTGTGCACGGTTAAACTGAGCAATATTTTCAATATATGTCTCACCGCCCGTCGTCTCTTTCTCATATATTTTAGAAGGCCATGTTATTCTTCTGGCTTTTAAGACTGAGCTGTGACGAGGGAAAGATTTCTGACCACAAACACCGCCTATTTTAACAGGGATTGTGATAATCCCAGTGAAAGTACGCAGCAGGGGTGAACCCTTGGCTACACTGTTGTGTTTGACTCCAGGACGGGACAGAACTTTCAAGTGAGCCATGCAGACGAAATGCTTGTGCTAAAGGAAATGAGCGCACGGTGAAGGTAACAGTATACGAGACAGAGGTGGGTGGAGACGGCGCGGAAGAAGTTTCAGCTGGGTGAGTGAGGTCTAACACATACCCGCTGCTTAATTTAAAGCTTATTCCCTTATTAAAGTGGAGGCTATACCTGGAGGACCCTGCTCACCAGGAGCGCCCTGTGCGGGCGCAGCTCCCATCAGTAAGGAAGCTTCCGGGAGAGTTCCTCCTTTGCCCTGGAGGTGGCGATGTGACTCAGAGGCGGGAGCAGCGAGGGACTGGACCTGGCACGGACAGACAGAAAGCAAGTGTGAGAAAACACAAGATAAATTTACTTTGAGATCTGGCCCGAGTGGCTGCGTGAGTGAAGTCTGTACTTTTGCCTCCAGTGAGTTCAGCCTGTCACTCAGATCTGTGATTCGGCTACAGTTCAGACAATCTGCAAGAAAAAAAGGGGAGAAAAGGAGAGTCAGTGGACACTTGCGTGATCATGCATACCTCTGTGCTTTTGATGCAAAGCCAGAAAGAGAAACATGGTCACTGTTCGTACTGGACGGGGGATCTCCAGCGCGGGCAGACGGGCGGCGCAGAATGGACGGTTTCCTCACCGCCTCCTGAGCCACAAGCTGGTTTCCTGCATCTGCAGCACAACAGAAACGACTGCAATGATTCCGCCTTTTATGCCCTCCGGGTTTATGCTGCCACCAAGCTCATTGAATCAGAATGAACAGCATTTTTAAAAAAGCATTTCATTCTCTGTCCACGTGCAATAAGCCCAGATTCCTGCAGTAAAGGCGCTGCCAAGGAGGGAAATGTCACACTCAAATCACAACATGAACGAAAAGACAAGGACAAGCCTTCAGTTTGGTGATTGTTGGTGAGTGCGGACTTTAGTTCTCACACTGTCAAACCTAGTGAGTGATAAGGGACGCTCCAGACAATCCCAGCGTTTGTCAGGTCACGCGGTTTCTTTGCGGAGTGTAGAATCACAAAGCTTGGAAAAAAGAGGCCTCGTAAAGTCAGACAATAGCGTTTATCCGCGGGCGGAACGGGTCGTTTCAGCTCACATTCTGTCCCGACTACATTTTATGAAGTGTGGGAGTTTTGAATGGGCAGACTTTAGTCTGAATGCTGCTCTCATTTGTCTGGCCTGGTCGGCCTCTGTTCAGCCCAGGTGCTCCTCTTAAAAAAAACAGTGACATGCAGCCACACTCAACACCACGTTCCTCCCTTAGAGGAAGCCACAGAATCGCACCTGCAGCTCTACAGCATCCTTCACACCAGTACTGAACAGCACATGTCAGGATCCATCAGAACCCGGAGAGCAAAACCAAGAGGTTCTCGTCTTAAAGGAACATAAACACTCGGGAACTTAAGACGGGAAAGCATAACATTGTTCGCGACGACCCTAAGGAAGAGCGGAAAGGCCACAGAACACACGATTTAGGGTAAATTGAGAGCGCCGCCATAATCCCTGCACCACAAAGCTCGCTGCTCATTACTCCACTGTCATGAGTTCTGGGCTTTTCTCCCAGGATTATGAGTGTAGACTGATTTGAAACATATAGGACCTGAAAATGAAATGTTATGGCATGTGCTGGAGGCTGCAGAAAGCAATCCCACAATTCCATATTAATAGAAACATCTCGCCGACACCAGGAGGAGGCATGGTGTGGTCTGCTCCTGAACCACAGGAGAAGTGTGTGTGTCGCTGTACACGCAGGAGATATTTTTTCTGGAGCTCAGCTCATGTACGTGGCTGCATTTGCTTACAAAAAGGGGCTCTGGACTGGACACCGAGCCGTCAAACCCTAACCACAACTCCCCTCCCTCTGGAGGGATGATCTTAGTAGCACCAGGATCTCCTCACCCACACGCCTCATGCAGGACTTCGGTGGCTCAGATGTGATCCGTCTCTCGCCTGGCCAACAATAACATCATCGTGGTTAATGAACGTGGGGATGTGGCTCACGGGATAATTGCCCCGCTGGGGGGAACGTGAAGGGAACATGTGAATGTGTTTGACCTGCTGCCCCCATTTTGCACTGGGCCACAATCAGCGGCTGAGTCAAAGGTCTTCGTTAGAGTGAGACCCCCCAGAGAGGCCATCCGGACATCAACTGTCTGTTATTCCAACACACACACACACACACACACACACACACACACACACACACGGTTTACAAATACGTATACAAATGTGTTGAATGAGTTCTTGAGTTATGGGCAGAGAATGAAATGAACCTGCCAGTAAAGGTGTCAGGACATGGAGCTTTATTCAAAAAACTAATCAGATTTTGTCAAACAACCACTTTCAGACAGAATTGATCTAAATTAAAGTTTGTCCTGGAGCTCTGCCAAGAGAAGCTTTGCAGCTTTGGCAGGATTTCAGTGCCTGCAGCTGAGGGCTAAGGTTAGACAGACCGGTCAAGATGTTTGCCAGAATCTGAAAGATTGGGCCTGCAAAGCCACACACTCAGAACCCCCGGGCCTCAGAAAACCTGACAGGACTTTTTCCTCCACTCCTTTGTTTGAAGGTAACGCGAACACGAGCCTGTCAAATTAAAGGACGACGTTACAACATCGGGGAGATGAAATAATGGACATTTGTCTGGGTGGGTTTCATTGGGAATCTCGTCAAAATTAGAGTTCCAGAACCAGCCAGGACAAACTGCAGCCCAAATCGAGTTATGATTAATGACTCAGCCTAATCTGGACTTTCATGCTAATGTTGGATTGGTGTTATGGGGAAAACGCACTTGTTGACAGACCCGGGATCTTTTTTTGTTGACAGATTTGGGATTTACGAAGAGGATAAAATGTCAAATTAAATAGCGCGGTAACAGACACTGTGTCAACATCAGGTACGTCCAAGCCAAGACTTCACTGAGCTGAAAAAGAGTTTATTTAATTCCGATCCATAATATCACTTTCTGTTTTTACAGCTATATTCCAGCCCTGTTATTGTTGGACTTATAAACCACTACTTAGAGCTTTACCAGTGTGACCAGAATGAGCAGCATGGCACAGGATTGCAGCTGCAGCTCAAACTCCACAAATTCATTTGGGCTTCACTGAGCGTCAGGCCGTCAACCCCTCAACCCTTTGTTCTGTGTTCTGCACCTCGCAGACGGCCTAACCTGGAGAGGTCTGCGAATGTGGGAGTCAGTCTGTCAGCGGGGGAGTAAATGATGACATGTTGGAAGGCCGACGTGTGGGACAACAAAGACACGGCTCGCCTGCCTTCCCTCGCCCCGGCCGCGTTATCTCACAGCGTGGAGCTTCTCTGACGAGGAGCAGCCGGGGTGAACACAAACATCAAAACATACACGCAGATGTGAGCGGCGGCGCGCAGACGGTGCAGCCTGCCTGGTCCTGATCCATCTCTGTCTGCTCAATTAGCTGAGCTCAGCGCCGCAGCGTAATTAGTGAGCGGGCGCTGACAGGCAACCAGGGCAGGCATTTGTCTCTGTCTGAGCGTTGCAGACGGAAAAAGAACAAATGATCTCGACCTCTGAGCGTATGTTCGCTGACTGAATGCTTTCTTTGTCTAGTTTTGAATGTTTGAGAGATAAATTCTTCAGGAGAGATCCTTCCTATTTTCCTCTGTATGCACGTTTTTAATGCCCAGACGCGGATGGTTGCTCAGATCAACTACAGGCTCAGATTAGGCATATTTGCATGAAATCTAATGTATGTAAAAAGGCCTTTTGTCTGAAGCTTAGCCGCGCATTTTTCTGAGCAGCAGAACAGATCAAACGTGGTGGCGTTGAATCAGACGGTGGGGGTGGAAATGGGCAGCAAAGCGGCTTGCAGTAGGCAGAAGGTAGCTGAGAACTGGCGCCCCGTGTTGGAACTGCCAGCTGGATCCACAGAAAAAGAATTAGCTGAGCCATCAGCTGACGCGGGCTATCTGTGAGATCAGCTGATGCGGCGGGGGCTGAGAGCCGAGCAGAGCCAATTTGATGGCCTGCCTAAGCTCAATTTGTTGTCTATCTGAATGAGAATTACCGCACTGTGGTGGCACGCGGAGGTCTTTCCAGAGTAGGAGAGAAGTCTGTCAAAGGTATAAAGATCAACGAATAACTTCACCTCCCACACAGCCGACAGTGGAGCGAAAACCTGCATTTGAGACCCAGTGTTCGCATTCCCAGGGTCTCAGGTCTCTTTTATTGGGTGACTGGCTTTAACACACTTCATCATCCCCCCCACATCTCCCCGTTTCAGGGTGGGTCGGCTCACACACCAGCCGCGCTCAGCTGCGGACGCAGGTGAGAAGGGAAATGTGGCTTCCCTTTTCACAGCTAATCACATCATTGATCCCAGAGAGAGGGGCGAGCTGAACGAGGCCAACTCCTCCCCTCGCCTCCACGAGGAGGCAGCTGAGCGACATCTGCTCGGCTTCGTAAGTACAGGTGAGACGTTGCAGAGACCTGCTGCAAATGAAACCCCGATCCAGCCTCGGGGGGCCCTGAGGCCAGAGCAGGAGGGGGTCAGAGGGGGGTCTCACCTCATACAAACACCCATCACACCTCATCAGGCAGTACAGACACTTGAGCCATGTAAACAACGGCCACGCCACCTGAGCCTCGCCCTCCCCACAGCCAGACCTCCTTCAGTCACAACAGGAGGGAGTTCACCTCACTACAACAATATGTTTGATTTACATGGATGAATATATAATTGGCAAATACTTCATGGTACAGTGTTTTTCCTAAAACCTAAACCCAGACACACACACCTGTATTAATTCCTGGTTCTGACTCTCACATCGGTCCTTTCAATCCAGATGTGCTCTCAAACACACGGTCTCTAATTTCTCACAGGAAGGGGGAGGGTCTCCCGCCCCTGTCCCACCTAATGGTCCCAGACGGAGGCATCCTTCCCCACACCTTCCCTCTCACTCTCTCCGCATGTCTTTCTCACTCTCTTCATTTTCCAGCACGTGATGGGGTCCGCATCTGCGTTTGCCCCCTCCCCTCCACAGCGGGCGGCGTGTGATTACAGGGCGGCGCGGAGCTGAATGGCCTGACTGGTGGGCTGACTGTGGTCTGCTGACACAGGTGTTTGTGTGGCCAAAAGACATGCGCTCCCATTGGCAAACGGGGGCCAGGAGACAAGCCTGACTGGGCACCGACAGCTGTGGGGTGGTCCCCTCAGCACAGGATGCAGCGCTCACCTTCCATGACCTCCTGTCAACCTCTTCCCATCGCACTTCCTACATGTCCAGAGGTTTTTACTGCTTTACTGCTTTACACACAATTGTCTACACACGGATTTGTTCCGGACTGCCGAGAACACCTTTAGGGCACCCACAGATACAAATTACAGGGGAATTGCCTTTTGTTCCGTAATCGCTGCTGCCTCTCTGATGAGTGAGCAGAGCTGAGCTGCCTCCACTGTTTGTTAACCACTTGTTTTGTGTGTGAAGCTGTGGTGGCTTTTATTCCTGTTATAAAGCGGCCGGCAGAGGGAACACGCAGCCACTCTAAATGTGTCTGAATTTCCCCAGTTGAGGCAGTTTGTCTTCAAAGCCACAAAACTGGAGGACAATCTGGTGTTTGTAGGAATTTGAGAGCTATAAAAAAAAACCATGACAAAGAATTAAATCAATCTTTAAAGGCTTGAAATGGCTTCTGTCAAAAGAAAAACAAACAAAATGCCAAATTTGAGCATCTTTCTCTGCGGAATCAGCAAAAACTATTCTGCGGTTGTGTGTAAAGTGGGTTTTGAGGTAGTGTGTGGTCGGGACGATGCAATTGCACTTGCCAGCCGTTAAATATTTCCTGCACTTGCAAGCTGCAGATGTCTAATAAAAGCCTGTGGCAGAGGTTGACGTCTCAGCTTCACTTTTATTAAGGGAGACACAATAACACAGAAGCCTGGTAAAGCCCTGCTCCTCCCTCCTGAACGTGCCTGACACGAATGAAAGCTGCTTTGTAAATGTTTCCCTGGCATCTCTCCTAGGCAGTGACCTTGGTTTGCTTGTTGTCTGAAGATGTGTGGCTTTTTCGACCCTTCTTGTTGCCTCCAGAGTTGCAGGCTGGGACGTAAAGGGAGGGCAGGGAGGAGTTTGTCTTGTCTGAAGCCTGTATAAAATACTGCCTTAACATTATAGCAACTCCTGAAGTTGAAGCAGAATCCCACACAGCTAAAACAACCAGTCCATTACACACCTTCCTGTTTGGCTGAGACAACCCAAAAATAGCAAGACGTTTTTTTTAGATTCCGTTTCGAGCCGTTCAAGTGTGCAGTTCTCATTCTGACGGTGGGTCTGTTTAATTTTTACAGCAGATGCTGCCAAACTGTTTTTAAAAAAAACCCATTAACAGTAAACCTCTCTTGATGTGGCACAACAATGAAAATTATGGGGGGGAAAATAGAAACTGTAATAGCAAACTATAGTTTACACTTTGCTTCTAAAAGAATACGACTCTGACCTTGTTTGTGACCACAGGGAGGCTGAAAACTGCTCCACAAACCACACACACCAGTGAGTTGACACACACTCCCGCTGTTTAGCCCTGACTGAGGGAGGAACGTCCAACACACGTCTCCGAAGCTTCAGCGCTCACACTCGTCAACATGCAAGTCCAGCGATATTATGAGAATTAAGGCATTTATTCACCGACACTTTCCCTCGAGTGTCCAACAGCCAAAACAATCCTGCTCCATCTGACAAGCCGGCAGCCAGAGTCATGACAACCAAACACTGAAATGAGAACAACAAAAGACGGTGACTGCGGCCGCCCGTCCAGAGCCAGACTGCAGCCATTTAATCCCCTTTAGGAAGATATTCCAGACCATAAACCTGTCTGGTTCTGCAGCGCTACAGCATAAATGACCCCAGAGCAGCAGCGGCTGTAGTAACAGGCCAGTCAGACCCTTCTTAACAACCTCTCCGTTCACCTCCTCTCCTTCAGCGCTGTCCGTTTCATCCACCATAACAAATCATTTCATTTTTTCCCCGCAGCGTCCTTTGGGACGTCTCACAGGACTAAATAATCTCCATTTTGCCCTCATATGTTTGGATCGTCTTACTGGAGAGCCAGAGGGGGAAACATGTTGGGAGGGACATACGGTTATAAATGATGCAGAAAAGTCAGCGGAAACATGCAACGACTCTGCTGACGTTTTCCTCCTCGCCATCATGTGTGCACGTGTCAAGTTAAAGAAGTTTATTTTCATTTGTAACTGCTGTCCTGTGTGAAATGATGGAATCTGAAACGGCCTCACGATCCCAGTGGGGTTATATGAAATCACTTATTATTATCCTTTAATATTAAAGAAAACAGAAAACAAATCAAAGTTCAAATGTCCAGAGTGGGAGATTAAATATAATATAAAGACAGACGTGCTTTTAAGTGCAGAGAACAACTTCATCATGTCAACATCTATCTACAGGAACAAATCTGTTGAAGGTTTAGTTCTTTATTTTGTGATTTTGGAGGAGCAACTGTAGGTTTTGGTACGTTACAACCAAGTTTGAAACCTCCTTTTTAAGATGTTGTAAATTTTTGACACAACACTTGTAAATTCAAAGGAAAATTGAGGCAAAAACGTAATTTACAGCCATCCCTCCTCAAAGTCCAAATACTGAAGATGACCTTGTGATTCCAGACCAAAACAAGTATTTATTTGTTGCTGGGTGTAACTGAAACACCATCATTTTTTCCTCTTAAATTTGTATTATTATTCAAAAACAAAGGATTAAATGTTTTCTAATAAATTTGTGAGGTTTTATTCTTGGGAAATTTGTGACATTAATCTTGACTAATCCCAGTGTTTAAAATACACCACACCCGGAGTGAGGAGGGAGTCGTAAACTGAATTAAATTAGTAAAAATATGAAATCAGTGAGTGAGAACAAGAACAAAAAAACACAACAGAGCTCACCTCCTACTTTAAACTGACGTTACTTCCACCATCCACTTGAGGCTGGAGTTGATGATCTATAGTACAGTAAGTAAAAACCCACATTTGTTGACCGAGACTGAGCTCGCAGAACGGAGGGGTCACCATAAATAAAGAGGAGCTAAAAACTGAGCACAAGTCCATATTTAATGCTCCGTCACCACAGTATATTCACATATGGTGGAAGCGTCAACCTGATGGCAGAAGGCCAGGGTCAACATCTCCCCCCCCAGACGTGCGCCGCAGGATGGATGAGTCTGCTTCAACACACGTGCATTCGCAGCGAACATCGCTCTGGGTTTGCGTGCACCTGTTAAAACACGACGGCGCACGAACGCGATACCGGTCCCACCGCCACACATCATTCACCTGACGGCGCTGGATCCCAGTGCACTGGCAGACGCCGTCTCCCCTGACGACGCTCATCGCAGCGCTGCAGAACAAGATCAGGAACAGGCGCCGCTTGAGATTCCAGCTCAGGGTTTTGTCCTTCGGGGATTGTCAGAGAATATATCTAGAAAAAAAAGAATCACTCTGCTGCCGATTCCTGCGTTCCAGATGTTTATGTTTCATGGTCCAGACTGACAAATGAGCAAACAGCTATTTCATTAAACTGGGATTAATCGCAGATGCAGGTTTGAGTTTCGGTTGCTAATTAAATGCATTTGACTGAGCTGGGTCTCAATAATCTCATAACAGCCATATTTTAACATACTTTGCCGTAACTAACAAGGCATGTAATGTTTATTTACATGTGCTTTGGGACATTTTGGTCATTATGTGCGTTTCGATTCGCACACAATGGAAATAACAATGAGCTTCAGGTTCGCAGAGAAATTCCATCTTAATATACAAAGATTTTAAACACAGTTTTTCCTGGATGACTTTGCAGGTTGGGTTCTATTTTACTGGCTCTCTCTGACACAGATGGAAATGAGGCAAAATATAGAGTAAATAAAAGCCACAAGGAGAGGAGCTGCCCACCTTCAGGCCGCACTGATCTCGAGTGACAAACGCTGCTGAGTGGCATTCAAACCCGACATAACTGGGCTCCCTGGACATGCTAGCAAAACCCCCTTGAAGTGAAAGATGAATTGGCTTAACCTGCCGTATGTGGGCCTCCTGTATCGCATGTGCACTGCAAGCCCCCGTGTATCTGCTCACATGGAGTGGGTGGAGTAAATGGCTGTGTGAAGCTGAGCTCCTCTCAGTCTAATCCCCAGGTGAATGGTCTGCTGTGTGCCAGGCATTCCTCTGTGTCTTTCTAAGGCTTTTTGTGGATTAGAGCCCACTTACTTCCAGGGGCCGCGGGGTGGGATCAGAACTGATTGAGTGTTTTTTTTTAAGGGGGCGATAACGTGCGGAACGGTGAGCCTCTCCTCAGGTGGAGTGACATAGAGAACAGGACACTCCAGCGGAGAGGTGGTATGGAGGCACACACTTGGACTTCATTACCCAGCTCTTTACCCAAACCTCAACCATTCCAACTAACCTTTCCCTTATCCTAACCTGAACCCAATTGTAACCTCAACCTTAAACCATGTTGAAACCCTCAAACAGCCCTTTGATATTGTGAGGACCAGCCGAAATGTCCTAATTTCCCATTAATGTCCTCACTTTTTTAGTGAAATGTGGCATGGGTCAAATCTGATGTGATTCATTAGCACACACCAGTTCCTTGCTGGATCATGACAGGACTGAAGAAATGATAGATTTAGCAGGGTTTTACTCGAACCACCACCGAAACTGTGGACATAAAATAAAGAGAATCCTTGTGGGTAAAAGTGAAGCCCGATCTGGACCTCTCGGGCTTTTCTAAAGGCTTAAAAGTGGCAAAACTGACATCCAGCAAGAAAGACGAGACAAACCAAACAGACGCATCAACCTCAGAACGCATCCATTCATCTGACCTCTGCAGAGAAAACAGCAGCTTTTTCTGTAATCCATGAAAAACAACAAACAAGAAGAGGAAGTCTTTGGAATGACCAAACCAGCACAGAGCAACACCAGTACACAGAGACGTCGGGCAGCTCACAGACGGCCTATTGCCGAAGCCTAAACAGCAGGATTATTACAGCGACTCTCTGCGTACACTGAAAATAAAGTCATTTTCTCCACAGATATACCGGCAGCGAGTGAGGAAAGACACAGCACAGTCAGCTGTCCAGGCACTAATTACAGGAATGTCAAAGGCTAATCCACGCAGAGCCAGTTTATCTGCAGCATCGCAATCCTGGCGACAAACACTCCCTCACATGTTTTGGAATCATCGCAGGGAACAAACAAAGCGACCTTGACAAGATTTCAGCGCCTCGCAGATAAGCGTAATCACGACAGGCGTGGACTGGCAAACAAATCGCCGGTGATTGTGCGCGCGGTGCTCAGATGTCGACTCCAGGCTCCAAACTTTCTTATCTGACGTGGGGCTATTAGTCACGATGGCTCTCCGTTTACTTCTGGAGGGATCTTTAACCCACTGAGCACCAAAGTCGGTTCAGTGGTAGTTAAACATCCCGGCCCTTCTCGCGTCTGCTCCCTTTTACGAGGGGAAGTAAAATGAGCCACTGAGCTCAGCAAAGGTGTGTTTGTGTTTTGCATGATGGGAGCCAAGTATGCGAACGTGTTCCTACAAACTGATGATAAGGGGATAAGGGAGATCAGAGCACTGCAGGTGACAAGAGCAGATACCCACGAGTGATAACACACACACACACACACACACACACACACACACACACACACACACACACACACACACACATACAAATATCTATATGACCACATATGTTGATGGGGTTTTTAGTGGGTGACACCACTGGTGCTATCAACAAGACAGAGAGGATGGAGGACGTCCCTCACACACACACAAAGTTTTGTCTGTGTGCGAGTGTGTGGAGAGAGGGACATAGAGAGACAGAGAGAGAGGAAATAGAGGTTTTTTTCTAAAGTCATGTATTTATTAGCAACAGGATCAGAGTTTTGCAATGATCATCTTATGGCTCAGGCCCACCTGTGTGTGTGTGTGTGTGTGTGTGTGTGTGTGTGTGTGTGTGTGTGTGTGTGTGTGGGTGGGTGGGGGGGGGCTACTGACTAATTCACATGAGGAAAGCGCTCCGTGATGCTTCCTTTCAGTTCAAGCTCTGCTTTGTATCTCCTCTTCAGGCATGGATGCTGCTACCTGGTAGAGGGCTTTAAGGGTCAAAGGGACAAAACGTTTACAAGTTCCCAGCAGCTCGGTTTCCTGTTGCAGCTCATTCAGAGAGAAACCCGGTGAAATGAAATAAAACAGGACTAAAGGTGCTTTCATTCATGTTGTTTCCGCCCTCTTCGATCAGGGAAACCTCCCTGTCTTTGCAGCAGAATGAGGGTCTTATCATTGAAAAGAACTTTGGGACAACATGCCCACACACATTAAAGTGGGGATCAAAGCAAATGTGCAGACAGAGGAGGGGGAGTGGAAACCGATAACAGGATCAGAGGAGCGAGGAAACGCCCCAAACTCAAAAAGGCCACAACGCTGCAGCTGAATGTAGCAACTATCCAAATGACACATGGAGTGTGTAGATCCATCGACCACCGTCTTCAATTAGCCAATAAACAACTGATGTCATCGTCGTTTCAGGTCAACGCGGGGCCACCACCCAGCGGGGGCTCTGGCGGGGGCTGCCGAGGTGGAGGCTGTTCTTATCTCGGCAACACATTACAACGGTTCTCCTTCAGACTCCTCCCGGCTGGCATGCACAAAGTTTTTCATCAAGACACTTGCCAGCACTCCCTCGCACCACCACGGTGTGAGAAAATGCTGCTGGAGGAAAAGGAGGAAAAAAATCAACTCCAAAGTGGACATCAACGTGTACGGTGCACAGCAGTGAGCAATTATGACTCATTTAGAAAGAGCCACAGCCCCGTGGGGCTCTGGCAGCGCCACGGTTTATCACGTCACATTTTCACAATGCTCGCGAGTCCGACTGACAAACTTTACCATCGTCACGAAAAAGGCCAACATTGCATCATTGCCTTTGTTTAATTAAGCACAGGAACCACAGGAATATGTTTGCAATCAGAGGTACTTCAGAAGATATGATGACTCCAAACAAGGATGCACACAGAAGAAGATTTAAAAGGCCTTTCAGATGGCATAAAAATAAATATATTACAGCTACTCTGGGATTTGGACAAGGATGATATAGTTCAGCCACCTTTCACATGAATTTAGCTATAACTTATGTGAACTCGTCCTCTTTGGATTTTGGATCTAACGACAAGCCACAAATCATGAATGATGGTGTGTTACAGCACAAAAAGAGAAGCAATTTAGAGGTGGGTGGTGATATTTAGACAGTTAATGTGGTGAAGAAAAAGTTTCTTTATCAAATTCCAGAAGGAGAGTCTTGAGGGACAAAGTCACACTTTGAAACTTATGGTCTATTGGGCCTTTGGGGCCTTTGAAGTGTAAATCACAGACAAGAGAGACTTGTAACTAGCCCCTCCACACCCCACACACACACACACACACACACGCGCGTGCACACCGCAATCATGCACAAAGTTGCTATTGTGTAATTAATCAGAGTGGTCTTGCTCTTCGCACTCATGGGCTTCCAGTTCCAGAGATTAACACTCGTCTGTCAGAGAGCAGAGACACACATACGGACATGAAACATCTGGCTGTGTGTGTGTGTGTGTGTGTGTGTGTGTGTGTGTGTGTGTTCCTATTATTGGTTGCTGTTATCTGGCAGCATGACTCTGCAGCAGACCCGGGGGTCTTGGCTGAGGTGGACCTGATATTTCCAAACATTTTGTGCTGCAGTAAACATGGATGAATGTTCCTCGCTGTCGACCTCAGAGCGCTGATGTATATCAAACTCTAGCAGCCGTTACCCCCCCCCCCCCCCCACACACCCACACACACACACACCACACACACACACACACACACACACTGTAATCCACTGACGTGCTGCATTAAGACACAGTTTGTGACCTGAAATCACAATGTCTGGTTGAAGAAAAGTGAAATTAACAGGTCAGTGGCAGAAAAATCTATTCCGACCACAGACGTGGGAGCGATCCGACAGTTCCAGCAGATACCAAAGATGACTGATTCGGGGATGTTGAAGCATTCAGTGATGTCATATTTGCTCTGCTCTCAACTCCCAACTCCCCAGAAGATCTTCAACAGTTGTGAAAATGTCTGACACAGACGCTTCGTTATGGCCTTTAAGCGTCTGTTTATATGGTGACAGATGCGCAGCACCTACACCAGAACGCCGCGATAGTGTTTACATCTTTATAAAAGCTTCAGAATTAGACGTAAGGTCAGTGAGCAGCGAGATGGCTAAACTAAAAGACGCAGCACAAATGGGAACTGAAACGAATTTATAGCGCTGCGCTCCCATCTCAGCACTTGAGAGGGAGAGAGGCGAGAAGTGTTGAGACTTTTCATAACTCGCACATGAGATCAAACCGTGGAGGTCTTAGAGCTTATTTCATTGTGACAGAGTTCCCCGATGATTACTGTGTGAGTCATGCAGATGAAACTGCTGCGTCTCCCAAAGCTTTGTGACCTTAGGCCCTTTTCCCCGTTTACACGAGTCACACAGGACAGGGAAACGTTTGCAGAATCTTCTCAGCGGAAGGGCTGAGACACGTTTTACAGTAACAAAGACACATCTGTCCTGTGTCGAGGAGCAGACGCGTACGCCGATGAAAGCCCCTTTATACCCGCAGGTGCCACAGTTCTGAGGACCGGCGGAGGGAGACCGGCGGGAGGCAGCGGGGCTGTGGTGAGGCAGGTGGCTTTAACGCTGCAGGCTGATCGCTGTGCACGCAGAGCACAATCAGGCTCGGACTCGTCTCAGTTTTCATGCTTTCTTGGACCGGCTGTGTCCAGCTCTGCTCCAGGTACATTGCAGGGGTTGAAAGCAGCGTTCGTACCTGCGGCTCTGTTAATAACAGCCACAAAACAGTTGTTTTACATCTTCCTATACAGCCCGGACTATAAGAGGGCCGCTGACACATTTGGAGAAAGTGACGGCACAGACAAACATAAACTTTCCATCAAAACACCGAGCTTAAGGAACCTCTCTGGGGGCTTTTCTTATTTTGGAAAATGGAAGAGAATTTATTTAGCCCATGGCAGGAACCGGGTTTTCTGAAACGGCTCCTTATTCTGTGGCCAACGAGCAAATTCTCCGCCAATCAACTGTACCACATTATACCATTGCCTTTCAACGGCTCTAACTCAGCTTTCCCTCGAACAGCATTAGCGGGAGAAGAGAGCGGAGTCGGGAGTGCTGTCGATAGCCATCTGCAGCCGCCGGAACGCCTCCCAGACTGAGCAGACCGACGGCTGCTGACAGAAGCAGCCGCACTTGACAAAAAAAAAAAAAAAACTAAAATGCTGGAGCTAATTCAGCTGCACTTTTTGGAGCAGGTTTGAAAGGGAGGCAGCTCGGCTAAAGTTTCTGCACTGTCAGGTGCAGCCAGGGGAAAGGAATTCCTGCTTGGCAAAAAAAAGAGCTGCTCTGTTTGATGAAGGATCCCAACCAGCGTTTGTAATTCAACTACTGCCCTGCCCTCCCCAGTCTACAGACCGGGGGAGTACGTTACGCCTTCATCACCATTATACTGTACATCCATTAGTCTGAAACGAGAGTATATTAAACCCATTTCCAACTCTGGTTTCTAAATTAGTGTCCGCACTGGTTCAAAAGAGTGGCTCACAAGCAACACGGCAAACGGATTACAACACAGCGTTAGCTCAGTTTAGGATTTACACACTTCAGCGTGACCAGCGTGTCACATCCTGTCCTGAAGTGTTTAAGAAATCTAAGACGGACATCGAATGATATGCTGACACGGGGCTGCCACAAAAGGATTAAATGCCATTATTCTGCAGGAAGTAGAGGAACAGCACCCTGCGATTCTCGTTTGACCCTCCGGAGTTCAGACGACGATGCATTCACACCCAGAGTCTGGTGACGTATGCAATGAGGGCCAGATGGAGCAGACAGACACCACAAAGGCTCAAACTGTAAAGATCAGCTATATTACCAGATGATAAATAATCCAAAAGTACATTGTGGTTATGGCACGGAAAGAAAAGAAGATGCTGCCTGGGATTATTGGTTCAGTCTGTTTTCTTTTTCTTTTCTTTTTTTAAATCTAAAACATGAACAGGCCTTTCCCATTTAGAAGAAACCCCCTCCGTTTCCCTTTGTCTTCCTGCTCTGTGTATCTTTCCTTTGCTTGGCGTGAAAGAACAATTCCATTCTCCTTCAAAAGTCAGCCGGTGGTACCGGCAGCGGAGAACGGGGATGTGTTTCTCTCACCGCTTCCTGTACCTGGCAGCGCTGGGAGAAACGTGTCCCGTTGGAAACCTGCCCGCTCCATTCATGTTTTGCACACTTATCACGGGAATAGTCCCCCCCCCGGCCACTGAGTGAGTGAGCAATGATCAGACACCAACGGTAGGTTGTATTCTGCGCTTCATCCTGGGTCCAGAAGACATCTGGCCTGCAGATTTACTAACTCTGCAACATCGGGAGCCTCTGCAATCGGCTCCATTCATGCAGCAAACGGAGAATAATCCATTCGGCCTTTTGCAACTAGGCTACAGTGATGGAGAAGGTCCATTTTCGAAAGAAAAAACTAGTAAAAAAAGATTTATCAAATAATTAGTCACATTTGCACCACTTTAAAGGAGCAAAAAAATACACAGGCAAAATTCAGCCCCATGTTTGAACACACTGAGCAACTTAACACTCCATTTTCCTGAGTCCTGTAAAATTAGAAGCACATGTCAGTGGATGGATGATTGTATTGAGGGAACCTTACAGTCTTGGGCCTGAGCACATTTCCGTGTTAGTTATCCGCATGAGACCTTAAGAAAGGTTTTATTTATTGCACTTCATTAAGGTGCTGCAGAGAAGACGAGGAGCCTGTGCACATGTTATGGCTGCCACTGTTGTTTCGGGCCTTGGTCACATTATTTCAAATGTTTCTGGTCAATTAAAGGTTAAAAGTGTCAGTGTTGTTTTGTTTTTTAATGTGATTTGTTGATATTCTGAGTGTTTTGTCGTGATGTATGACTTTTACATAATTCCAAACTAACAGGCAGAGAAGCAGAACCAGTTTATAAAGTTGTACATTTGGTTGTTTTGATGACTGTCAGCCTTCGTGGCTCCACAAAGCCGAGGTCTCCAGGGGCCGCGTACGGGTGGGATGGAGCCCTTTAAGAAGACAGCGAGGACGGCGGCCAACTGAAATACAAGTGCCATGACATCATCTTCTGTCCCTCAGTCAATGACAGCAGCAGACCAAGCAGAGCGAGCTCAGACTCTGGCACAGTAGCAATTCCTGATTTATTCCCCTGTCAGTTTCTCTGTCATCTAGCACACATGCAACTGATAGACCTTGTGTGTGTGTGTGCGTGCACATAAACAGAGAGTTAGAGCAAGTATATGTCCAGTCCAGAGTCGTCTGAGGGGAGCAGGTTTGGTCTGAGGGGAGCAGGTTTGGTCTGAGGGGAGCAGGTTTGGTCCGAGCGCCTCCACTCACCTGTGCACACAAACCCGATACGCAGCAGCAGCAGCAGGTGTCTGCGACGCCTCGAGCGCGCGCCCGTGTGGAAAATGTGCTCGTCCGCTCCGAGCTCGGCGTGAATGAGCCGCTAACACCTGAGAAAGCAGCGATGCACAGACGCCCACTCTGGACTGTATTTATGGGCCCCGTCGAGAAGGGTGGTTGGGAGGAGAGGGAGGAAGGCGGCGGCGGGGGGAGGGGGGGGGACTGGGTCATGCACAGCTCAGCTCTGGCTGTGGCCGGGGTCCAACCAAAACACCGGGGCTGTTAAAGCCCCCTTGGATGAGTCCCAGGGGGCAGTGAGCGGACAGAATGCAGGCCTGGGTTTAAAGGTTCAGGGGTACGTCCTGTTGTTAATGAGATCAACCCGCTGGGCCTCTCAGCCCCCGACGATGACCCATCAGCCGCACAAGAAATGCAGCCCAGGACCACTGAAGCGGACCACGCATCCCGGACAGGCGCTGCTCATCACCGAGACCCTGCGACCATCCCGACAAGGCGCCTGGTGCGTCTCTCACCTCCGCTCCAGAACTAATCCCGACCATCGGCGCCACGCCCCCTCGCCCCTGCCGAGCGCCACATCACCCACATGAGAAAATGGAAATATGTGCAAAGACTCCTGAGGTCATGATGTTTGGGGACTGAGAAACGGGGGTCTGCGCTGCACAGCCATAAATGATGTCACCGCAGCACGCCATGGTTAGATCTGTGTCATGTGGTTCAGTAAACATGGGCCGGAGGGGCGGCGCCACCATGTGAGCCACAACATTCGAGCCTCTCTTATGTGGCAAGTTTATGAACTTATAACTGTGAGAAAGCAGCAGCGAGATCTTCAGACTACTACAAACCACAGAGCCATGCTGTAAAATTAAAGAATAGCTACTAAATTATTAAATGAATAAAAGATTTTTGGCTGTAAAAGATACAGCAGTAAGAAAAACAAATCAGTTTTAGTGGATTAATATGGGAAAGGATAGAAAGAACAACGTACTGATTTAGGCACAAATTTAGAACATTTTAGAAGATAACTTTGCTTAAAATGAGATTGGTGTAATTCAATTGCTAGTCAAAACAGATATTCTTCTGCCTAAATAAACAGTAAAGAAGGTTTAAAGGTTCCGTCTTTATCTTCTTTCATGTTAAAACCATCAGCAGTTTCAGCCTCATCCTAGCCAGCAACATCTGGGCTCCTAAAGGTGAGCGGGTGTTTTTCTGGGTCACTCCTCAGTCAGTCGACTGGTTCCCTTCAGAGTCGCTGCTGCTGCTTCACAGGGAATAAAAAGAAGGATTTTTTCGGCGAGTGTGTCTATTTTTATCCCGCCTTGGTTGACTCGCTCCACTTTATATCTGTCAGGCGGCATCAAAAACTGTTTTCATCGCTGCTCCCGGGGGGAACGTCTTAAAATATAAATAAAGCATTAAGTGGAAGCGCTGACATAAAAGTGAACTTAGAATTAAGGATAACTGGAGAGTTAAATTAATAAATAGCAACGTGCTCTAGACACCAAACCATGAAGCTAAAAAAAAGTGTGAAACCAGCTGCGTTTTTTCCCGAGTCTATCAAAGAAATAAAAGTGACACTATAATACATCAAATCTATAATCACACCTCCAATAATTCCACATTCTCACATTACAGGTCAAACAGCGCCAGTGACGGTGAATTAATATGCCCCGCTGTGGCTGAGCTCTCTGTGGGTTTGTGTGGAACGTTTTATAATAATTTCATCATGTCCTCACTGTTAGTCCAGTTTAAATGCCCCAACAGTCCAATTGAGCGCAATTATGGAAATGTTCATAAACCTGTAAAACACACACACAAAGGAAAGGATAAAGAAATGATACGTCAACAGCAGAAAAGCCTCTCCATCTGTTACCATCTCCCGCGTTGGGGGGAGTCTGGCCGACATTTTCGGCAGCGTTGTTTGTAAATTAACGACCATTATAACAATCCTCCTGGGTGGAGCGCTTTGGGCTGAAATGGTTGGACGCTCCCATGTTTAATCTCATCTGGGGCCCCGGCCCAGTTTACCTTCACCTCAGCTGCTTCCAATTTGGGTTCAGCACTTGTACAGCGCCGAGCATTTACATAAGCATGAACATGGGCTGCCGCGGCCTCCTTCTGCTGCCGGCTGCAGCTCCACTTCCTGCAAGCGCACGATTATGCGTCTGCAGCTATTTTCGGGAAGGAAAAAGCAAATGCAGCTTCTCAAGCCTGGCTTCCAGCGACCGAACGCACCTGCCGATGCACGCAGAGGGCGGCGGGAGGAACGCAGCGAGAACAAAGCCGAGGTGACGGAGGGTTTGGCCTGACTCTGCTAGTGTTGACCTGCGTGGTCTGTGAGGAGCCGGAGCGGTCCGGGGTCCCCACTCAGCCCCTTCCACTCTGGCCACGGGCTGGCTGCTGCAATTAAAGCAGCTAATCACACCGAACAGCTGCATCCTTTACTGTACAAATCCTCCACACCTTGCTCTCCGTCCCGCCCACACAGCCAGACGCCCTGGCAGTCAGACACGCGCGCGCATTGAAGTCGGTGCGCTCTCGCTCCTCCTTCCCTAACGGCAATCTGGAACCGACTGATGTGACGGCTTTAGCGTGGGGGCCCGTGATAAGCCACGCTGAGCTGTGAAAACACAGATTACATTTCTGCGGCTTATTACAGACAAACGCGCCTCTGCCTCACAGCCCTCGCCGCAACTGCAACCCAAAAACCGCAGCCTCCGCTTGGCTGAGAGATACCGCTTGATTGGGGGCCCCGCGGCAGAGCTTTGACAGCCCTGGTAATTCACGTCTGCATTCCCCCCACATGTTTTGCCTGCACAGTGGCCCCCCTCCTGTGATAAGCTGCAGCATATTTCTTTGAAAGCACAGACCTCTGGAAGTTAAATCAAGTCCGAGCTATCAGCTGCACTCCATTAGCGTCCTCGTCACACTCCGAGGACTCTATTAAAATGAGCAGATACACACAAAACCAACTGAATACCAGGAATTAGGCCGGTTCCCATGACTGCTGACTGGACCTCTTGATTCCTGTTCTGTCTGCCGTTGCAGCCTGCATGGCTGCCACCTCTAGAACTAAGCCTCCGTTTATCACGCATCTTACTTTATTACATTTCCTGTCATTTTCATATTTAGGTTTTGTGTCTCATATCTTAAATGAAGAAAAAACAATAGAGCAAAACAAAAACAAACAAAACATGGGTACGCTGAATCAGCTTCTGGCAAACTACGAAAGTGCCTCCATCTGCTAATACTTTGTCTAGTTCTCTTGCTTTAATTAGAGATAACGGAGGTCCACATGTACAAGTAAGGCGCATCTCCGGAATCTTTGAGAACATCCATTCGGTTGCAGTTGTTACACCACTGGCCTTGGTGGCTGCAGCGATGCGACGACCCCACATTTCTGAGTGCTCTGCTGCTTTGGGTTGTAAAAAACGGGAAACCAAACATGATTTTGCGCGATCTTAAACTGAAACAGAGACATTATCGGCTTGTTGATTAAAGAACAGTAGATAGAGGCAGGCAAAAGGGCCAGAACTAGGGGACACGACGGGGAAAAATACCTTGTCTCCATTTGAAGTAAAACTAGCTAGATGAGTGGTTCTTCAAACACTTTCTCTGAACTATTGCGTCTTAAGACGGACGTAAACAAGCCCTCTTCCCAGCATGGACGTGACAGGGATGCAGACTGACCTCTGGGACTCAGACGCAGCTGCAGGGGTAAGTTTGGGTTAGAAAATAAGTGGATCATACACATTTTCCAGTCTGTGAAAAGCAGACAATAAAGGGAAATGCTAAAGAAATGGGATTAGCCTGTTACTAACATCAAAATTAACATTTCCATGTCCAAGAGACTAAAACCTGCAGTTTTTCCTAATTCTTAACATCACAGAGAAACTTAATGTACTTAAGCACAAGTCAAATGAGTGCTAAAGAGATGTATGGAAATCCACCAAGAAATGTGTAGAGATTAGTGAACCCAGCCACACGCAGGTATTAAGAGGACAGATTTAAAAGTTGCACCCGCTGAACTGTGAGCGCAGCTTAAACTCTCACTCAGAGGCACCGCGGCATCAGATTTAAGTACAACCCGGCCTCCGACTTTAACCGTGTTGCTCGCTTTCATTTCTCCTGGGGCAGATATTAGAGGAGTATCAGGTTCCGTGCTGGCGAGAGGTTCCGCTCACGTGGCAGAACCACAACAAAGCGCCAGCGGACCTGGACGGCATCGTTGATGCCACAGAGGAAAGCCCCCCCCCCCCCCTCCCCGTGAAAGGGGACCTGTCACTTCTACTCAGCGCCGCCTGTGATCCGAGCCACCCAAAACGACGCTTAGATAAGTGGCTAATCCCGGCATCCCCGCTGGCTCGGCAGCGCCCCCCCCCCCCCCCCCCCACCCCACCCCACCACCATGGCAACCGGAGGGGAATCTCCTCCAGCAACAGCTTAATTGGATAATTTCCTCCCTGCTTTGATAGTGCGTCAAGTCTGGGACGTCTGAATGTCAGTGTTGCTTTTCGATTTTGAAAGTGGGGAAGGTCTAAAACAAGCTGAATGTTTAGGTTTGCTGTGTGTGTGTGTGAGAGCGGGAGGAAGGGAGAGGGAGGCGTGAATAGCTGCAGCAGGCCAAAGGACCCCGAGAGGGCTCTTATTTCACCTGGGGGGGGGGGGCATTCTAGAGAAAAACAGCCTGTAGTTAGAACACCACAAAAAAGTGACAGAGCGAGCCGCCGTTAACTACCATCAACTACCATCAACCACCGTCACACTTTGTGCCACAATGGGACACAATTGTGACACCCAGGCGAGTTCTGGTCCCTGCATAAACAGACACTCCACCCTTCTCCCCAGACTGGAGGGCCGCGGTGGGCCGGTGCCAGGGGAAGTCATTATACACTCGGTGTGTGAGCGCGTGCGCGCGTGCGTGCGTGCGTGTGGTGGTCAGCTACTGCGGCTGAAATATGTACAACAGCAGTGCTTCCATGGCACTTGGAGAGGGATGAGGACCAGTTTTCCAGCTGGACCGTCAGCCGTTACCTCGCACAGTATAAGGTGACCACAAAGAAAACGTTAAAACGGCTTCATAAATAATAATAAAGAAAAGCTTTAACAGTGGAGGTACGGCGTCTGACTCACTCTGAAGAGGCTGGAGGATTTTATTTCAGGCAGAACGGCTCTTATATAAGCCTGAGGGAAACGGGCCCCGTTTGAAAAGCTGCAGAGGCTACACACCGAACCCTCGTGGACTCACCTTCCTCACAGGCAGCACCGCTGTATCCTGGACAGCACTTCCACTCCAGAGATGTCACAGTCCGGTAAACCACTTTATAGGAGGGCCTGACGACGGTCTTGTAGCTGAAAAGCACACACAGCTTGAATTTTACAGGAATTATTATTATTATTACAGTCTTTCGTCTCAGCTTTAGAGCTGCACAGCCCTCCTCACCTGCCTCCAGAGCAGCCCTGCGGCCAGCGGCACGACTGGTAGACCCGCTGCAGGACCGTCCCGTTCTGGACCTGACAGGTCACCGTCTTGGTGATGGTATGTGGACACCAGTTCCTGAGGGAGGGAACGCAACGGATGAAAAAAATGCCATTTTTGAACACATTTAGAGAGGTAATTAGCCAAGCAGTCATGTTTGTTCCTCCCCTCCCCCGTGCTCATTTTAAAACCACTTGGTGTTGACACGGTTTTAATTAGATTTTTTGTGTGTGTGTGTGTGTGTGTGGGGGGGGGGGGGGGGGGGGGGTGCAGTGGACTGCATTTACACACGTGGTCACTTGTGTTACCTGAGTGTGGTTGACCTGTGCGTCCAGGGTGTTGGATTTCAGCACAGGTATATTCTTATTGTTAAACATGATGGCTCCATAAATTGGTGACATAAAAGCTGTCGCTTCAAAGCAGACGCTTTGTTCTACAAAGACGGAGGATTTTAAAGCTCAAGTCAAAGGGAGAAACCAGTGAAATCTTCCCTTGGCTGCAGAAGGACAAAGGAGAGCTCAGGCTGGAGCACCAGGCTGCACGTTGTGTGTTCTGCTGCCAACATGGTTGTAATAAATGGAGAAGAATTGCCGGAGTTATGGGATGGGGGGGTTGTTATTTCCCACCAATGTCTGTTTGTCAATATGTGAAACCATATGTTTGTGTGTAAGAGGGGGCTTACACAAAGGAAACTGCCGTAGGCGTAGGACACGGAGCAGCCCAGGTTCCATTAACCATCCCCACATGTTGTGGCGGCTGCGCTCGGTTCTCCTTCTCTTTTCATGAATTAAGGTCTTTTTTCACCATTTCCAGGACACTTGTCAGACATATTCCAGGGTATCGACTGTCTCTGTTATTTTAAATTCAATCTCCGCGTCTCAATCAGCTGTGAGGCCACAAAAACGAGCGCGGATGCTTTCCCTAGTCTGGAAACATTGCTCTAATCACTGGGGGGGGGGGGGGGGGGGGGTCAGACATTGAAGGAGCTGTGGTCAGGTAGAAGCAGGGGCGCCGACCCCAACTCCTCCCCACCACTAATCTTAGAGATAAACATCTGCATGTCCCAGGCAAAGAGGAGGTTTCTCCTGAGAACAGCAAAGATTGACACCAGGGGGTGAGCTGGGGGTGGTTTTATGGCCCCCCCCCCCCCCGCTCTTTTAGTATTGCATTCATGTGATCACACACAGGAGATGCCGACTAGAGTTAATTAAACAAAAGTGCAGTTTAGGATTTCCCAAAGGGCCTGAAACCCCAGGACACTGGCAGGTGGACCTACAGAATGGAGGCGTCTCTCTTCCGCTTCGGTTTGGCTAAAACGTCAGAATCAGCATCTTTCTCTGACCGGAGGTGCTGTGACGACGTCTTGTTGGGAAGGCTGAAACCGACCGGCACAGAGCGGGCCCGGAGAGCGGGGACTCTCAGCACGCCGAGCCAAAAACTAAATAAATCATCACACGTCTCTCTGGCAGTCGCGCAGCCAGCAGAGATAGAAATCTGTGACTTTGACAGAGGAATCGCAGCTTCGCTCCAGCTGCTCCTCAATAGATCAAATGCAAAGACAGTGAAACAATGACGGTGGAGCCCCGGACGTCTGCGAGCACTCACGGAAACCTCACGAACTTGTCAGAAAAGCTTAGAGGCTGTATTCTTGTTGACATGAGTGCCCAGTGTGACCTTCGTGATTTATGATCACATGAGCAAACTAAAGGAAAGCTCTCTGTGGAGTGCGTGCCTCTGCAGATAATGCTCACACACACACACACACACGGGTTTGTGCTGCTATCTTTGTGGGGTCTCAACAGTGTATTTATCTATACAGCCTGACCCAAACTAAAATGACACCATCTTTGACTTATTTTCAAACCATGCGCGATGTTTTACAGAAGTCTGTGACAAAATGGTGAAACATTCCAGACAGCCGGTGTTCCTTCTGTAACAGACTGAGGAACAAGATAGCAGCTAATTCAGATGGGCCGACGAGATGGTCGTGGGGGGAAAACACAATGCACAATAGGAGGAGGAGGCCTCCGTACACACACACACACACACACACACACACACACAGTAGCCGTCAATGTAACATAGCTACAAATCTCAGAATTTGTCAAGATCTTCATCTGTGGGAAGAAAATTTGGAGCGGAGCGGAGAGGAGAGGAGAGGATCAGGTTACAAGGGTCACTTCCGATGGGAAAGAAAGGCAATTATGAAGTGCCTGTTGTTCCCATGAGATAATGTAGAGGCAGAAGATAAATGTGGTGCCAGAAAATATGACAAAGAGATGAAGAGTGTCCGGTTGTGATCAATGAAGCCAGAGAAGTATTTCTGGTGTCCTGCTCCAGAATTCGGAGAAATAATAAAATCAAATCCCAGAAGCAGGTATTTAGTGTGAAGGCAAGCTCTAAAGGGTAAAAACAACAGGGGGGGGGGGGGCTACCACAGTGCTACTTCACTGTGTGTTCCCACGTGCAGAAGACAGTCGTGACCATCAGAGCACCGGCGCGAGGCCACGCAGGTCAGATGTAAAGGGGCTCTCTTCACAGCGGCCACCAAGGAACAAGGAAAACTCATCTGTCTCCGTCTGTTTTGAGCTTTCAGGTCTGAACACCTGCAGGCTCTGAGCGCATCAGCGGGCGCGGGTGTGTGGACTCTTTCAAGCAGGCGTCCCACTCTTAAATCACAGTTGTGGCTCCACGCAGGCCTCCTCAGCAGCTCTGAATGATCCATCATTTAACGCTGCAGGCTGGTCACCAGACAGTAACCCGGGCGACGGGCGGTTGACGAGAATCACTTTTGTGGCGGGACTTAAACAAATAACCATTTTGATTACCAGCGGTGACCATTAATGACAGCTATATCTGCATCCATGTACATTACCTCAAGTTCTTTAATATTTAAAGCCGTTGTGCTTATAGGAACATGGCGTTCACCCTGATGGAATGCCTGTCATCTTTTTTTCCCACGCTTAAAGAAAATGTGGTCGTGGTTACGACGGCCGAGAATGAGGAGGCGGCGCACGGCTTCCGGACTGCTCGTCAGCTCACGACAGGCCATCTGAGGGAGGACAGTCGGCGAGACGAGTAGCATAGACGCGGCGACCTCCGCGGTCTGTTGCTTTATCGGCCCTGGTCACCAAATGACTCAAGAGTCGATCATCCCCTGTGGCTTGAGTAATCTCCGTGTGGGAAAACTATCTTACAGCGTCTTCTTGAGAGAAATGTCCTGAATCCTGATACGGTTTTCTCTTCTGGATGCTGCCATGGTCCTGACATTCGCCCCGGCTGTGTCCTCAGCCCCTGAAACTGCCATTTTCCTGCTGCAGGTGGGTGATTTGGAGCGACGTCAGTGTCCCCTCAAACCCGCTGACCCCGGCCTCCCTCCGTCCGTCTGGCCCGCCACTTAGAACCAGCAGCAACACTGACTCATCCCCTCTTCCTTGAAGAACCTCGCTCGCAGCGGAGTCCCAGCTGCTCATGTTTGGTAAACATGTCCGTAAATTCTGCTTTTGGGGGAGCCGAGTGACAGCGCGAGCCAGCGGAGCGAGGCTGGCCGGCTAAAAGGCCACCGAGACTCACCAGCAGAAGAAAAGGCCCGATCAGAGGGATCATGTCTCAACCTCTGGCCACATACACCCAAAACATATAAATATTTGTAAGATGAGATAGGTCCTCTCATCATTAGCATTAGCGTGTCTCTTAGATAAACACTGGCTAACTTGGAGGGAATCTGAGTTGCTCAGTAGTCGTGTTGGGTGTTTAGTCTATTGTCGATTCTTCAGACTAAACTCAATCAATACAGACATGTCATCCCCTTTCTCTTAGCGACCTCTCCTCTCCCAAATAAGACCTCTCGGCATCCTTTAGAGGTTGCTACCACATGTGAAAGAAGCTTCAAACTGACTAGTCTGAGGGCTAAAGATGGGTCCAAGTTGGAGGCGCACACTGCACGCAGCCCCGAGTTGGAGAGAAGCTGGGCGAGCTCTGGCAACATGTGCACGTCAGTGGAGCCGCGTGTGCTGCCAGCACAGGAAAAAGGAAACCAACTGTCAGGAAGACAATAGAACCCGGTCGATGAATGGAGGAGGTGTAGGCGAGACACCAAATATAGGACGGATGGTTTTTAAATAATTGGTCCGTACAAGACAGGACTCGTCACAATCACGCGCTGGAATAAAAGTGAGAGCGTTGCTTACTTTCTCTGGTAAACAGGGGAGTGAGAGGCGGCTGCCTGCTCTCTGTTCAGATGCGGCCCGGCCGAGTAGGCTTTGTAAAGTCCCGTCTTCCAGGTCCCGTCGGCACAGTTGGTCAGCCAGAGTAGCAGCGCAGCCCGGAGCAAACTTTTCCTGCAAAGCGCAGACACGCTCTCCCGTTGGCGCGGCCCCATTTCCGTGGCATAAACAGCCAGCGAAGCTTGAATGAGCCCAACTTTCCCCGGTTTAGGAGGCGCACCGGGGTACAAGGACGCAGGTCGGGACGGCGGGGGCCCTGGATGTGTCAAACGGCAGCGGGTCCGCTGAACAGGACGCGCATCCTATCCAAAGGCGCAAATACGCACTAGGAAAAAAAAACGATGCAGACGCTCGTCTTTCTGTAAAATAGTCGTAAAAAGCTCAAGTGCTCTATAGGAAAACAGCCCCTCGTAAACTCCTCGTTACCCGCAACAGACACATTCACAAACCTGTAAAAAGAAAGTGTGTCGTTACGTGTCTTTTGTGCCGCTGAGCTCCGTCTGTCTGCGCGCACATCGAGCAGAGTCTTTACTGCGGCGGGCATGAAACCACTTTTATAGTCTCCTCGGGTCTTTAAAGCACAACCTGCTGGCTCTTTCCTACCCTGCCCCGTTTCCAGCTCCCACACATGACAATGCGCGCGGAGGGCGGCAGCATTACGCACTCCTTCTGTTCTAAATTCATTAAAGGCTGCTGATGTTTCTTCACAGGAAAAAATAATCACTGGAGCAGCTTTAGTGATCCGCAACTGCTTTTTACTAAACAGAAATGAATAATAAACGGGCCCCATTAAGTAGGCTATTAAAAGTATTTGTTTTCACCGGACAGTTGTGTTACTAGAAAAGCATGCGGGTTTTTTAGGCGATCCAACCTGGTAGGTTATTGAACAGCCAGAGACGAGGGGAAAGTGTCCAAATCTCACAATTTAAGAGATTCTAAATTGATCTAATTAGATTTCTTAGCGTCGTGTATTAGTGCCACTAATGAACTAAAGTTATATCTGAAAGAATGTACCATGTAAATTTCATTTTGAGCCGATTTTAAGGTTTTAATTTTGTAAAAGGAAAACGTCTCAGCTAGTCCCAGCAGTCCCTGCCTCTCACACCATATTCAGCTTGGCCCCCATCAGCTCCAACACCTAAAATCACCTGCTCTCAATCACAGCAAACGGAAACACGCTGGGATGGTGGGAGGTTGGGAAGGGGTGCTAAAAAATGTGTCAAGAGTATTTGTTTCAGGTCAACCCGACATTTTAGGGTGCCACTCAGCCTAAAGGTCCTGATATGTCTGATAAATCAGGACCTGGAGCAGTTTAAGGGTAAACTTCAGTCACAAACAGCTGAAAATAATTTTGAAATCTGAGGGTGGAGATGGGGGCAGGTCCATTCACATTTCTTTTTTCCTCCTCAATTCATCCCAAAATTAAAGGAAGTTGTGTCCGTGTCTATTCAGACATGTCACTTATTTAAATAAATAATAAAAACAGTAGCAGGGAAACGCAATGTTTGCCTGTAAAAAATGGCTTTTACATTGTATTCATTAACTGATGAGGGCGGACCTGGCTGATCTCTGACCTCCAGGTCCAGGTTTGCTGTGCACATGCATGAATGGGAAGCTGTGAAACAAGCTGCATGTTGGAGCCACTGTTAGAGCAGGTGGCACATTTCATGTTCGGGTGCTTTGCCTCATGATGATTTGCATCTATTGCTCATCACGGTTCAGCAGCACACGCTGATTTACAGCCGCAGGCTCCCACTTCAGGATAAATGATGTCGATGGGACGTGTTCTGGCTCAAAACTCAGGCAGTTTCAAATTCATTTCCACAAACAGACAAGCCAAGCAGCTACCTGCCAGATCCTGACCTAAACTTTAAAATTGACCCGTTTCTTCCCCCTACACTGCGATGCATTCGGTCTGTCGTTGTAGACAGAAGTATAGACAGGACCCGTGAAACGTCTGTCAGATCTTCAGCCCCTGTGGCTGATCTGCAGGACGCTGTTTGCCGCAGCTGTTACCCACAGTGGAGAGGACAGTGTTGCTCTTTGCTGCCATCTAACGACAGCTCAGGGAGAAGTGAGATACAGTTACTTTATTGAGCCCCAAACTTCAAATGTTACAGCAACAATTCAGAGAACAGCATGGGAAGCAGCATAAAAACACGCATACCAGTATATGCAAATACAGAAATAAGTCAGAACAGAAAAAGAGATGAGCTGATAAATAAAGATAAGAGTAAGAGAGGAGGGATGTCTTCTTGAAGTCTTGTCAGATGAGGTATTCTAGTGTAATTGTAGCTGGAAAAACTCCCTGTAAAGCTGTTTTGGCTGCTCTAAGCCTTCAGGGAAGTAAGGCGCATCAGTGATGGACAGCAATTACAATTGGTAGTTTTATGTCATGAAACAGGTTGAAGCTTCTGCTTGATGATGGACACTTGCACTTTAAAAGAAGCCATTTCCCATATTTCTGCTTCATTTTTGCATCATGTGTGAGAAGTATTAATGCATCTATCTTTATTTAATGTTAATGTTTCCACCAGGGGCCACGGATATTAAAAAAAATAAAAATCAGCAGCCAATGATTGATTTAGTTAAGAATCTCAAGCCTGAGACTTGTTGGTTCTGATGCTCATGTATTTCTATGCTCTATGCCCATCCTCTCCTCTCCTCTCCTCTCCTCTCCTCTCCTCTCCTCTCCTCTCCTCTCCTCTCCTCTCCTCCTCTCCTCTCCTCTCCTCTCCTCTCCTCTCCTCTCCTCCCCCTCTCCTCTCCTCTCCTCTCTCTTTACCCAGCCGGCCATCAGCAGGAGGGTCCCCCTATATGAGCCTGGTCCTGCTCAAGGTTTCTTCCTGTTAAAGGGGAGTTTTTCCTTGCCACTGTTGCTTGACTGGGGTCAGGCCCTGGGATTCTGGAAAGCGTCTAGAAACAATTTTGATTGTAAAAGATGCTATCTAAATAAAGATTGATTTGATTTGATTTGATTTGATTTGATTTGATTTGATTTGATTTGATTTGATTTGATGCTGCTCCCTTGTTTTTACTCAGCGTTGAGGCATAAACAGACTCCTTGGATCACCCAGTGGGAGATGTGTTTGGTGGTGAACAGGTCAGCCTCGAACACCAACCCCACACCCATTGCATTCCTCCTCAGCGAGGTGGTGTACACCGGCGTTCGCAGTGTATTCTGCAGTAAAAAAACAGGCAAATGAAGAACTGAAGCACGTAAAACGGTATTCCATTAAAAGAACGTTAACATTTAAAGAATGTGTAAAACGTCCGTCCATCTATACCCTCTGACCTACTGTAACACATCCTGCCAGACTTTCGCTCACTATAACCAATACTTCACTGCATATTTGATGCCCTCACCTGTAAACTCAAGTGGCAAGACTCGGTGGGGATGACTTTGAGGATGGGAAGTGGAACAACCAGAACTTTGGGTCTGCTCTTCACCAGGCATCCATTCTCCATGTCCCAGTCTGCTCCCTCCAGATACAGGCCGGAGATGAAGCAACCTGGATGGAACCACCACAACCATTACCTTTTCTGCGTCGTCGTAAACGATCCTGTGTGCATCGTTACCTTTTCCTGGTCTCTCGGGGACTTCCTCCTCACCGCTGTACTGGGTCACCTGTGTGTACAGTGTGGAAAGATCAAGAGGCCAACCATTTTTCCTGCAAGCCGCTTGCACCAGTGCAGTCAGGTAGGATTCTGGGATATGCAGCCCGGACAGCCACATGACCTTCGGCTCCCCCTTATCCACCTACAGGACACAGGTTCTGTTTTCTGAACTGTTCTAGAGTGCCAAACCACACAGAACATCTGTGATTGTAGGTGTGCAGGCTCACCCAATCACTGTATTGTTCACATCGCCTCTTGAAATGGCTCATCCAGTTACCGAGAGACTTCAGAGTGTCAGGTGCCAACTTTTTCCAAATGGCAGGAATCTGGCCGTTAAAAAGTGCTCGAGCAACCTCGTCCAACTCACTGCTCATCCCCACCTCACCAGCCAAGGCCTGGGGGGACAAGCAAAATAAGAATAAGTCAGACACGTCCACATCTTTCATCTCTTTTATTTGATTCATCCCTCTTTCTCACCCTCTGAAGCTCGGCCAGAGAGCGCTGCATGCGGACCACGAGTTTATTGAAGCGCTCCAGCTCCTGCAGCAGCACCACGGTGGTCGGCGATATGTCGATACCCAATTTTTTGCGGATCACATCTAAGTCAAATAACTTTGGCAGCTTTTCCTGAATGTCCTGAGCTACCTGGCAGATGTAGTCGTCCCTACTTATGCTTCCACCTGAGTCTCCTAAGACAAAAAAAAAAGGTTCATAGAGAAGATTTATACAGCAACACAACAATAAAAGTATTATTCAGAAGAACAAACACTGAATTTCCTGTTAAACTACATAAAATCAAGAGAAAAGCTCAACAACAGACACCTGTCTGAGGTTGGAGGTCAATCAGGTGGCACCACATGTCTTTAGCAGCCTGTGTGTAGTATCCTATCTCTGCATTGGAATGGAGACCCATCACCTCTGGTGTGTTTGCCAGCGGCAGGCTCTCAATCTCCTCTACAACAGATAAGAGAGTGAAGCCGTGGATGGTGGCCAGACTGTGAAAGATGGCGGCTCGTGAAGCGAGGAAACTAGCCACTGACCGACGTATATGTTCTTGGGTCCATGTGGAGGGATCTTGTAATCCACATCCTCGTTGTTGAAGAAGTGGAACTGCCGGTACGTGTAGAAGAGGAAATCTCCAAAATACTCATCCATGTAGGACGTCAGGATCCTTCGGTCGAAGCTATCTATGACTCGCCCCCCATACATCACCTGTAAAACATTATCCAGACAGAATGTGCAGACAGCATCACAAATCACAAAGAGATCACTCTATCTATGCATTCATACCTCCCCGATGAGGTATTTTAGGCTTTCCCAGGGAACATTTTCCCCTTGGTTATGAGCTCCAGTAAGGTAGGTGTCCAGGATCTTCATACACACCTGAGGAACACAGTTTCATAGTTAGAACTTTGAAATGTGAACTGTTCTATTTCCTAAACCAGACTAAAAACAAAAAAAAAATTTTTTTTCCAAAGCCTTGCGCCTCTGAGCACTCACAAAGAAGTCAGATTCGTTGAAATCATATGGGACATTCCAGCCAATTTTGCCGTACTTGCGTCGCTCCTGCACCACAGCATGAAAGAAGGACAGGACATACACCAGACTGCGGAAGGCAGGGTGGGGACAAGTCGCCAAGCTCTCAGGGGAGATTTTTGAGTAGGTAGCTCTCATGTTCAGTTTGAGACCATTGGGAGGCTCAGTCACCACCTGCACACGAGATCACGTCAAGGACAGTGGGGGAAAAAAGCTAATGGTAAATAGAAACCGTGCTTTACCTTTAGGGATTTTTGCAGTATTCCAATAGGGAAATTCTCAATGGGATTGGTAGTGATCCACAAACGGAAAGTGGGGTTGGGTTTAGTGATCCTCTCTAAGGACTTTTCCAGCTCCACGAGCCACTTCACTAACAGATGACAGTTCTGCAGCATTAACCAGTGACCATGGGAGGCTGCCTTCTCCAACAAGCGTAGAGCCACCTAATCACAGAAGAAGATGTTTCCATTCTTAATGAATCCCTAGTTAAGGGTTCCTGCACTCGGCTCACTTGACCACAACTGAACGTGCATAGCTGTGCCACGGATTACCTTCTCTTGGCCTTGGCCCATAGCAAGGAACTGGAACTTCTCTCCAAAACCAGACCTCTCTGCTAATTTCAGAAGGTCATTGGTCGGGTCAGAACCGGGGCTCAGGATAAATATGATGGGGGAGAAAGGTGTGCTCTGCTCATAAATAGCATCAAAGTTGATAACGGGTGGCTGCACATACCTGAGCAGATAGAACAAAAAATGATCTTAATTTTCTGGAATATTCCTGCTGTAAACGTCTTCTGGATGCTCTATAGTCTTCACAGTTTCAATAAAAAGTCTCACTTCTCATCCATAGCAACGCTTATGTAGTCAGTCACGGCTCTGTAGACCCGATCAACACGGAAGCAGCGCAGCAGCAATAGCGTCTGAAAAGGTGACAGGGTCTCTGTGTACTTCATGGGGAACGGAACTTGTTCTGGTCCATCTAGATCGTACCACTGATGAGACAAAGAACCAGGGTTAAACTCTTAACTGATGCATCCGAATTTATATTCTTATTCTTATTAGACTCTTTTCACTGTTGTGACTTACTGATTTCCATTCAGAGGGATTTCTCTCTACGTCATCTGGCAGGGAGCTGAACCGCTCTGGAAAAAGCTCTGCAAGTTTAACCAAGTCCTCCCATCCCTGATCTGGAAGCCAGTCTAAGGGCTTTTTATGCTTGCTCTTCTCCAGGGACAGATTACCTGTACCGAAGAGGTGGAAAGAGAAATAATCAACATAAAATTTGCATATTTATCAGGGTTTTACTGTAATGAATATTTTACCCTTAATGAAAAACTCTAGCTCCTCCTGAGGTACTCTTTCTAGCGCCTGCTCAATCTTGATAGTCATGTTGAAGGAAAAGAGCAATTTGTGTCTTTCAAACAGACCTAAAATGCATCAGGAGGAAAGTTGGAACATGTACAGTCATCCTAGATGCTGAGGTTCATCTTAATGATCCATCCGACTCTTACTGTGTTACCTGTGCAGCCATAATTGTAAACGCTGTACGTCAGCGTGCTCATGATGTTGCTCAGTCTTTGGCTCAGGACAGGATCCGGCAGAGATTTCCGCAGTGAAAAATCAAACACTTCCAGGTAGGAAGCGAGAGAAAACTGATACATGCTGTTTACCAGAGCCATCTCTGTCAGGACAAAGAAGAGGATGGCGCCGCGTTTAGCTGCTGGTCGGTATCCATCTCTGAGCTGATCGATGTCCACAGCCGTCTTCTGAGCCAACTTCAGCTTCTCAAACACCTGATGTTCACAATTAGCAGAGACAAAAATAGGGGGACTCCAATTAAAGCCCTGCTGCTATTATTTTTAACGGCAGCCAAACTTACCTCGGTGGCTTTGGACTTTGTTTCCTCCAATGTGTCAACCAGCTCTGTGTTATCTAACATGTTGCCTGTAGATGTGGCCAGCTCTCTGAGCAGGGAGTCCGCAAGGCTTTTCAGGAGCTTTTTGTTGTCACTTGTTTCTTGGATGAGACGTTCCCGCTGCTCCTCGAGCTCTTTTTTCTCAAAGCCCATGATGACGCTCAGCAGTTGGTCCTCCAGACCATTTAGAGTCACTAAATAAACCCCACATACAGACATGCAGAACACTGAAAATGTGCTTGTTTGGGTATAGTGAACAATGAACATTGACATGTAAAAAGATATTACCAGTATAATTAATGACCATGGATTTTCCAAAAACGGATGGGCTGTATTTGGGATTTGCCAGTTTGGTGTTGAGGTAGAGTTTAAAGTTGGGATCGTATTCTACTTCCTTATCACCCAGCACGATGACCTGTCTGCCCTCTGCTCCTTTGACGTTCTTTTCCAGGACACTGTCAATCACGGGGTCAATGTACTCATCCACATCTTGGAAGAGGAATGGAACGCCAAATTTGATGGCCATCTCAAGCTGCTTCAGGAAATCAGGATCATTAAATGATGAGATCTGAAAAAGAAAGCATGCACCCATCAGTGCCACATGCTGTTCCACCTTCTAAACTGCTGTCTGTCACTAAGGAGCTGGCATTTATGATTAGTTATAACATATGTATCGCATAAGTGTGTGAATGACTTTACCTTAAGGTTTTTTTCTTCCTTTTTCTTAATCCAGTTTAACGCTTGCTGTTGCGGGTCGATACAGAGGGGAAATCGGCTTCCTCTGGTTGTGAGGATACCGTTCTGCACCGACAGCTCATCTGGAGGCAAGCCTTCTGAACCCCATCTATTACAGAGCACAAATACAGTAGATGATGCGGCCTTTAACAAGTCCTGACATCAACCCCACTAATTCCACCTCACCTGCAAATTTCTACTTCATCGGTCAGCAGATATTCCAGTTTGAACGGCTGGCTCATAGGAATGGCCCTGCTCAGCACATCATTTACCCATAGTTCATATATCATTTCTTTTCTAAAGTCTGAGCTGAAGGCCCCTGCGTAGCTCAAAAAAGCCGCAGAGATGAGACAGTCACCCAGGAGATGCACGCGCCGCTGCTTCAACTGCTCCAAATCTTGCGTCCACCTGAGGTGAGATTGACGAGCAGGTAGAGAATTGATGCTAACCAGGCAAAGACACAAAGTGGCAATCAAAAGGAAAACCATCTGGCAAATCCCACCGTTCATTTTCAGAGCTCAGGCCAGAGATGAGTTTGTCAGCAGCTATCAACCGCCTCTCCATCAGCTCAGCCTCCTCTTGTAATTGCTGTTTCTCTGTGATGGCAGTTTGGTACCTGTCTCCAAGAGCTTTCAACTCCGCCTGGATGCTGCTAAGCTCACTCTGAATGCGCTCCAACTCTTGCTTACTTTGAAAGAAGTTCTTCTCCAGGCGCGCCACCTTAAATAATGATATCAAAGCAGTTTATTTTGTTAAGTCTTGTAGAAAATCGTGCCAAAGTGCAAAAAAAGGTTAAATTACCTTATCTCTTTTGGGCTTTATCTCTCTGGCAACATCACAGTAACCTATGATAGCCTCAACAAACTTGAACATTCCAGCCCCGGCCCTACTGATGCCTTGCATCTCAGCAAAGCTAGTCTGTAAGTTCCTTAGGAAGCCTTGCCAAAGGAAAATATGAAAATTCAACTGACATTATAAACAGCATATTACCTAATTACAACTGACCCCAAATAACTGAAGTCTCAACAGTTCAAATCCAAGGAAAATAAAAGAATTTGGTAATCTACAGCTACTAAGCAGCATAAATTCCATAAGTTCATCCTCAGGGAAATGTATGTTTTTTTCCTAATTAAATAAGATGGATTGACACATAATTAGGGACGGACTCTTGAATTAAAGAGGGTTTTCTTTTACACCTCTCACTTAATTCTGTAAACAACAACACATGAATGTCATGACATCACCACCTACCTTTTACTGTTGCAACCTGACTGTTGGTTATGGAATCACAGTCCATCTCCATCAGTGAGCGCAGGAAATTAGCCTCTGACATCATCCCCTTAGCTGACAGCCAACTAATGTCTTTGTAGCCGCGCAACACCAGAATACTCTCACAAACCACCTGCACCTGTTTGGGTGGCTTGGCAAAAGATCTGCAACACAGTTCAGAAAAAACAGAAATACATTTAATTTTTAGATTAACATATCTGCATTACAGTAATCGTAGTTGGTGTATTATTTTATTGTTATGAACTTATTCATCCTGAGTGAACGATAAAGATTTTTATTTTTACCGGATCTCTGTCACGTCAGATTTTTCCAGGTCTTGCAGGGCACGGTGGGCAGCTTCCAAGGCCGGTAGAGCTTCAGCCAAGGAACTTTCAGCTTCTTTCTTCTCAACTGAAATAACTTGGTTTTGCTCCTCAATCTCTTTAGCTTTATCTTCTGCCAAAACCTTTTTGTCTTCCGCTATAGGGAAAGGAGTGTTTAAGGTTTGTGCTTAGCTTCAGCAGCCTATAGATTGTAACGTTATATGTAACTTCCTAAATTTGGAAAACAGGGATTCACTCACCCACAGTTGTGTTTGTGGCAATTTCCTCCAGTAAGGCCTCACAAGCTGTTGACTTTTCAGCAAGTACAACTTTCTGCTCTGCTAGCTTGACATTAAGTACCTCCAGTTGTTCACTAGCCTCTTTGATCTTATCCAGACCTCCCTCTAGATGTTTGCACTGGCCTAGAATGGAAAAGAATGCCAACAAAAATAATCCTTTCAGACCTCTCAATTCAAATCACATCAAACCATATATTTTTTTAAAAACACAGATATAGAAGGTGGTGTTTCCGTTCTTACCCAGAATGTACTTTTCCTTTTCCTCCAACAGGTTAGAATATGTGTTGATGAAGTCCAGGTAGTTTTTGGGAGTAACATAGTTGTACCTTCTGAGTTTCTGAAGGAATTGTTTGCTATAGTTACCCACAGTGCTATGGACCATGCATATGTGGGAAATGACTGCTTCTGTGTGCACTTCAGGAATCATTGGACTTTCACCTTAAAACAGAAAAATATACAGATAAATTTTAAAAAAAACATTAATTCCACATCCAAATGAAAAAAGAAGACCAAAAATGGCTGTCCAACTACAAACCAAGGAAAGACTGGGCTACTGCAAGTAAAGCTTGCTGAGGCCATGGTAGGAACCAGTCTATTACAGTGTTGTTCATCAGTCCTGAGAAACAAAGTTGAGTCAATTAGAAAATGGAAAATCTGGGCAGCTATAAAGAAAAAGATAATTTACAGATGACACCTGGGAAGTTCTTGCAGCGTATCCTCAAGGTGTCTCCAACAGGAGACATGCCTAAAACAATGTGCAGATTTTTGGCACTCTTGTTGACAAAGTACTGCCACAAAGTTTCTTTGGAGGGACCTGCTCCCTTCTGGAGGGCTTCATCGCGGACTTGGTTGAGAACTGATTCTTTTTCGTCATCTGGGAACAGTGCAGGAACCATGCCTACAAAAGGAACAAGATTAGAAAACTATAATGTAGCGTGGGACAGTATGGGTTTTGGTGAAAACAAACCTGAGGTGAGCATGTTGTTAATGAGTTCTAAGAATCCTTCCTCTGCCACATGCGCATCAGTGAAGAGAAACACTGTCTTCTTATTTTCAATGCCAAGTTTTAAGTACAGTGCTTTCAAGTCATCACGGAAGTTGGACTCATTGTAGCCTCTGCTGAGTGTTATCTCAAATACCTATAAAAATAATCACAGCACTCAAGAAAAATAAAAATGCTCTGAATTTAAATTACAGAGTTTGAACCACTGACCAATGTCTATTTATACTATATGATAATAGTAACAATGACAATAATAAAATTAACAACCTCACAGCCTGCAGTGAAGGCAGCTAGCTTGGTGAGAGACTGTTTGCCAGAACCCTCCACACCAACGAGCAGAGCGTGGGCGCCATCAATGCGGAGGAGTCGGTGCACTCTGGTCAGATGTTCCAGGGCGTCATCGAATAACACAAGATTCATTCTTGGCTTGTTCTCATTATATTCCTCCAAAATTTCCTGTGCAAAAAATTGATATTTTTCCTTGTGGTGAGGGGGTGTGATTTGGTTTGGTTTTGTTTCTGTCTGTGTGTTTGTAAAAGAGAATAAGTTACTGCATCAGTCAATAAACTACAGTACCTGAAACAGGATTTTTGAAGCTTCGTAGTCTAGGACGTCTTCATAAACCCTCGGTTCAGTCTCAGAAAGAGCATTACTGTAGTCTCCAAACAGAATTGGATCTGTCATGACAGCCTCCATGTCAGAATTAAAATGCTCATCTACCAGCTTCTTTATGAGTCCTTGGACCTGAATTATATAAAGAAGCAAAGTTCAAAGACTTGAAAATAACCCTTCAACACTGAAAATCTGTGTGAGACAGGTCGTAGCAGTGGTCATAGTGTAAATGTCTCAAATATGAACACCAACAAGTATACCGTAGAAAATGATTACCAAATTTTTGTCAGTTTCATCGATAAGTCTGTCATGGAAGATTCGCAGGCACTCGTTCCTCCAGACACGCACAAACTGGGACACAGTTGAAAATCTGGTGCGAAAAACCCAGAAATTAATGCACATAGAAACATTCAGAAGACCCTCAAAGTGGAATGTGGGATAAAACCTGTCAGGGCCGGTCAGGGTCAGGCCATTGTAGACTCTTGACAGATCCCTTAGGTTGAAGATGTAGTGAAACTTGGAGGGAGTGGGTCGCAGGTCTGCAATGATGCTCTTATACAATTCCAGCGTGCAGAAGGTGACTTTGTCACAAATGTTCTGGATGCTTTCTGTAAATGGCTAAAATTGTTTGGACATTGATTAGATTGAGATAAAAAGGAATGATTGGGTGGTGATGTTTATTTTGAGGGGCAGTGAGCTTCACCTTTGTATGCCCTTTGATAATGGAAGAATAGATGAGATTGAGTGAATCCGCAGAGGGGAATGGAATGCCAAAGACACTGAAAAGTGAGACAAAACGTGGGTCCACTTCATTTCTTCCTCCTCCCGCCTTTCCCATGGCAGCAATAAAGCCAAGGTCCTTAAGGATTTTGTAGTTGAGGTCCTTCCCTCTGTCATACATGCCTCCTCTGTCCAATAACAGCTTCAGAAGGGCAATGGGTTGTTGTGTGCCATAACTGTCCACCTGGATAAGCATATAGTCAGTTACAACAACATAATGAATGACACACATACTGTAGGTCTGAGCTCGAATCAGAAGAATGGTACCTTTGGCATATTCATGTCATCAATAAAGACCAGTAGTCTCTTC